>NC_089255.1:73669733-73973749 GCF_963930625.1 Muntiacus reevesi
GGAACATGGTGGGTGTTTAATACATTCTGATATTCTGGTTTATAAGCAGAAGAGAATCCTTTCACTATATTTCAGGCTTCTTAAGAATCTAGTCTATAGCCCTCAAGTTAAATCCATAGACATACATTTATCATATAAGACATAGAAATAGATATGAGGAAATGAATGTATGTACTTACAATTACCTTTGAGACCCAGAGGTAATTGTTAGTAGTTCAGAGATTTGGATGCTGAACTGTAAACTCAACTGCGTGTGTGTGCTTAGTCGTGTCTGACTCTTTGTGACCCTGTGGACTGTAGCCCCCCCAGGCTCCCCTGTCCATGGGATTTTTCCAGGCAAGAAGACTGGAGTGGGTTGTCATTTCCTTTTCCAGGGATCTTCCCAAACCAGGGATTGAACTCAGCTCTCCTGCATTGGCAGGAAGATTCTTTACCACTGAGCCACCTGGGAAGCCCTGAGCTATGCAAATGGTTCTCAGAGGAGTGTTCTTAGTAATGCAAGTCAGTGACACAGATTAGAGGGTGGTTATTCGCCTTATGGAAGGAGTCACTCCAAAATTCCTTTAAGTTACTTTTTCATTTACTTTATAGGGTTATTTATAGACCCTTAAATTATCACTTGACTAAAGCTATGGCAGTACTCTTGCCTGGAAAATCCCATGGACAGAGGGGCCTGGTAGGCTGCAGTCCATGGGGTCAGACACGACTGAGCAACTTCCCTTTCACTTTTCACTTTCATGCATTGGAGAAGGAAATGGCAACCCACTCCAGTGTTCTTGCCTGGAGAATCCCAGGGAGGGGGGGAGCCTGGTGGACTTCTGTCTATGGGGTCGCATAGAGTCGGACACGACTGAAGTGACTTAGCAGCAGCAGGGCAACAAAAAACATCCAGCAAAAATGTTTTTTTCCATTTAAGAGATTTAGCAATGAAAGAAAAATATTTCTGAAACCTTACTATGTCAGTGAGAAATTTACTGAAATAGCTTAAAGTATAATTTAGGGAACACATCTACTGAATAAGACTAGATGCACACATACAGACAAAACCACATTATAGATGGAGTTAAAAGATATTGTATAGTTTCTTGTGCAAGGATCTTAATAAATCTTGTGTTGAGGACTCATGCCCAATCCTTGCTGACTGTTCTTTGCAGAAGGGCACACTACAAGGAGTATGTAGTAACAACACTGTTTAATGGTTAGTACCATCTGGATGGTCAGGAATCCCAGTTCCTACTTTACCACAGTTAGCCCTCCTTGATACATTGTTTTAACAGCGCTACATCACTGTCCTATGAAATATGCCTGTTGGACCAGATTAGATCTCTAAACTCTAAAAGCCTCTGAGTATCTAAATTACTGAATATTCTTAATGTGCTTGGTAGCTGGTTTTGAATTTGAGAAAGCTGGTTAAACTTTTTCAAACTAAAATTTTAAAAATCCAGTGCATCACCTAACTCCTTACTCCTCTAGAGAACTATATCCACACTGGGTTTCCTTTTAGCCTTGGGAGAACCCTTGGCTTTGGATCAACTTTGGTTTCTGCTCTCAACCCCAGCCTTTGACTTGTAGCTGTACAAACTTGCTCTACCAGTGATGCAGCTAGTAATATACAAACAAAAGCAATCGCAGAATGTCATTATAAAAACAAGAATTGAAATCTAAACATTTGTTAAAAACAGGTAACAAGCTTTACTGTAACAAAGTTCACTGTGTTTTTTGGGTAGCATTATTAAAGATATAAAAAAAAGCAAACTTCTTTTGGAATTTGAGTGAAACTTGTTTTTTCCTTCCCTCACCCCCGCCGCATCTCCAAGTGAAACTATTGTTTAATAAAAGTGTGTGAAAATAAAGATTTTAATGCAAAATCATTCTCAAGACATAACAAGCTAAAAGTCTGACCGGAATTTAGATTCTTCACCCATGATTCCACCTCCTGCCTTTCTGTTTGTTTTTGTTTTGGTGTTATTAAGCCGCCTTAAAGCTTTTCTGAATGAGGTGTAACAAGAAGAGAGTTGTTCATGCTAATGTGTGAATGATTGCTATTAAAGGTTACTCTCCCTAAAATCAGCTTTACTCAGAACTTGGTTGTAATGTTGTGGAAACTACAGTTTTAGATCAGCCTAAGAGCTGTAGTGTTAGCATTAATTTATGAGGGGAAGATAGAAATACAGAGACGTGGTGGTGGGATTCATACTCAGGTCTCTTGGTCCCCGAGCCCTTGTTCTGTCCATCGCGGCACATTGCCTTCGTGCATAGTAGGTGAGTATGTGTTGAGTGAAGTAACTCATCTAGAACAATAAGTTGCCCTCAGTGATGTATCTTTGAGATTATAGGATACCTTTGTTGTTGCTGATTCTCAGTACTTTATACAGTGCCTGGTACACCAAAATACTCAACAGATTTTTTAGTTAATGTGTGTTAGAATGCTCTTGATTCTTTTACTTGTTTTAGTGTTTTGTTTAACACAGAATGTATGTTCAATAATTTAAGTGAATTATAACTGTAGCTACAGATGTGCCTATCATATTGGTCTATGTGGCTGCATTCATTTTTTTGCTGACCATAAAACTGCTTTTCCTTTAGATTAGAAAGGTCTTTGGAGCTTTTATGCTCTTAATGTCATTATTTCAATCATAAGACATTTAAACCTAAAACTTTTAACAGATAAACTGCTGGCTTTCATACAGATGGGCTCTTATTTGGAAGGAAAATTTAAGACTGTCTAGTCAGACTTCCCTCCTGTGCTTAAGGAAGCATCATCACCATCACAACTGCCACTATTACTTCCATTAGTTATCACATGCCAAGCACTAAACATTTCACAGATGGCTCCTGTGAAGTCTCATGTTGATATGATTTTTGAGGTGTAATTATCCTCACTTTGACAGTTCAGGAAATTTGGGGTCAATGAGGACAAACAGGTTATCTAAGGTGGCAAAGCTGAGTTGGAACTCAGGCCTATCTGACCCAAAGTCTGTGCCCTTTTCACTGTACTGTCTTCAACAAAGTTTCTTCCCTGCTTCTAGATGGGACAGTCATTATCCTCTAGATGAGTTTGTTTCATTTTTTAACAACTCTTATTATTAGAAGAAAATTTGAGATAATATCTATCCTTCTACCTCTTTATTCATTAAAGGTCTCTCTGAATCCTGTAGAACAGTGGTGTCCCCAATCTTTTTGGCACCAGGGACCAGTTTCGTGGAAGGCAAGTTTTCCAAGGTCTGGGGCCAGGGGGGTAGTTTGGGGATGAGTCAAGTGCATTACATTTATTATGCACTTTATTATTATGCACTTCATCAGCTCCACCTCACATCATTAAGCATTAGATCCTGGAGGTTGGGGACCCTTGCTGTAAAATGTCTACAGACCTAGAAATCTCATCCTACATAAAATGGGCTTGGAGGTCAATACTTGTGTGTGAATGTGTGTTTTAACTCTTTAAATAAGGTTTTGTTGCTGTTGTTTTATGTTATTGTAATTTTTATATAACTTCATAGTTTGTGGTTATTTACTTGACTTTCCATCCTGAAAACTTTTCTCATTTTCTTTTATAGCCTTCATTCATAAATATAATTTTCATAAAGGCCACATGACAGTGAATTTTAGGAAGTGGATTTACCTTGGTTTACTTACAACTCCCTTATTACCAGGCATTTTGAGTTATAAATAACACATTGATAAATATCTGAGCATACATTGCATTTTGTATATATTTACATACTGAACATGACTCAATTCTGGTACAGATACCTAAGTTACACAAGGTTGAAATATTATACCTACTTGTAATACTACATTATCTGGCTTCTAGAAGAGGCCCAGACGTTTCAATTTAAAGATGGCAGTAGGTCTCATAAGCCATTTTCATTTCACCAGGGGCACATCCCCACTGTGTAACTCTGATTTCAGGCAGGAAAAAAACAAGCAGGGTGATCTTTACGCAGTGGGGGACAGGGGTATGTGACCCACATGTGATTTGTGACAGATAAAAAGCAAGTAGAAGTAAGAAAATTTAGATAATTTCTAATTATCACTGCAGAGATTAAAAGGTTTGGAGACATGAATGTTTTATTTTTCTGAACAGCTTGTTCAGTTGTTCTTTTTATGTTCAGTCAAATTGCGTAGGAACTTGTTTTCAAGTAGAAGATAGATTCTGAAGTTTTATTTGTACAGGTTAAAAATTAAGGCTAAAATTGGCTCTTACTTTAGCTTTGTAATATAATTGGACTTACAGTGCTCCTCTCTTTATTCAGCATCAGCTCTGTACCTTAAAAATATTTATATGTTGATAAGTGAAGAAAACTAGTTGCAGAAAGGTA
The DNA here is from genome assembly GCF_963930625.1 of Muntiacus reevesi. Classification (NCBI taxonomy): domain Eukaryota; kingdom Metazoa; phylum Chordata; class Mammalia; order Artiodactyla; family Cervidae; genus Muntiacus; species Muntiacus reevesi. Next base: position 73,674,056 of record NC_089255.1, read on the forward strand.
TATACAGTAAAACATCATTTAGGTTAAAAAAAAAAAAAAAAAACCCGAAGCAAAACTATTTGTATGGCATGTAGTGGGTACTCAATAGCTGTTGACTCTGTATGCATACATATAAACAGATTTGAAGATAAATAATTGGAGAGGTTATCTCTGGAAAGAGGTATGTGACCTAAGGTGTGTTTTTATTCTATGCACTTTTATGTTTTAATTCTTTTCAATAAGCATGTGTTACTTTTGTGTATCTTTTTTTAATGATTGAAAAATGAAGAAAAATTTACAATCTAAGGACAGATACCTCCTTCCCAAATAGGTCCCCTGTTTCTTTATACAGAATTATTCCTTCTCCAATAAATTAAGAGACAGGCATTGACCAAACCTATTTGGTGCCATTTGCATGTAATCTAATAAGCTTTAGCGAGTAGAATTTTTCTAAAGAAACTTTCAAACATACAAAAATAGAATTAAACCTACCTCCTAGCTTCGAAGGTTATCACCACAGGACCAATCTTATATCATTTATAGCTCCATACCCACCCACTGGATTATTTTCAAGCATATCTTAGATGTATCATTTCATCAGTAAACACAGCAGTATGTGTATATAAAAGATAGGATGCTTTTAACACAACCAAAATACCTGTATCACACTTAAGGATGAGCAATAATTCCTTTATATCAATCACCTGAAGAGTTTTTAATATTCTGCAATTGAATTACTAACTTTAAATTCAAATTGCTATTTTATTTGTTTTCACTGTTTGTATTCTTCAAGTACTTTAAAACTAGTGTCTTTTTTCCTTTCAAATTTAGTTTGAAATTGCATGTTTCCTTCTCGAGTTGTAAAGAAACCAAAATGATGGGTTTTGCTTTTGATACCTTTGCTTGTATTTTGTATTTCTTAAAATAAAAATGAGAAGCTTGAATAAATGGCTGGGTATCTTCACCTTTAAGTTTTAAAAATGATTCAGGTATATATTAATTGAGTTTTACTACATTAGAATGGACAGCTTTTTTTTTTTTTTTTCAAGTGCTTTTCTGATTTCTTGTCTGACTTTAATGTTTTTGTTTTACATAGGTCTCTAATAGAAGATGGCAAAGCCCAGCCACAGCAGCTACGTCCTTCAGCAGCTAAACAACCAAAGGGAATGGGGTTTTCTCTGTGACTGTTGTATTGCAATTGATGACATTTACTTTCAAGCACACAAAGCAGTTCTAGCTGCTTGTAGCTCCTATTTCAGAATGTTTTTCATGAACCATCAACATAGTACTGCACAACTGAATCTCAGCAACATGAAAATTAGTGCTGAGTGTTTTGATCTCATTTTGCAGTTCATGTATTTAGGAAAAATTATGACAGCTCCTTCCAGTTTTGAACAGTTTAAAGTGGCAATGAACTACCTACAGCTGTACAATGTTCCTGACTGCTTAGAAGACATACAGGATGCAGATTGTTCTAGTTCAAAATGTTCATCTTCTGCTTCTAGCAAACAGAACAGCAAAATGATATTTGGGGTGAGAATGTATGAAGACACTGTGGCTAGAAATGGCAGTGAAGCTAATAGGTGGTGTGCAGAGCCAAGTTCAACAGTGAATACACCACATAATAGAGAGCCTGATGAAGAGTCGTTGCAATTAGGTAATTTTCCTGAGCCATTATTTGATGTATGTAAAAAGAGTTCTGTGTCCAAATTATCTACTCCAAAAGAACGTGTATCACGACGCTTTGGACGGAGTTTTACCTGTGATAGTTGTGGATTTGGCTTTAGCTGTGAAAAATTATTAGATGAGCATGTACTAACCTGTACTAACAGACATTCATACCAAAACACAAGATCCTATCATAGATTAGTGGATATTAGAGATGGAAAAGACAGTAATATCAAAGCTGAATTTAGTGAAAAGGATTCTTCTAAAACCTTTTCTGCACAGACAGACAAATACAGAGGAGACACAAGCCAGGCTGCTGATGATTCAGCTTCAACCACTGGAAGCAGAAAAAGTAGCACAGTGGAGTCTGAACTAGCCAGTGAAGAAAAGAGCAGAGCCGCTGAGAGGAAAAGAATCATCATTAAGATGGAACCAGAGGATATTCCTACAGATGAACTGAAAGACTTTAACATTATTAAAGTTACTGATAAAGACTGTAATGAGTCTACTGACAATGATGAGTTAGAAGATGAAGCTGAAGAGCCATTTTATAGATACTACGTTGAAGAAGATGTCAGCATTAAAAAAAGTGGGAGGAAAACTCTAAAACCTCGGATGTCAATAAATGCTGATGAAAGAAGTGGTTTAGAAAATATGAGGCCACCGAACAACAACAGTCCTGTACGAGAAGACACTGAAAATGCTTCTTGTGAGCTGTGTGGGCTCACAATAACTGAGGAGGACCTGTCATCTCATTACTTAGCCAAACACATCGAAAATATCTGTGCATGTGGCAAATGTGGACAAATACTTGTGAAGGGTAGACAGCTTCAGGAGCATGCCCAGAGATGTGGAGAGCCCCAAGATCTGACCATGAATGGGTTAGGAAATGTTGAGGAGAAGATGGACATGGAAGAGAATCCTGATGAACAGTCAGAAATAAGGGATATGTTTGTTGAAATGTTGGATGACTTTAGAGACAATCATTTCCAGATAAACAGTATCCAAAAAAAGCAGTTATTTAAACATTCTGCCTGTCCTTTTCGATGTCCTAATTGTGGCCAGCGATTTGAAACTGAAAATCTAGTGGTTGAACATATGTCTAGCTGCCTAGACCAAGAAATGTTTAAGAGTGCCATCATGGAAGAGAATGAAAGAGATCACAGACGAAAGCATTTTTGTAACCTGTGTGGGAAAGGATTTTATCAGCGGTGTCACTTAAGAGAACACTATACTGTTCATACCAAGGAAAAACAGTTTGTTTGTCAGACATGTGGGAAGCAATTTTTAAGAGAACGTCAGTTGCGTCTGCACAATGACATGCACAAAGGCATGGCCAGGTATGTCTGTTCCATTTGTGATCAAGGCAACTTCAGAAAACATGACCATGTACGGCATATGATTTCTCATTTATCTGCTGGTGAGACTATATGCCAGGTCTGCTTTCAGATATTTCCAAATAATGAACAGTTGGAACAGCACATGGATATTCATCTGTATACATGTGGAATATGTGGAGCAAAATTTAACTTGAGGAAAGATATGAGATCACATTATAACGCCAAGCATTTGAAAAGAACATAAGGATTTTCTACTGTATAATGTTTAGCTGATAGGAGACAAAACACCAAAGCAAAGGATATGAGCTATTTAGAAAATGATTTTATAAGATGACTTGCTGAAAAAAATTTTCAAGGCCCTTTTACCTTTAATATTTTTGTTTAGGATCTTAAGTATTTACATTTTAGGTGTTATTAAATGTTTATCATTTTTGTTATTTCTTAATACTTTGTTTTTAGTTTGTTTTAGCTATGATTAAAATTACTTTTAAATGTAGATTACAAGTGGTTGTTAGCCCTTCAGTGACTATTGAAGCTTAGGTTGTTTTTTTTTTTTAATCAATAAGGTGATGATGTCACAATTTTTATTTTATTTTGTTTTTTAAGGCTACCTTGTGAAATTTTAAACCCAATATCATTGGCCATTCCTGTTTAAATTAAAAAAAAAAAAGTTTTTTTAAGTAGTTATTTAAAACTATCCCATTTACTTTAGCTTTTTTTTTTTGTAAGTTGAACAATGATTTAGCCACTGTTTATTTCCCTGTCTTACCAGTGAAATTCATATTCTTAAATTGAAAACTTAGTAGGCAGGTTAGGTGCGCTGAATCTAACCTTGAAGGTTGACATGGGCTCAAACTTGGCCTAAAAAGATTGATGGACCTAAGGAAATTCCTATAAATGAATATTTCCTATAATTGATAAAATATTATCATTTAATAATCACATTTAAAACTTATATTAAGTGTAAAAACCCAATGACTTTACTCCACTTGACAGATTAGTGGGGACAAGTCATTTTGTTTTGTGATATTAAATTTAACTATGATAGTTAATTAAAAAAGCATATCTTGTATTCATTTAAAATAATTTAAAATATTTTGATTTCTAAAGTGTGTTAGTTTATCAATTATTTTTGTTTATAAATAGACTTTAATAGCTTTCTAGGAAGATGACATCTAAAGGAAAATGATTTTTCACCTTTAAAATGACATACTTTTGGAACTTACTTTGAGATTTGAGAAAGCTGCCATGTATATTGATAAATCTAATAAAATAAAGAAATCAATCACAACTCTGGTTGTTCTATAAAAGTAGTGTGCAAAAAAACCATGTCTTGTGTTTTATACTAAGATTTGGAGAAAGTGTGTTATGGAAAATTAGTTTATCAACATGCTTTTTTTTTCTGTAAAGGACTATAAAATTTGAGGACTATAAAATAATAACAGTATATAAATGGAGACAGTTTATCATTTTTTAGATAAATTAGTATTACTGTTAGTTGTTGCTGACACGAGGTTTACATGAATTACATGTGAATTAAAACTGGCCCACAAATCAACACATCTGTCGGATAGAATGCGTTTTAATGTAAATTACTTGCATAGTAATACCCGTCTCATAATGAAAGGGATTTTAAATAACTCCTATATTTAAAAGTATAATTTTGTGATTATGAACAGTAATTTAACAGTATTGTTCTTTTTGTTTACATCACATTTTAAAGATATGCAAGTCATATTTTTGTATACAATTTGCATAAAAGAACAAGTTTGCCAAGAGAACTGAGAGACATATTGACTAGCATAGATTTAGTTGAAAGAGAAGACCAGAGTGTGTGCTCAGAGATTTGTGAGGACATGTTGAGGTGTTAAGTAAGAACTGAAATAGTACAGGAGCCATACAGTATTAGAACAAAATAATGGGAAGTAGAGGTGGGGGAAATACACAAAAAAGACAAATGAGAAATCAGGATTTTTTTTAAAAAGCCATGTAGCAGAAAAAGCAAGAAAAATGATTCATCTTAGTTCTTGGATACAGTAGTTTATCAAGTTATTAAATCTGAAATGCAACTTAAAATGAAAAATGTATAGACATTACTGATAGAAACTTGATAAAAGTTCTGTAACAAACCCAGAGACCATCAGAGAATAGAGAGAAGCTCTCAAACCAAATTTCCAAAGTATATAGCATCTTAGTAGACATCACTTTCTGTGGACCCACTTTTTTCCATGACCCTCTTCAAAGCCTCTATTGCAATGGCTTTCCCACCATTAAAGAACAAGTTTGTTGCTTAGTCCCTAGGTTGTGTTCCACTCCTTTTGTGACCCCATGAACTGTAGCCGGCCAGGTTCCTATTTCCATGGGATTTTCCAGGCAAGAATACCAGAGTGGGTTGCCATTTCCTTTTCCAGGGGATCTTCCTGACCCAGGGATTGAACCCATGTCTCTTGCATTGGCAGGTGAATTCTTTACCACTGAGCCACCTGGGAAGACCTTAAAGAACAGAAGGCTTTCTAAATACTACCACTCTGTAAAAAATGATTTCTAACCCATTGGGAAAGGGGTTTAGTTTTAGACACATACTAACAGCCAATTAGCAAGCAAATATATAAACATTAAACATAATCTCTAATTTTACATAACTTGAGATGTTTATAGTTTCACAAAGCCACACCGCAGGATGTGTTTTCCCCGTGTGTTACACAGGACACACGCCTTTTGTTTTGCAGCTAGCTACAGCAGTACAAGTTTCTTTGAGTATATGTATAATTTTCCTCATTAAGAAAGAGTTCATTTAATGACTACATGCCTCCTTTTAAAACTAGGGGGAACTATCCGACACCTGTCTAGCCCAGTTTTCTCTCACTTCTTCCCTCTCACAGAGTGGAGCTACAGAGCTGTGCCTACTTAATACCGCTTCTTGCCCTCCAGTGCTATGAAGACAGTGAATCAAGGTTGTGGATGTTGCCTCCTCCTACTGTCTTTGTCATTTACGTGATTAGGCTCCAAATGTGAAAATGAAGGGGAAATCTAGATAGGTATATGTGGAATCTTGTTTTTTCTTACAAATACGGTCTTTCTTAAAGGGCCTTTTGTTCGCCAGCAAAAATCTTCGCGGAATGGATTCAGTACTTAGCAAGCTTGCCACCAATTCCAGTGCAGCTCATGTTTATAATTTTTAGTAAACAGGACTAAGAATCTCAGAGATTAGTGGATTAGGACTCAGAAATTTGTCTTAATCCTGTATTTTTAAAGTAAGAATATTCAGAGAAATGACTTACATGAGTAAAATGGCTAATGTTAAGTTTGGGTATAAACAAAAAGAAGCACTCCAAGGGCTAGATACAAAAATTAAATAATTAAAATAAGGACAGAGTTTTCTAGAGTAGTCAGCACCAATTAAAAGGAAAAATAATAGACTAAGTTAAGAACAAAAATATGAGACAGGTAGAAACATTGAGTTTAAAAAGATGAGGTGAGTAAATATAGAATTTAATAGGCTAAAATAATCTGATTAATTCCATTAGAGCTACAAAATGCCTAATGAAACAGCTTTTATGAACATGCCAAACATAAACATGTGAGATAATATTCCAATGTTTATAAAAAGTGGGAAGAGAAGCTGGTGGTGGTTTGTAACTTTCTCTGGTTAAACAATACATGTTCCTATATATCACTAGTTAAAAAGAACTGTATTTAATAGATCTGTGGAAAATTCCCCAAAGAACCAGAGTTAACAGTAAGTTAAACATAAAACTTGTTAACAAAATGCTAAATTAGTGTCAACCAGAATATGTATATGCATACATAGTTGAGAATAAAGTAGTTTGGTATATTTAATTCTAAATGGGTTTTATGAGTTACACATGTTTTTTTCGCCATTAATCTACTTTGATTAGCTCCTCATCATTCATCGCCACCCCAACCTCCTTTGTGACATTTGCTTCTCGGTGATAGAAGTGCTCTGAAGGCTTTGACAATGCCTAAGATTCCAGGGTACCAGAAGGCTCTGTGGGAACATACCTTTGTGGAATGTCTCCTATCTCCTGATACCTGAGGTGCAGTAAAGAAAGTGATAGAATGAATGCCAGGGAACTGGCAAGTAAAGTTATATTTGGTGTTAAGAACTTGTGGCCCAGATTTGGAAATCTATGAACTATCCATTCCAGGGCTCTCAGTAATCCCATCATCCATTTCATTAACACTCTTTTACTCTGCTAAACACTTGATACAGATGTAATTTTAATGAATCCTCATGGCCTTATGAGGTAAGTATTCTATCAATAACTTTCCAGATGGGGGACTGAGGTTCAGTGAAACTGAGTCTTTTTCCTAAGATCATACAGAAACTAAATACTAGCACTGAAACTTGAAACTAGACCTATTTGATTCCTACATTCCTGTACTTAACCATTAAGCAACATACTTTACCAACCAAGAACTACAAAGAAAAGCCTTTTCAGTTCAGGGAACACGTATGACAAAGCTCCTATGAGATTCTTTGCTCCTTGTTCATCATCTGTCATCTACTGTGCCTGGTAAGATAGCTGGTAATAGTGGTACCTAAATGAACATGTTGAATAATGTGAAAATATATCAGTCAGAAGCAAAACATTTTTATTTGATAATTCAGAATGTTTTAGAAATGAATATTAAATACTCTTTATGTTTTAATTTTCCTTTATATTTCTACCTCTGTGATGTTTTGCCTGTTTTTCCTATTCCTGATTGTTATATTTTAACCTCTCTGACCAGTCACCATTTCCTTTTATTGGTTATGTGATAAATCATTTGAAAATCTCCATTGTGCCCCCCTCAAATCAGGACCCCAGAATGTTTTCCTGTTTTTGGCTTAGCAGGTGATGTGGATAAGAAATTCTTCATTTATTTGGCTAAAAACAAAATCCCTAATTATCATTTTGTAAGGATTAAAGTTTACAGAGCAATCTGTCTAAAAACAAGTTATTCTAGCTATTTATAATTCAATTTACCAAAAATATCTATGTATTTCTAGTGTAAACTTACAATCTTACTTGTAAAAGAAATGATAATTTCAGGGAACAACAATTGTATATCCACCCTAACCTAGCAGCAAACTTTTAGGAAATGGAATAGTCTACTGGTTTAAGTTAAACAACATCCCTCCCCATCTAATTAGATTTTAATTTCATGCATCTATTGCCTGATTTCTAAAACCTATGCAATAGGTTTTCTGTTACTTAACAAAGCCTACTACTTCAATGATCTCTCTACTATCTGCCAAATGCTATTTTTTAAAACAGACTAGAAGGAGGAGAAGGTGAAGATTCCGTACAAAATATCTAAAGTCTTTTAGGTGGCCCGCTCTCATTGCCTTCTATCAAACTCAAGGACATACTCCATGGTAACATAGGGATTGTTGCTGTTTAGTCCCTAGGTCATGGCTCTTAGTCATGACTAAGAGTCACTTTAGTCCCTAAGTGACCCCATGGACTAGCCCTCCCGGCTCCTCTGTCCATGGGATTTCCCAGGCAAGAATACTAGAGTGGTTGCCATTTCCTTCTCCAGGGTATCTTCCTGAACCAGGGATTGAGCCTGTGTCTCTTGCATTGGCAGGCGGATTCTTTACTACTGAGCCACCAGGAAAGCCCCAACATATGGGTCAAGTCTAGACCAAGTGAAATTTAGCTACTTATAAATTTATGTGCTGGCAAAAGGTGAAAGTGCAAGGATTTAGAATGTTTGTCTCTAAGTATTGGTAAATATAAACTAAATGACAATAGCAGCTTATAAACTTATGCTAATTTTAAACCAGTTTAATAGCACTTACATATTTATATGCATATGCTTAGTTGACTTAGCATTAAGAAGTTAAATCCATTTAAGTTGCTCCCTTACTATATTTAGGGGAACTCAATCACTAAGGTCCATTATTAGTGACAAAATTTTTCATCCTTTCTGTCAAATTCCACCACAGACCACTAGTGGGCAGGAAGCCATTTATAATTTTTTTTTATCATCTTACTTGCAAGAAAAAGATTGTATGAAGATTATTATTCAGTACTTGCCTCTGAATTAAATGTATCAATGTACTAATCACCACTGTAATAAGTAAAAACAGGAAACAGAATCATTGGGGCAGGTTAGGAGCACTATGAACTTAGGAATTTGAAGGAACACTCCTTTTTGTGTGTGGGTGTACTTTATTTCCATTTGCAGAGTGTAAAACAATATTTAAAGAGAACAATGTTACCTGATGGCTGAAGGCACTCATAAAAAGAACATGAACCTGTTAGATGTATGTTTCATTCAGAGATTTGCTATTAACAAGTACATTGTAAAATTATTTTATTTGAAGGAAAATACTTTTTAACTGCTTCCTTCCTCCCTACTTTACCTGACTGTCCTCCTCTTGTTTCATATTTATGAGTCCTACCCATTCTATGCTAGCCCTTGTAAGAAAAAGTTGCCCCAATGCTGAAAAATTATATTGGTGAAAAGAATACCTTATATTTAAAGGGAACAGTGAATTATATTGGGGAAGAAATTAAATCTAAGTTTTAGGATCTGTGCTTTTGTTCCCATTTTTGGTTCAATTAACTGTGTGCTGGCCTGGTGCCAAAAGTCATGAAATTCTGACCTAACTAAGATTTACGTTGTATCTTGTAGAGCAGTCAACTTGTAATATTATTTTTCTTGAGTTTTGTCTTTTTCTGTGTGGCAGTGGTCAAATAGGGCCTTCTAAACCTCTGGAGAAGTGAGATCTGAATTTGGAGAGGACATGGGGAAGAATCAATCATCAACAGATAATCTTTAAGTCCAGACCCAGGAATATCAGATCTGAAGTGACACCATCTTTTCTGTCTTCTGACAAACCTCATCAACCCCAAAAGTTCCAGTTGCAAGGATCCAAGAAAACTCAGTAAAGATCACTTTGGAATCACTTTGTTGTGACAAAATCGATTCACAGTGACTCTCCTATTATTTGTGAAAAATCTGCTAAAGAAAACAACAACATCAGTGATTAAAGCTACACTGAAATGAAACTTTATATGCTAATTATCTTCAAGAGTCCCTCCTAAAATAAAAGGGCTTGTTAGGCTACTAGAAATACATTATAAAGTAAGACAATCACCTATCTGTGTAAACACATATAATTCTAAACTTAAATGGAATTACAGTTTATATATCATGAAATGTAGTTAGTTTCAAAAATTACATCCCAAATCTGTAGTTTAGGTTATAAATAAAAAGATGTGGGTACAAAGAAGAAGACATGTAAGACCAATATTTTAACAAGATAATCTAGTTATTGCTTACTGTAATGTGACATTTGCCTTTCTTTTTTTTCACTGTATATACCAGTCACAAATCTTGATTATTAATATTAATGAGGCTCCCTTTTAAGTCTGTTGCTTTAAGAAAAAACAGAAGCGGTATTACTTCCACAGTGGTATATATTCACAGATCACAGACAACCAAGAAGAATGTATCAAGTCACATTTTCTTTTCAACTTAGCAATGTAACCTAATAGGCAGAATAAGCTGCTGTTAAACCTTTATTCTTGGTATTAATACATAATACCATGCTTCTCAGTTTTCAAATTTCAAGACAAAATTCAACTAAGTATTGACTGAAACAACTGTTAACATGTTTAAAAAAAGCTTTCATGGGAAAAAGAAATGTTTGATGATATTTTAACCTGATGATAGATATACATACATTTATCAACCATACTAATCTTACAGCCATATTATTTGCATATTGTGAATATATTTGTAGTTTTGGTTAACTGTGTAGTCAACTCAATATCATCATCATAATCATTATTGTTTCATCTGCAATATCAAGATGTATATATTCAGAAATGGTTATTTTGTTTTTATGCCCATGCCATCAAATGTTTTAATAAGGAGTTGCACAAAGAGATCTAACTTAAGAGCATACTTAAGAGCAGATGCAGAATTTAAGTCATTTAACTTCTCTAGATATAAAGCAGGATAATAACATGAATATTCTCATAATTAGACTAACAAAAAACCAGAAAAAATTAATTAAAATGTGATACTGGGTACAGGGGTGAGAAGGGAGATAAGAAACCCACTAAAGATTTCAAATTCATAAGAATTCATCTGCTTTAAGAGAAATAAAACAAACTTAGAGAAGTGTTACAGTCTAAAAAACAAAAACTATAGCCAGTTTCTTCTAGAAATATGAACAAGCATATAGAACTGCAGACTTCTAACAAGTAAACAGAAAACAGTAAAGATAAAAGAATACTATCAATAATTCAAGGTGCCAGATCAATATAGTAGAAACTCAACAATTTTTGATTACTGGTGGAATTAGATTTACAAGAGAAACATGGCTTAAATTTTGACTGTACTAAACTACAAATGTAATAAATCATAATAATTATAAATGATATAAATGCATTCTATAATGTGACTATGTATATTAGTATAAAATGGAGTATTGGGTTACATAGAGAATTTTTGTTACATTTTTTAATCCATGCTTTATCTAATAAAATTTCCTCCTCTATGTTCAGAATTTAAAATGTCTTTATATTACTTTTTTTATACTGTACTTTTCTAACCTTGCTCTTTTTAAAAAATTATTTGACTGAAAAGTTATCTGTCCCTTTCATTCTATAATACCAGAATAATAAAGTATCTGATATAGCTAATTATAGTATTCCTGAGCACCTTAAGAAGTGCACAAAGAATTAACTAAAATTCTTATTTCCAAATCCTGGTTTCTTTCAATACAGAATGACTAGAAAAGTACTATCTCATGGCAAACAGATGGTAACAAATTAGGTTTCCCCATAATATAAAAATAGGTAATTATTTATAAAAATTCACTGACATAGTATTTAGTTCTTTTAGAGGCTTAATCTATTTCTCAAAATAACAATTTATTCAGAGAAATAGCTACCTTATCAATGTAGTTCATTTTGTTAAATTTCCGTTTGAGAGTTTAAAAAATTGTTTTTCTTTTTTCAAGTGATCAGCAATGAGTTTTCTCTACATTTCAAGTAAGTTCTGAAAGATAAGTGCCATAATTTCACAGAAGTTAATAAGTATTAGCAATGATGGTGTATTGAATTTGATTCTCCATATATAAGACAACACCTTCACTTCTTTTGTGAAAGTTGCTCAGTCGAGTCTGACTGCAACCCAATGGACTATACATTCGCCTGCAATGCAGGAGACCTGGGTTCAATCCCTGGGTTAGGAAGATTGCCTGGAGAAGGGAAAGGCTATGCACTCTAGTATTCTGGCCTAGAGAATTCTATGGTCTGTATAGTCCATGGGGTCGCAAAGAGCCGGACACAACTGAGCAACTTTTACTTCTTTTAAATTATTTCGGAGTATTCTACAAGAGGCTTGTCTTCGAGGTTAGCACTCTACAAATCTGAAGAAGGTACAGTTTGTCTGCTATTACACAGATTCACTTTTTTAGAAAAGTCTCTCTTCCAGGTTTGGGACCCTTAGCCTTTCATACAAGGCAAGGTAGTGTCCTATTCCAATTATTGTGTATCTACAATTCGAATAGAACTTTTAAAGACTGAGTGTTTTAAGATTCAAAGAAACAGATGGTGAAATTTTAGTAACAGGTGATTGGAGAAATGTTTTGGGACTGGGTACATCCTAAGAATTATAAAATGGCAGTATTCATAGAGATTTTAAATATAATAAGAAATTGAACTCCAGTTTGCTGATAGGTTCTCAAATTACAGGCTGCTACTGACTCCACTCCTCTGTTCAGAGCAACATTACCTCTTCAATCCACAATCTTTATGAAGCTTGTGCCTGGGTAGGGAATGAGAGGGTTTCAGAATATCTGTAAATTTCTTTACTAGTAATTCTGGAAAAAATGTATTCTTGCTCAGGTAATCTCCTTAGGGTAGGCCTTACTACCACCAGCACACAGTTTTAGACCTCATCTCATTCATCTTTGTATCTCTAGGTACAAGTATTTTCAGATGTGAATTTGTTTCAATTTTTGGTCTCTGCAGGATTATTTAGTACAGAAATGTAAGAGGCAAACAAAGAATCTTCCTCTTATACAGGGAAAAAGTGAAGTTATTATTTCCAGTTTTTAACATGTCTCAGATCACTTTTCATAAACACTGAGCAAGTGAATTACTACTGTGTTCCAGGTAATCTTCTGGGTTTGGGGGGTTCATCAGAGAAAATTTGACACACATATAGTTTTTGTTTTATCCAGACTATGTAAAATCTTAGTCTTTGGATTTTAAAAATATTTTGAAACACCCTATTATTTATAATCTGCCAAACAGATCTCACCTGTTGAAAATCAGTAGTAATTTCTATGTAAATAGTAGGATTTGTGAATTGTATTTCAGTTGAATGCTGATAGCCAAGTTTTAAAAATCATCTGTTAAAGAGAAAATTTAGAAAAATTACTGATAATCCCACCCTCCAGAGATAACTATTTTTTGATGCAATTCTCATATGTATGATTATCCTACATATAGGATAAGATGATATAAAATTGTTGTATCTAATTTTTCCACTTAATTATACCATAAACATTTTCCTGTGTCATTAAAAATCCTGTAAACAATTTTTAATTCACGACTATAGGTCAAATAATTATTTCTTATTGTCAGATATTTAAGCCATTTCCCCTTTATCACTGTTATCATAAATAATATACCTGCATTCTCCATTATCTCCCTAAGATAAATCCCACATAGTAATGCTAAATGAAGGGTACGGTCATATTTAAGGTAAAGAAAAAATATTGTCACATAGTCCTCCAGAAAGACTGTACTAATTTGCATTCCCACCGGTAGGTAGGGCTTTACCTGTTTTGCCGCACCATTACTGAAGTTGATGAATATCATTTCATCTTAAGTTTGCTAAGTTTAATCATTTTTAATGTGCCACAATTTTAAAGAATTATGAGCCACAATCATAAAATAGAAAAAAGAATTGTTTTAATCAATACAAATGAGGAAAAATATTAAAAAATCCAAGAAAGGTCAGTATATGATAATGTTCCAGAACTGCAAAAATTTATTTCATATAAAATAAAAGTGCAAACGCTGTGTCTTTTTGGGACAAGCTCAGGATGCCATTTAAAGTATGAAACATCAATTTGCTGAGTGAAAAGTGAGAGCAGAAAAAATACAGCTAATGAAAATACAGACAAAATTGCTACTGTGGTTTCAGAAAGTTGTACTAACGAATGTGGTAGTTAGATGGCAAAATGTAATAACTGTGCAGACAGATAGTACATAGTTACTATACAAAAGAACCTCTCCCTTCTGAAGCTCTAATTTTGGTTTTTGTGTGTAAGAATTGGCATGTCTGCTTTTTCACAATCTTGCTTTGCTTAAGGTAAGTTTGTGAGGACTGAATACAACAGATCTGAAGAGTCAGTGTTTCTCGCAGTTCTCTTTTGCTTTCAATTGTAGTTGGGCCCTATCTCTAAATCACATATCATTAGTTTTATAAAGACTGTGTATTGCTCTCCAGCCCGCTAACTCCCTAAACTCCCCTTTTAAACTGCACGAAAGACAAAAATTTCTAAGAATAAAATCAAGAAATCTGTACTTACCATTTAAGGCAACTTCAATAGAAATTTTTGGTTTGATCCTCGTATTCCTAATTTTTAAAAAAAGTTTTCCTAGTTAAAAATTCTTCCTTAACTTCTTTAATGGAAAAAGAGATGGCAATTGTGAAATCAGATTAACAAAGTAATAGCAAATATACTTTTAAAAATTGTAAATTACATGCACAACTAGATAAAAGAAACTTAAATATCCATTGGTTAACTTTATAGGATTCTGTCAATGTTATTTTTAAATTATAGATAACTTTTGTTTCTCTTAAAAGCTTTTCTCCAGCACTGTCTCAAAGAACTTGGATATGAACCATACATTAACTTCCTTCAAAAGATGCTTCTCTCCATGACCCCATAGCCTCTGGGAAAAGATCATGGCATATCCCGTCCACCTGAAAAGACTGTTTCTTGTTTGTATCCCTCCTCATGTACTGACACCAACCTTCAACTTGTAGCTGCCCCCAGCACACACTGCTCTCATCTTTGCCCATGCTACAGCCCATGCAAAGAATGACAAAGGTCAGAGGCTGGCATGTCACCTCTTACAGGAAGCCCTCGGGAACATTAGTTTCCCCTACTGGATGCGCTGCCTCTTTTGTGTTCCCCATAGCACTTCTCTTGAGCTATTTTTAGCTCTTTATTGAGCTGTCAACCTCATAAAGACACACTATTGCACTCGTAGTCTTACTCTCACATCCTGGGACTTGGTAAGGCTGAATGAATGTCTCCAGCTTCCCAACATAAGGTGAAGTGTTATCGCTGTTTTTTTACTGTCTTCCTTCCGGAGCCCATGTATAGGCGCCTGCTTCTATCACCTATCCCATATTACTCTTAAACACGACAGAATGAATTGCGCCCCTTTCTATCTACCTCCTCTGAGAGTTCTCACTCAGCTGAGTTTACGCTCGCCTGGGTTAAGAGAATCGTGAGAGGCGTGAGACCGGTTATTTTATACTTCAACGTGTGGGGTTTGACCACAGACGTCCCGGAGAACTCGAAGCGGCGGATAAAGCACTTGAAACGGAAAATAACAAAAGCAGTGGCGAGAGAACAGGGAGATGAAACTTGGGAGCTTAAAGTGGTAGGACAAGCAGGAGAAACGCAAAGTGAGGTCAAGAAAGGGGACGAGTTGCAACCACGCCCATGCCTCCCTCCCATACTGTAGGCCGCTGCGCGCAGGGAAAAATGGTCAGCCTCCCGGGTAGCTCTCCCGGTCTCCTGCTGCCCCCGCCCGCCAGATAAGATACCCAAAGCTCACACCAAGACGCTGCGAAGCACGCAAAATTAAATTACAGGACGCCGACTGCCCATTCTAGAAACTTCATTTCTCACTCCTCCACCCCACCCAGCTCCTCCCCCCGGGGCCGTAGCCGCCCTCAAGCCCAGGCCACGCCAAGCCAAAGCCCACAAGCAGGCGGAAGAAAAAAGCCAGCTCTGGCCCTAGTTCTTCGGTGCCATCAACTCAGAACGAATTGCCCCGCCCCAGCGAGCTAGGTTGGCCGAGACACTAGTAACTGATCGACATTTTAGGATTTAAGAACTGAGCGAACCGTCTAGATGGTTCTCTTCTCCCGGCTCAGCTTCCGCGACTCCTCCCAGCGCCACGCCCCAATCCTTTCCTCCCCGCCCTACTTGGAGGTCCGCGCTACTCATTGGCTGCGTGCCCTGCCAATCCAACTGACTTCGACGAATCCCGCCTCAGGGAAGGTGAAGATCGAGAAAAAGCGCGAACACCTGGCCTGAGGCGCGAGCCTAACGCCCCCAAGCTGCAGGCCGCTCTGGGGCCGCGGAGACGGCGGGCCGCCTTGGACAAGTGGGAGGGGTCTCATTTGCATAACGGCCGCCCCTCGCGTCCTAGCGCGGCCCGGAGTCCCGCCCCTCATCCATCTAGAAGTCTGTTGGGCCTCAGGCCGGTCACTCCGATCCCGGCAAGCCTGTGGCGGGCGGTCCCGAGAGCGGATTGGCTCTGAGAGTTTCCAAAAGGCGGCGGGGAGGCGACTATAAGAGTGGGGAGCCGAGGGAGGGGAGTGAGAGACGCTGGTTGCGTTCGCGGAGTCTGGTGCTAGGTGACCGTTAGTTGAGGCCGTAGATTTTCTGCCCCAGGTGTTCTCGTCTAACGTCGCTTGCCTGTCTTTCAGTCAGGATGTCTGCCCGCGGCCCGGCTATTGGCATCGACCTGGGCACCACCTACTCGTGCGTGGGGGTCTTCCAACATGGCAAGGTGGAGATCATCGCCAACGACCAGGGCAACCGTACCACCCCCAGCTACGTGGCCTTCACCGATACCGAGCGCCTCATCGGCGATGCAGCCAAGAACCAGGTGGCCATGAACCCCACCAATACCATCTTCGACGCCAAGAGGCTGATCGGTCGGAAGTTCGAGGACGCCACAGTGCAGTCTGACATGAAGCACTGGCCGTTCCGGGTGGTGAGCGAGGGAGGGAAGCCCAAAGTGCAGGTGGAGTACAAAGGAGAGATCAAGACCTTCTTCCCCGAGGAGATCTCCTCCATGGTCCTCACTAAAATGAAGGAGATTGCCGAAGCCTACCTGGGGGGCAAGGTGCAGAGCGCGGTCATCACCGTCCCGGCCTATTTCAATGACTCGCAGCGCCAGGCCACCAAGGACGCGGGCACCATTACGGGCCTCAACGTGCTGCGCATCATCAACGAGCCCACGGCGGCGGCCATTGCCTACGGCCTGGACAAGAAGGGCTGCGCGGGAGGCGAGAAGAACGTGCTTATCTTCGACCTGGGCGGCGGCACCTTCGACGTGTCCATCCTG
Organism: Muntiacus reevesi; assembly: GCF_963930625.1. Classification (NCBI taxonomy): domain Eukaryota; kingdom Metazoa; phylum Chordata; class Mammalia; order Artiodactyla; family Cervidae; genus Muntiacus; species Muntiacus reevesi. The sequence goes on from NC_089255.1 coordinate 73,691,406, forward strand.
ACCATCGAGGACGGCATCTTCGAAGTGAAGTCCACGGCTGGCGACACTCATCTGGGCGGGGAGGACTTCGATAACCGCATGGTGAGCCACCTGGCGGAGGAGTTCAAACGTAAGCACAAGAAGGACATTGCACCCAACAAGCGTGCGGTGCGGCGACTCCGCACCGCCTGCGAGCGCGCCAAGCGCACCCTGAGCTCGTCCACGCAGGCCAGCATCGAGATCGACTCGCTCTACGAGGGCGTGGATTTCTACACGTCCATCACCCGCGCCCGCTTCGAGGAGCTCAACGCAGACCTTTTCCGCGGGACCCTGGAGCCGGTGGAGAAGGCTCTGCGCGATGCCAAGCTGGACAAGGGCCAGATCCAGGAGATCGTGCTGGTGGGCGGCTCCACTCGCATCCCTAAGATCCAGAAGCTGCTGCAGGATTTCTTCAATGGCAAGGAGCTGAACAAGAGTATCAACCCCGACGAGGCAGTGGCCTACGGAGCCGCGGTGCAGGCAGCCATTCTCATCGGGGACAAGTCAGAGAACGTACAGGACCTGCTGCTACTCGACGTGACCCCGTTGTCCCTGGGCATCGAGACGGCTGGCGGCGTCATGACTCCTCTCATCAAAAGGAACACCACGATCCCCACCAAGCAGACGCAGACCTTCACCACCTACTCAGACAACCAGAGCAGCGTGCTGGTGCAGGTGTACGAGGGCGAACGGGCCATGACCAAGGACAATAACCTGTTGGGCAAGTTCGACCTGACCGGGATCCCCCCAGCGCCCCGCGGGGTCCCCCAGATCGAGGTCACCTTCGACATCGACGCCAATGGCATCCTCAACGTCACCGCCGCCGACAAGAGCACCGGTAAAGAAAACAAAATCACCATTACCAACGACAAGGGTCGTCTGAGCAAGGATGACATTGACCGGATGGTGCAGGAGGCGGAGCGGTACAAGTCGGAAGATGAGGCCAATCGCGACCGAGTAGCCGCCAAAAACGCTGTGGAGTCCTATACCTACAACATCAAGCAGACGGTGGAAGACGAGAAACTGAGGGGCAAGATTAGCGATCAGGACAAAAACAAGATTCTCGACAAGTGTCAGGAGGTGATCAACTGGCTCGACCGGAACCAGATGGCGGAAAAAGATGAGTATGAACACAAGCAGAAAGAGCTCGAAAGAGTGTGCAACCCCATCATCAGCAAACTATACCAAGGCGGCTCTGGCGGCGGCGGCGGTTCAGGAGCATCCGGCGGACCGACCATCGAGGAAGTGGACTAAACCTGCACTCAAGACAGCGTAAAAACCTCTTTTCCTTTCTATTTTCTTTTTCCTTTTGTTTCTGTTTCTTCTTTGAAATGTCCTTGTGCCAAATACGAGATCTATTATTGGAAGTGTTTAACCGGTGTATGCATATGAAAGGAAAGGTGCAGCAACTTAGTTTAATGATACAAGATTAGTTCTAAAGTTTGATTTTTTAGAAACATTATTTAAGATATCTCTTTAATGCATTTTGCTTGTTTGCTGACTTGAACGTTTTTTGGTTAGCTTAGTTTGTGCATGGAGATTTGAGACGGGAAACCTGAAGTTTTCACACAGGTTCTGTAGAAGTTTGGTAACAATAAAGTACATAGAAGCTTGAATTGCTTATTTGTATGTACTACTTGAAAAGTGAACATTGCAGTAATGTTAAAGAAAGGCATACTTTTTGCAAACGCATAAATACAGATTTAAAAGTAAAAAGCTGAAATTGATCTAAAAATTACTGTCTTGGAGTTTTCAATCTTGTTTTCTTACTGTTTTACCCATGTGGGTCTTTAACTAAATAAGGTATTAGTATAAGGTGATATTTGTCTAACTCAATCTTATCTAATTCTCAGATGAGTTTCCTGCTTTGAATTACCAGCAACTTAAGGGGAGAAGATCTGGGTAAACTTTACCCTCCTTATAACACAGAAACCAGAGTTGGCATAAATGTTCAAGTGAAAATCCACCTGAATATTCCAGCAAAATACAAGCTGTATTCCAGGGTTAAGTACAAAGATTCTTTCTGTAAACAAAAGGAGTTGTCTTCTGAAAATAACCTAACATAATATGAAACAGGTTTGCTTTCTGCTGCATACAGGTGTCTGAAACAAGATCCAACAGACAAAGGTTAAAGCCACTTAATATTGAGTTCAAATTCAGTCAAACTTTTGTCAACTTTTTCTAGTAAAACAGTTCAAATTCTGGGCATGTGGCAAATTCAAGAAGAATATGTTTTCAGCACTTAAATTACTTGGATTGTAAAGGAAGATAATAGTTTTTTGTTGTTCTGATTTGACGATCATAGTGCTTTTTCAATACCTGCCTTAAATCACTAGAATATATTTCTTTTTTTAAAAGATAAACTGCAAGATAGTCCTGTATTTTGTCAATATGCAACTTGTTCATTTTCCAATATTTCCAATTTGAGATTGTTACAGATAGAAATATAACCCTTTGAAATCCACTATCCTGGGCTTAAGCTTTAAAAATCCACATCCTTGGAAGGAGGGGGGGTTCATGTTTATATTTTAGTGGACTGACTCATCTGCTTTGTACTGATTTATTCTCTTTAAGGAGAATTTGAAAGAAATTGAGTAAAGCTGATTGGAAAATGCATAGTTAATCTAATGTTTTCACCATACAGACAATTTAATATCTCCTTCCAAGTGATGTAGATTTACTTCCTGTTGTTCATAAGATAACAGTGACATATAGAAGCTAATTTTAAACTTACTAGTGGACTCTTTCATATCAAGCAGAGAGAGGAATTTTTGAAATATAAAAACTAGAGAACAAAATAGCCTAAAAGTATTGAGCTTCGGTCACAGTCCTCTCATGTAAGCGCTGACTCTTTGTACCTATGATTTTTTTTTTCTTTTAACAAGTCTCATTTGGGTGGGGGGAGGAAGATAAAAAGGCAGTTGTAAAATTGCTTCAAAATAGACCTTTTTTTAAAAGGTAGTTGTTCCTTACATTCTGAAAGGTGAACACAACTTGAGTTTTTCAGTGCTGTTGCCAGAGTGGAAAGTTTTCAGCAAAGAAGCATTAAGGATATTTCATTGCAGATAGCATCGCATAAATATTTGACAAGTTACCTTGGTATTAAAAGAGTCAGGTAATTAGTAGCCTTAGAGTGACGTTTCACCTGAGTTTTTACCAAGATGATACTCATTCTGTTAACCTTTTGTTAGTTCTTTATTGAGTGTTTATCCCTTGCTCTAACTTCAAAGTATACAAAGTATAGGGGGGTCTTTCTTTAAGTGCAGTTTGGTATTAGTTTGACTAGACCTCATTTTTAGAAGATATTAGTTTCTAAAGGATCAGAAAAATGCCAAATGGTAATCTCTTTGATCCTATAGCCTGACCTCTGGTAACTTGCTGTAACACTAACATCAATCTATGTAGATACTTCATTTTCTGTTATTTTGAAAAGTAATTTGTAAAACTCTTGAGTGCTTTTAATTTTGTCTTCTCAAATTTACCCAGATCTAAATATTGCTTAAGATAAAAAGCCACTAAAGTAGCCATTCATGTTTCCAGGGTCAGTTGAAGTTGGTAACTCAATAACTCATGGGAACCCTTTAGCAGATGTTAGATCAGCCATAGTCAAATGACAATGGAAAAAGTACTTGAGTTCAGGATGAGGCTAAATTACAGTTTAAGGAATAATTAACATCACTTGCCCTTGAAAGTAATACTATGCTAGGGACTAGTGGTCATGACTACAGCTAATGAAATATGTATAAAATGCTTAGGGATTGAAAAAGTACGTTTCTTATAACGGGGACTTAATTTCTTCTTTCTTGAATGTCTAATTAACATAATTGTCCCTGTTTTGAGGCAATGAATCTAGACACCTGTCAAAATTGTTCAGAGTATTTTAGTTGTATGAGATTTCAAAACAAGATTACTCTAAATTTGTTATCATATTAATTTATATGTATAATGGAAGTTAATGTATCTGACTTGTGCATTAGGAGATACTAGTGCTCTTTACATCTTTAAATTTAGCATACATATTAAAATACATAATATATTTTCTATGTCAAGGAGAACTAAAAATATTCTGTGTATAATCTTAAACATGAATATAATCTGACTAGATGAAATCAAAAGGTCTCTCTTATGAAGATCAAATACTGGGCTCATGATAAGGTATTTCGATTGGATGTAGTTTTTAAAAGTTGTGAGGCATATTTGTCTTGCTTTTACACTGGAACTGAAGTTTTAAAGATTCTCAAATCCATATGATCACAAGACAACTGCTAAAGGAATATATATATATATATATATATATATATATATATATATATAAAACAACAGTAATATTCAATTGTTTCTGTATATTTAATGTATGAGGCAACTGTTTTGAAGGACTATCCTTAAGCATTAAAATTAGATATAAAATTTAAATCCTTCAAGAAAAATTATGGATCTTTAGAAGAAGAGTTCAGTATTTATTCTTTTTATAGCTTTTTACAAGTATTTTCAGCTTTTGGGATGGAGATATTTTAGGATATATGTATTTCTAAAATTTAATAGTGTGCTACTTAATGTTGAAATGTTTTTCCCTTAAACAAGTGAAAAAGTCAGACTCTTCCTCCATCCCTTTAAGTACAGATTAGGATGTTTTAATTGAAGATTGAAGAAATAAGCACCAGAAATGGAGTTGCTAATTCAAATACTGGTATTGCTGTTTCTTATATTAGTTTTAAAAGTAGAATTATAACATTTTGAAAATCTGTCCACTGATTTTTTCATAGTATAAATATGCATAATATCTAGTTAATATCTTGGGCCTAAAATTTGAGACAGTCAACTTAGTTTTATGTCATATGCTCTTAGTTCTTTGATCTTGAGAACTTAATTAGGCCAAAAAAAAAAAAATTTCCCTTACAGGGCATTTGAAATTATTAAATATTTAGACAGCACCTTTCCCCTACTTCATTGCATTATGATTTTGTTTTTTAAGAGAAAATTATATTTCCATATTAGGTTATGAGTTTCTAATGTCTTTAAAAAAAAACTAACTGGTGGAAAATCTAATTGATGAATGGGTCACTTTAAAAATAGTGATTTAGAGTCATAAAAACAATTTTTACTCCCTCTTTCCTTAGGGTCTAGTGACACAGAAATATAAGATGGAACCTTCAGAGTTATCCAGGGTTTCCTCTAAGTATTAACATGTCCCTCTGGCAAACCTGTGGTAACTTGTCATGTAACTTTTATGTAGGTCATTATTTTGGGTTCTCAATTCCTTTATTTTTACCTTTAGTTTTGTATATTAGACAGTCTAAAGTTAAACATGGTAAGGTATAAAAGATCTTTGGTTTTCTATTAGCATTTCTTCACTCATTTAGCTAAACTGAAGAGGTTGCCTGGAAGTGTGGTAAATTGGTACCACCCAGAGTCCTTGTTCTTCCTTGATCCTTTTTGGAGCTTCAACTCATTATTTCTCCTTGTTCCCACCCAAAGTTAAATACCCAGGTTGGAGACAAGCATTTGATGACTGGGATATTTTGGTGAATTATTTTCAAATGAGTCATCTTATAATAAGCCAGCCTCTAAGGCCATAGCCTCAGAGCAACATTGCCAGTGTACTGGTGGGTTTCCTTATATCTGAGCCAATTGGAGCAGTTACCAGCAGTGGACTCGAGAGTGGATCATGAATCTTGGTGTTTACAATTCTATACTACTGTGAACAGTGATTGTGTGTTACCAAGTAGACTAGGATGGTGGGGTTAAGGGGAAGCAGTGGAGTGTCTATTGCTCTTGTTCGTAAAGTTTATGCGAGGAACTTCCCCAGTGGTTAAAACTCCACCTTCTGATGTAGGGGGTGCCAAATTCAATGCCTGGTTGGGGCACTAAGATCCCACATGTGTGCAGAGTGCAGCTGAAAAAAAAAAAAAAAGAAACCAACTAGTAAATGGGTGTTACCCATCATCCCACCAATGTAAAGTTTATATGAAAATAAAATCAGGTATTTACTGACCATCTATTTAATGCTAATTAAGTTGTGGGGCTAAAACAAAAGCAGAATATATGAGGCATTCCCAGTCATATAGTGTCATTTAGCATTGCTTACCATCAGTGTTAGAAGGGGGAAAATACCAAACAATCTGCATATCAACTCAGTTGTAAGAAGAAATTACGAGACACATGGTTTGAAAAGTAAATGCAGAAATGAAGTTGAACGTGGACTTTCCCAGGTTGCTCAGTGGTTAAGAATCCACTTGTCAAAGCAGGAGAGAGGGGGTTCCATCCCCTGGAGAAGGAAATGGCTCCCTACTCCAGTATTCTTGCCTGGGAAATCCCATGGACGGAGGAGCATAATGGGTTACAGTCCATAGGGGGCTGCAAAAGAGTTGTACACAATTGAGAGACACTGTTGAATACCCATTGACACAAACCAAGGTTCTTTGCTTTCAGCAACACTAATTCTCAGTACTTTACTTCAGGGTGATGCTTTACATACATTGCTCCTTAAGAATCCTCAAACACCGATCATTTGGGTATCTTCAGACGACTTCAGACTTCCACATCTAGTTATGCTGCAGAACCCAGTTTCAAAAACCTTGATTTCCACGGTTGCGCCGCTCACGCCACGCCACCCCACCCCCCACTCCATCCCACTTAATTTAGTCCCAGTCTGGATGTTTTTTTTTGTTTGTTTCTCCAACCTGGATTTAAACTTCATTTAGTGCTAGCAAACTTGGGAACAAAGGGAGCTTCCCTATGGAACTGAATCTAGTTTTTCTAATTAAAAACAAAGCCAGTGACGTGGTCGGCTTCTCGGTGGGAAGGCAAGAACTGACCCCTAAAGAAGAAACCCTCGGGCAGCTTCGCAATGAGACGCCAGTGCTCCACGGCAGCCCAGGGTGTTGGCAGAGGCGGGAGCTACGCCCACCAGCCGCCGCGGCGTAGGAAGCAGGGTCCCGCCCCCAGCCCCGGCCCCGCCCCCAGCCACGGTTTCCAGGCGACGCTCTGAAGCGGCGCGCTGGAGACCATGAGCAGTGTCCCGGAGTTTTATTCGAGGCGGCGGCGGTGGGACTCTCACTCTGCCCGGTCGGATGTAAGTGCAGCTTCGGCCGACCCCCACCCCACGGCGGGTAGAAGGACAACCCCGCGGCCCCCGCCCACCTCCGGCGCCCGAAGGGGCTTGGTGGCTGGGCCGCGGCCTTGCCTTCCGCGCTCCCCGGGAGGGGCGCCGCCGTAACCTGGGGCGAGCCGCACTCGAAGAGACCTGGGCAAAGTGGTCTACGAAAACCAGATGATGGAGGTGTGTTCAGCAAACGGTCAGAATTGAATTCCGGCTCCCCACGCTGATATCCAGATGTAGGGAAGTTCCACCTCACCACCTCTGATGGGTTGTCTGCGAAATAAGAAAGCCTCGGAGGAAGCAGCCCTGCTTGGTCCGGCTGGGACCCCCGGAGAGGAAAGGCTCCGGGCTGGTAGCTACGCAGCCTTAGAGAGCGCGAACCTGTAGTACGCTCGCTTGCTTTTGAAGGCCTGGGTCAGGGTTACAACAGGTGCTTAACTTCTCTGAAAGATTGGGGCCGCCTTGAGCACCAGTTTATTGTGGTCTAAGTCCCAATTAATCGGTAAATAGGTATGGTGAGCCTTGAGGTGATGCAGGCTCTTAGCCTTCCGCTGTTCCTTCCCTTCCTTCCTTTCTCCCCTACTTTCCTCCCTTCCTTACTGTTTACTGAAACTACACCCCGAAATAATAAGATAGAATCCTGGCATCAAGTTAAAAAAAGAAAGTTTAAGGCTCTATAGCGTTAAAGAGCAAATAGAATTATTGTTAAAAGTTCATTATGACGTGTTGCTTTTAAATTGAACCTTTAATTATTTTTGCTGCAATCATTTCATTTTACAGCAATTGGGATTGCGATTAGGTATGTGGTACTGGAAGGATGAAACCAAAACACTTGAATTCAGAAGGTAAATGTTAACAATTTTATTATATTATAGCTTTTATGAAAATTACATGTTTGTGTAAAAAAAAAAATTCAAGCAATACAGAAGAGTACAAAGAATAAAATGAATGTCTCCTGAACTCTCACCATCTGGAGATAACTATTTTGGCAGCCTTCCAGATATCACTTTCTGATGACATTTATCAGCTGCTTCCTATGTACCAGAAACTGTGCTAATCAGTTTATTAACGCTTTGAAACAGTTGCATGTTAATCCACTTTTATATATGAAGAAACTGATGTCAAAGGGCTAAGAAGTTTGAGGAAAGCTAACTGACTTGGCCAGATCACACAACTCAGAGGTGACTAAGATGTTTTAAATCTAGGTCTACTTGGTTAACACTCTATATTATTAACTACTTTATAAAATTGCTTTTTTGAGTTATAGAAAGAGTTTTACATTAATGAGACCGTGTTATACCTGCTGCAATAGACAGTAAATTTTACAAGGTAAAATTATTAGATTAGAAGAAAGAAAGTGAAAGTCACGTCCGACTCTTTGTGACCCAGGCCAGGATACTGGAGTGGGTAGCCTTTCCCTTCTCCAGGGGATCCTATCTTCCCAACCCAAGAATCAAACCCAGGTTTCCCGCATTGCAGGTGGATTCTTTACCAGCTGAGCCATAAGGGAAGCCCAAGAATACTGGAATGGGTAGACTATCCCTTCTCCAGCAGATCTTCCCTACCCAGAAATCGAACCAGGTTCTCCTGCATTGCAGGCAGATTCTTTACCAACTGAGCTACTAGGGAAGATTAGAACTAGTTTTAATTCTCCACTGGGAAAATATTGACTCTATTAAAAGTGTTTTTGCTAAACTAACAAGACTAGCCACCATCTGCTATGCACCTGTTATGTCCCAGGCATTTGCATATTTTTCTGATTCATAAAACAGCCTTGAAAGGTGAGTGTTAATATTTCCTCTCCACTTCATAGATAAAGAAACATGGCTCAGGGAGGTTAAGCAATTAAGCCAAAGTTACATAGTCAGAACAGCAGAACTGACATTTCGAACCAAGATTTATCTGATGCCAAAGTCCTTTCCACTTTAAACAGTATCTCCCTCCAATAGACTGTAAGCCCTCAGTGGCAGGAACTGTCTTAGTCATCTTCACATCCCTGAAGCCATCTCCAGAATTTCACAGAGTAGGCACTCACCAAATGTTTACTGAACAAGTGCATACTGTACTGAGGACATGGGGGCTGTGGGAGGGAATTTGGTGTCATATACCCAGATAATCTGCTTTGCAAAGTAACAGCTTGATCTCAGGAGTGTTCAAGTTCTAGCACATCAATTTAAGACCTTGGGAATTTCTTCCATGGTTTTGGTCTCCCTCCACCTAGGGTAGGTAGACCACCTTTTACACCCACTAGCCAACAGGAGTTCACAGACATCTAGGTACTCTCAGATTCAGGTCAAGAGAAGATGACCCCTTTTCCTCTCCCCCGCCTTGCAGTTCCTGGCATCTTTCCTGGATGAATGACACTGGGACTCTTACCCTTCAGAGAAGTAGTGCCCTATTCACAGGCAGAGTTTGTCTGACCTTTGCAGATTATACCCTGAGGAGGATAACTGTATCAGAATATAGCAGTATACCCATTATCTCCATGCATGAAATAACACAGTAATGGGCAGGGAAAGGGTAGTCATTATTTCTTAAGAAAAAGACCATGGAGAGTGGTTTGGAGGGAGACCTGGGTTCAAATCCTGGTTCTGCTACTAATTTGGTGGTCATAATTTGTCAAGTTACTTAGCCTTGTTAATTATAAGTTCCCTTATTCAGAAAATTAAATAATAATGCCTTCTGAGGAGTAAATGAGGGCATTGCATAGTTCATCAGCTTGCATGCCCATTTCTTTCTTATTTGTTAAAGAGGGAATACGTTGGAGACTTCCCTGGCTGTCCAGTGGTTAAGACTTCGTCTTCCAATGCAGGAGCATGGGTTCAATCCTTGGTCAGGGAGCTAAGATACCACATGCGTTGGGACCAAAAATCCAAACATAAAACAGAAGCAATATTGTAACAAATTCAATAAAGACTTTTAAAATGGTCCCCATCAGAGTATCTTTTGAAAAAAGGAATACCTTTATTCACAGGTGAGTTGGCCCACAAGACATGCATCTCTCTGACAGAGTGTCTGTAGTTCTATCATTTCGTGTTTCAGTTGCCTTCTACTTCCAGCTGAGAGAGAATCAGCCCCTGTCAGAGTCTTAAGGTCATGGACTCCCCTGAGGATGCACAGGAAACTATACCTTCAGAAGCCTTGGACTTATTTTTCACCATAGCCTAAGAAAAGACTCGTAACCCCTGAAGAGCTCTAACTGGTGTGGAAGCCAAGAGTGGTCCAACCCTCTGCATCTTAGTGATGAGTTCTAGGAGAAAATATGACTGTTTTTTCTCATTTGTTTCAGGGCAAAGGAAAATGACATGATTGTTCTATAAATATCAGGAAAGCACATCAACACAACATGGTCTAAATAGGTTGCCAGATTGAAGGGGGGACTGTGAAGATTGGAAGAAAGTATGGAGCTAGGTCAGACTGTGGTTTGGGAGCCAATCAGAGGTGCAATTTAAGGGACAATTTTCAATTATTACTAGTGCTGCTGCTTAGTGATTCCAAAAGCACTATGAGCATAGTCTGCTTTCAGAGCTATGGGAGGACACTCACAAGGAGGAATCCATCTCACCATCTGAACCAGAGGATGACTTTAGCCAAGTTAAAAACCACTCAGACAAGTGTGGGAAGGTGTTATGTGTCCAGAGGTCATAAAAATAAAGATGAAGGTTTAGCAGTAAATGTCAGACTGTTGGCTAAGGGCATGCACTGCCACAAGTTCCAAATGCTGAGACATGGTCAGCCTCTCTGAGCCTTAGTTCTCCATCAGTAAAATGACATCCATGTACTGGATGATTTTTTTGATGTCCTCTAACCCCAAATTCTATGGTCTTATGACTTTATAATTCTAAGTTCACTTGACTTAGTTCACAGACCTGATCTGTAAGATCCCAAATGTGTCCTTTTCCTTATCATAAGGCTCTCTCATCTCCAGTTTAACTCAGGCAAACTAATAGGGGAAGAAATGTTGAATTGTAGAGATGGATCTGAAACAAGGTTAGGAGGGAAGCAGTTTCATTTGACAATAACTGAGATTGGGTGTTTCTATATTCTCTCATCTTCTAGAGAAGAGAAACCATGGGACGGGCTGGTGACCTGAAATTTCTTTAGCCTGGGGGGAGAGTTAACAGCCAATGGCTTATAAGTGCCCAAAACACGTTGATGGTCCAAGGGAAAACTGAAAACAGCTTTGTGTTCTTATACAGGCTGGTTATATTAATATTAATGCTGCACATTAGATATCCAGCAAGCAGAATGGACTTCACAGAATGGACTTTCACATTTTAGAAAATGTCTAAATGTTTAGGGGAATTGACCATCTTGTTAAAGACTAAATGGTCTGTCAATAGAATGTATTGACCACACCACTTCCTCTATACCTCTATCAACATTTTTTAAGGTACATGGGTTATATAACAGTACATTCTTTTTATTCTTGGAGGAGGAAATGGCAGTCTACTCCAGTATTCTTTTTTTTTTTTTTTTTTAACTCCAGTATTCTTGCCTGGAAAATCCCATGGACGGAGGAGCCTAAAAGAAGGCTACAGTCCAAAGGTCAGAAAGAGTCAGACATGACAGCATGCACGTGACACAAATTCTTGTTATTACAAAAAAAAAAACACACCCGCAAATAATACAAAAGCATACAGCTCTCTTCATCACCACACCACCTCTGTCCTGTCCAATCCCCATCTCTCTCTGGAGATAGCCACTATCACCATTTTGTATCCTTTCACTTCTTTTTTTCTCACCATTCCCTCAGTCTTTCAGCACACCCTCCCCCTAAATACCCAATCCATGGAGACCAGTGATAAGAAGAGGACAAGAAAGAATGAAAAGTTCAGGAATCATCCACTAACCAACTTGGTGCCAATGTTCTGAAAAAAAAGAAAAAAGTCATTCCCTTGAGGTGACATATCTAAAAGTATATACATGCTTTTAGATTCTAACCTAGTTTTCAATCTGAATATTGCCAGGATGTTGGCAAAAACTCCTGGAAGAAGAAAGTACCAAACTGATAAACTTTATTATTCCTGTGGGAGGTGTTTCTCTAAAATTATGACTTTGTGGGCAACCAATGCCAGAAAAAATGTAAAGGAAGTTGTTTCAAAACTTATGTTGAAAAAAAAAAAAACATGTTGACAAGGAGATGATAAGAGTGTATGTTCATGCTTAGAGAATGATTAGTCTGGGAAAAAGTGCTGCTATCTACTGTATCTACACTTAAACTTAACAAAGAGACCTGTAACTGTGGGCAGAGATTAAGCTTCTAAGTCATGTTATCAGTGTGGCATTATTTCAGGCAGAAAAATAAACATCATAATCCACAATGGCTGCCAAACTAATGTATTTGGTAGACACCACAATTCTCTTAGAAAATGCATTCTTTATAAGGCAGGAACTGCATCCTGCTGATCTTTAAAACACTTTTTTCTGTTTTCCTATTAAGCATTTCCTAATAATCCTGAGAGTCTGCGCATTGACTGTAATCAGACAATGGTTTTTTTTAAATTTATTTTTTTATTGAAGGATAATTGCTTTACAGAATTTTGTTGTTTTCTGTCAAACCTCAACATGAATCAGCCATAGGTATACATATACCCCCCCCCCCCACCTTTTGAACCTCCCTCCCATCTCCCACCTCATCCCACCCCTCTTGGTTGATACAGAGCCCCTGTTTGAGTTTCCTGAGCCATACAGCAAATTCCCATTGGCTGTCTATTTTACACATGGTAATGTAAGTTTCCATGTTACTCTTTCCATACATCTCACCCTCTCCTCCCCTCTCCCCATGTCCAGAAGTCTATTCTCTGTGTCTGTTTCTCCACTACTGCCCTGTAAATAAATTCTTCAGTACCATTTTTCTAGATTCCGTGTATGTGTGTTAGAATATGATAGTTATCTTTCTCTTTCTGACTCACTTCACTCTGTATAATAGGTTCTAGGTTCATCCACCTTATCTGAACTGACTCAAATGTGTTCTTTTTTATGGTTGAGTAATATTCCATTGTGTATATGTACCACAACTTCTTTATCCGTTCATCTGTCGATGGACATCTAGGTTGCTTCCATGTTCTAACTATTGTAAATAGTGCTGCAGTGAACAATGGGATACATGTGTCTTTTTCAATTTTGGTTTCCTCAGGGTAGATACCTAGGAGTGGGATTGCTGAGTCATATGGTGATTTTATTCCTAGTTTTTTAAGGAATCTCCATACTGTCTTCCATAGTGGTTGTATCAATTTACATTCCCACCAACAGTGCAAGAGCATTCCTTTTTCTCCACACCCTGTCCAGCATTTATTGTTTGTAGACTTTTTGATGATGGCCATTCTGACCAGTGTGAGGCTATATCTCATTGTGGTTTTGATTTGCATTTCTCTGATTATGAGCAGTGTTGAGCATCTTTTCATGTCTTTGTTAGCCATCTGTATGTTTTCTTTGGAGAAATGTCTGTTTAGGTCTTTCCCCCACTTTTTGATTGGGTTGTTTTTCTGGCATTGAGTTGTATGAGCTGCTTGTATATTTTGGAAATTAATCCTTGGTCAGTTGTTTCATTTGCTATTATTTTCTCCCATTCTGAGGGTTGTCTTTTCACCTTGCTTATAGTTTCCTTTGCTGTGCAAAAGCTTATAAGTTTAATCAGGTCCACTTGTTTATTTTTGCTTTTATTTCCATTATTCTAGGAGGTGGGTCATATTTCTATTCTAGGGAGTGGGTCATTATTCTAGGAGGTGGGTCATAGAGAATCTTGCTTTGATTTATGTCATCGAGTGTTCTGTCTATGTGTTCCTCTGAGAGTTTTATAGTTTCTAGTCTTACCTGTAGGTGTTTAATCCATTTTGAGTTCATCTTTGTGTATGGTGTTAGGAAGTGTTCTAAATTTCATTCTTTTACATGTGTGTTCAGTTTTCCCAGCACCATTTATCGAAGAGGCTGTCTTTACCCCATTGTATATTCTTGCCTCCTTTGTCAAAAATAAGGTACCCATAGGTGCATAGGTTTATTTCTGGGCTTTCTATTTTGTTCCTTTGGTCTGTATTTCTGTTTGTGTGCCAGTACCATACTGTCTTGATGACCATAGCTTTGTGGTGTAACCTGAAGTCAAGAAAGTTGATTCTTCCAGCTCCGTTCTTCTTTCTCAAGACTGCTTTGGCTATTTGGGGTCTTTTGTGTTTCCATATGAATTGTGAAACTTTTTGTTCTAGTTTTATGAAAAATGCCATTGGTAATTTGATAGGGATCACATTGAATCTATAGATTGCATTTGGTAGTATAGTCATTTTCACAATATTGATTCTTCCTACCCAGGAACATGGAATATCTCTCCATCTGTTTATGTCATCTTTGATTTCTTTCATCAGTGTCTTATAATTTTCTATGTACAATTCTTTTGTCTCCTTAGGTAAGTTTATTCCTAGATATTTAATTCTTTCTGTTGCAATGGTGAATAGGATTGATTTCCTAATTTCTCTTTCTGATTTTTCATTGTTAGTATATAGAAATGCAAATGATTTCTGTGTATTGATTTTGTATCCTGCAACTTTGCTAAAAATCACTGATTAGCTCAAGTAATTTTCTGATACTATCTTTAGGGTTTTCTATGTACAGTATCATGTCACCTGCAAACAGAGCTTTACTACTTCTTTTCCAATCTGGATTCCTTTTATCTCTTTTTCTTCTCTGATTGCTGTAGCTAGGACTTCCAAAACTATGTTGAATAATAGTAGTGAAAGTGGACACCTTTGTCAGACAACACTTATTTTTGATATTACAGCAATGCCTGACACAGAGTGTGGCCTCAGTATATATTTATTGTTGCTTAATTGTGGTCCATTGTTAGTTAGGCCCATTACTGCTTAATAATGGTTGTACAAAAACTAAAGAGTCTAAGAAACCCTGAGTTAAGTAAAGGTCCTTAAACCTCCTTAGAGATAATCAAGCTTCTAGAAGAGTCCACAGCGATGACAACTGAGTCCTGCTTGGGAGGCACGACTGCCTGGTGGGTAAACACATGGCTCTGTAGCTAGAGAACTGGCCCCAGTTCTGGCTCTGCAACTTGCTAAGTGATCTTGGTCAGTTTACTTGATCTCTTTCTAAAATTCAGTCTTTCTCATAATGGACAAATTGTGACAGTAGTAATATTTTCCTCATAGAGTTGCTATGAGGATTGAATGAGATCATACTTCGAAGCACTTTGCACGTAACAAGTACTCAGTAAATTAAAAAAAAAAAAAAATCCTTCCAAATTGATCACAAGCCTTCTATTTCTTGTGAAGTTACAGCTGGAGTTTCAGATGAAATGTTTTGTTTATGGTGATATTCTGGGGTCTAGTGATATGCAGATGCCGAATACAAAGTCCGATCTTTTCATCTTTTCCTAGGTGGTGGTTCCACATGTGAATACATGGATTAAGTGTGGCTGTGCCTCCGATTCTCTCCAGGACACACAATACGTATCAGCCCTAAGGTTCCATGAGCCATGGCAATGCTCTGATTAGTTTCTCCCAAGAAAAGATGAAGTTCCTAATTTTCTCATTTCTATTACAGTTTTACACCTGCAGTAGAACTCAAGGAAAGAGGAAAGAAAGGCAAAGCAGTTCACTTTGTTGAAATTGATGGTCCAGCTTCAGACAGGTAGCTTAACTACCACCATGGCAGTGTTGCTGATAGTGCCTCTTAGCAGAATGGCTTACGCCTCTACAAACTCTTAAGAAAATATCACTCCCATCATCTTAAGTTGAAATGTAAATACGCATCAAGGAAAGAACATGCACTATTTCACAGTTATGATGGGAGCTAGTCATCCCAGTGTATCCTTGTGATAATTTGGCTACAAATGAATTTTCAGCTTCTTATACTTTTAAAAAGAATTGAAAAGGATAGATATGCCAAAAATAGATGAGCTAAATGTTCTATTTTGGGTGAAATTGGTATTTTCATTTTATGTCAGGCAGTATGCATTCCTCCTATCCCTAGCATAGTATATACAATGTTTAATAAAATATATTCCAAAATGATCCTACATTAAATGAAACCCATGCATAACACTCAGGGTCTTCTTACTTTATAGTAAATACTTTCTGTGCCTCAGGATAGATTAAATACAACTAAAATCTTTCAAAGGACTACTAAAGGGCTTCCCTGGGGATTCAGTGGTAAAGAATCCACCTGCTGTGCAGGAGATTCGAGTTCCATCCCTGATCCGGGGAGATCCCACATGCTGTGGAGCAGCTAGGCCCATGTCCCACAACTGTTGAGCCTGTGTTCTAGAGCCTGGGAGCCATATCTACTGAGTCCATGTGCTGCAACTGCAGAAGTCCACGTGCCCTAGAGCCTGTGGTCCCCAAAGAAAGAAGCCCTGGCAATGGGAAACCTGCTCACTGCAACTAAAGAGTAACCCCTGCTTGTGCAACCAGAAAACCCCTTGCAGCAACAAGGACCCAGCATAGCCAAAAATTAAAAAAAAAAATTTTTTTTTAAAGCACTCCTAGAAACTGTCATGTCCCCTAACAGGTTGACAGATAAACGGTTTGCTCTAAGAGATGATAAGTCTCCCAGAGGCTTGGAGAAACGGAGTCAGCAGGGCAACGTTACACTCCACGATGCTAAATGTGAGTAACTGTGTCATCACCCTTACATGTGTTCCCTGGTGTCAGCCTCTAAGGCAGCAGTTTGTTCCTTTTTCAACTGTCCATCTTCTCTCCCTTCAGTTGTGGCTTTGCTTTTACTACAAGATACTGAGATGCCGCGTATCTGTTCCTTTACAACATTTATGAGGTATGTAACGCTTGTGAGACGTTTTAGATCCTTTATCTTTTATTTTGAAGTCATTCCATCTGATAAATGATGAAAAATCTGAGTTTAGGAGGAAGAGCTGGCTCTATGCTAGCCATCCTCTCAGGATTCTGTTTCAAAGATTGAGACCAAAGGGAGAAAAAGTCAGGTCACAGGAGCCCAAAATAAAGTCAAAGAGTATGGAGAGCATATTGTCAGAGTTCCAGCAAGTATGCACTGTGTGTATGTTAGTTAAAGGGTATGCTCACTTACTGAAGATCAGTGTTCTCACGTCTGGCAGCCCCAAGTACTAGGTGTGTGACTCTGGCAGAGCTTCTTGTCCTTCCTAAGCGTCAGTTTCCTCAGATACAAGTTTGGAAGCCCTGGTGTCGCAGGTAGCTGTGCATGGAAGGTGCTCCACGTGACAGCTGCACTTGCGACCGCTCAGTGGAAAATGGGTGTCCTGACCTGTGGGAGCGCCCTCAGATTCCCTCAGCATTCAGTGAAGACCATTCATGGCAAACATCTGAGAGTCTCTGCCTGATGCTTGCTTTATTCTGTGGCAGGAGCACCCTCAGCCAGACTACAGGGCAAGCTTGGGACACTAGGGAGTCAGCGTCCCAGAAACAGCCTCCAGTCAGCGATGTGCTGGAGGGAGAGTTGGCAGATAAATAGCCCACCTTCCACCTGTCAGGATAACTCTTGAGTTTTCTACACTGTCTCCCAGAGTCCCCCATGGGACTGAACTACACAGTGATAATGAACTTGTTAGCACCCCTTTTCTGTCTCACCTCTCCGCTGCCTTACTGATGTTTACTCTGGTCACTTCCAAGTAAACTACTTACTCTCATATCTGTCTCATGCACGTTTCTGAGAGAACCCAGCCTAGGACAGGTAATTATTAATATCGTGGAAAAAAAAGTCTGCACTGCTCATCTTCATCTTGCTCTCAAGGTATGGTTAAGGAAAGCATGCCACAGTAAACATTTCCATCTGGGGCTAGAAAAGAAGCAGCAAAAATTTTGTAAGAATATTTGGAAAGAAAACAAAGGCTTTTAGTTTTAAAACACATGACGTAGGACTGTAAATCAATGCAATCTTTTTGGAGAGCAAAACTTATATGAAACTTTAATGTAGAGATATTCTGTGTCCTAGCCTTTTCACTTCTAGGAAGTTACTAAAAAATGTGGCTATGATTTTTGCATGATTACTGCAGCAATGTCTATAATATTTTTTAAAAACCTAAATATCCATCAGTATAGGATTAAATTATGAGCTACAGAATACTTTATCCAGCTGTTGAAAAAAATGAGAAAAATTTGTACACGGTATCATGGAAAAGAGGTCCATCCTACACAGATAAGTGACAGAAGCAAGTTTCAAAGACTTGTGTATACAGCATTGCCCCATTTGTTAGAAAAAAAATTTAAAGCATATATTCATGCATATGTATGTGTGTTGGTAGGGAAGGACCTTATATGTGCTCTAGAAAGGTTAGGATGGGTTCATGCCAAACTCTTAACAGTGGGTTCCACTAAGGAGTAAGATGGTGACCAAAAGAGTGAGGGGAGAGCCTTTTTACCTCATACATTTGTGTACATTTTTTAAACAATAAAGTTACCTATAGTATACAAAATTTTAAAAAATGAAAACTAACTGATAAGCAAAATTGTAATTCAATTGTGACCTCCTAAAAAGTTTTGCTTACAAAAGTCAGATTTCTTATATCTTCAACAGTTATAATAGATAGAATTTTAAATGTAAATTAGTTGTGTGATGGGTATGCTGACATGTACTTCTACTTCTTCTTGTGTTGTGTGCCCATGTATTTTTTTATGACTAGCTTCATGATTGAAATACGTTGTCATTATTTTCTTTTAATCTCCTCATAGGAATAAGAATCTTGACAATTTCCTTATGGCATTGTTGTACTACTTATATTATTACTTGGAAAAAATCTCACAGGAAAAGAAACCCAAAAGCTATATGGTGTAAGTAGAATTTTATAGTGCATTTAAAAAAATTGATTTCTTTATTTCTGGCTGAGCCTCGGGGCTTCCAGGATGTTAGTTCCCCACCAGGGACTGAACCCAGGGCCCTGGCAGTGAAAGCACCAGTCCTAACCGCTGGACCACCAGGAAATTCCCCATAGTGCACTTCAAAGCTGTATCACTGCCAGTATTAAAACTAACTTTTGTGTAGGCTAAAGAGATGATGGGAATTGAGAAATCTTGGATTATTAAGATAAAATGTTATTTAGTATTTCTCTTATAAGATAAAAAAAATAAAATGTTTATTATTTTTAAACATTTTATAGGGAGGAGTTCTCCAGTTTTTTTTTTTTTTTTGAGTTCTCCAGTTTTAATGCTCACTGAATAATTCAGATGGGTATTCTGTTAACTAAATATTCCAAATAATATAGACCAGCACTGCCCAATAGAAGAGTATGCTCAACTTTTGAGAGCTATGTATGTAATTTAAACTTTTCTGATAGCTATATTTTTAAATTGTAAAAAGATACAGGTGAAATTAATTTTAACAAGGTATTTTATTTAATCCAGTGACTCAAAAATATAATGATTCCAACTTGTAGTCAGTGTTAGGAAGTTATTAATAAAATACTTTACTTTTATTTAGCAAGTTTTTGAAATGAGATCTATTTTATAATATTCCTCAATTCAGAGGAATTGAACAATGTGGATATAGATATCATTTCTGTTTTTCATGCTTACAAAGTTCTTGCTAAAGCATTTGTAAGCATCTAATTAAAAAAAAAACTAAGAATTAAAAAAAATTAACAGGTTTGACCCAAATGATTTTCCGCATCACAGAAGAAAACAAGATTTCTTAGGCTACATATGCAGAATTTAATCACTTTAGGTGGAGGTGGCTCAGAGCTATACAGGGCAAGAATCTGGGAACTCAGCGTCCCAAGCGGAACAATGCCTCTCAGGCATGGTGACCTTTGCAAGCCATGAAACTTTTCCATTGCCCTCCCCAGTACATGTGGAACCAACCCAATGATTTAGCTCTTAGAAATGCTGGATAGGAGTCATCAGTTTGTTGCTGTGGAATGTTTTCAAAATGCAAAATCCTTGCACATAAACAAGCAGCCTGAGAAACATTTTGTGGACAGATGAATGTATTGGGATAGCAGTTTTCTAAGGAACCAAATAAATAATTCAAACATTGCTGCTCCAGTAAAGCCATTATAATATGCAACATCCAGCAGAGCAGCCAGGGATTATGAAGTGTTTCTATGGTAGCAGAGGGGCTCAAGCTAGCCGTGGGCTCAGAAACTTTGAGGAGTCTTACTGTTTCCAAAGATGAAATTTATTAGACTTTGATAGCATATTAGCTTTTATTTTGTATGGTGTTTTCAAATTCTGTAGGTTATTGCTACTCAAGTCAGAGACATTGTTTCAGTTCTTAATCTATAAGAATAGATAACAGAGAAGAAACGTTTCTTAGTTATTTTTGAAATGTACTAAAATTATAGAACCCAGTAATATTTGGTTAGGGGTTCCTTGGTGGCTCAGATGATAAAGAATCTGTCTGCAGTGCAGGAGACCTGGGTTCAATCCCTGGGTTGGGAAGATCCCCTGAAGAGGGGAATGGCTATCCACTCTAGTATTGTTGCCTGAAGAATTCCATGGACAGAGTAGTCTGGGGGGCTACAGTCCATGGGGTTGCAAAGAGTCAGACACAACTGAGCGACTAACACTCACCTTTTTTTTCAGTGATATTTGTATATTTTCATAGAATGAATCAGTTACATAATGACTGAAAAATTCAAGCCTTAAAAGTAATGGTTCTGTGGTGTGATTCTAAAAAAGCATACCTTCATTTTCAAGTTTCCATTAGTTGATTGGTTTATTTATTATAATAGAAACAAATTAAATTACATTGAGATATCTGGGCATAACTTAAAAATTAATTTCAGTCAAAATAATGAGGTCTAACATAGAGATAATAGTTAGCACTCACTTTCAGTTATTGTCCAGATTAGATAATACATTTTATCCTAACCTAGTGGTTGACACTTGGAAGGAAAGCCTATAACCTGTGAGAGGTGAGTGGGAAGAGATATAGAAAGATGTCAAAGATAAACTTTGATGATCTTAGATGACTAAAAGACCTCATTCCAGAAGAAGAAGCCTTATCCCCATTTTACCGATGATGAGGCTAAGGCTCAGAGAGTTTAAATAGCTGGCTGGAGGTTACCTGCCAAGTTAGTGGTGGAGCTGAGACCAGAACGCATGCCTCTGACTCCACAGTCTGTCTGTGTGGTGTGCTCTCATCCCTCACTAGTCAGATTGGCATTCTGTCGCTAAGGCTATCCATTTGTAATTAGGACTTACAGCTTCCGAACAAAGGCTCAATTATGTATGCAGTTTTAAACATCATAAGTATTTTCAAGTTGTTACAAGCTTCATAATTATAATTTTTAATGTTGGCATACCGTTCCATCAAGCCACTGTATGTTAGTGACTTATAGATCTGCCTGTTAAGAAGCAATGTAGTATAGTGATAACAGCACAGACTTTGGTGCCTGGCTTAAATCCCACAGGGACTCATATGTTAGATCCTTGTCAAGTCCTTAAACAGTAATTGGCTGTGTTACTCCAGCCTGTATTACTATTCCTATTATCCTTCCATTTTATATATTTTTGGAGTCTCCAGTTTTTCTGATAGACATAAATAATTGCATTGATACCTTCATATGTTACATTTCTCCCCTAACTTTGGATGATTTTTTAAAAAAATTTCCAGGAGAGATTGTTGGATCAAAACTTATGGCTAATTGTGTGGCACTTGAAATTATTACCAAAATTTTTTCCAGAGGATTATACCTGGGTTTGTTTTAAATGCTAGGCTCTACCCAGATTTAATGGAACCAAAATCTGAAAGAGGAGTTGGCATTGGAAATTTGGACTTCTAGCAAATACCCCAGGTGAAATTTTTTACACTATTAAGACTTGAGAACCATTTGCCCAAACATTTCAAACCATTTCTTCGTTGTTGTTTGGTTTGCTTTGTTTTCAGCAGCAAAAGGAGAGATTAACTATTGGCGGATTTGGCAAAGTAGAGGTAAAGGCTGAAGGTGGTGCTTCTGAAGGAAACAGGGAGGCAGGAAACAGTGATGGTCACTGGGGTGCTCCTGGGAGAGTGTGTGTTGGGTTATATGATATTTGGGCATTTAAAGTTGGAACCCACTTTTATCTTCTGCAGAAGCTCATGTTATTCTTATGACTCACAGGCCTTCTCACCATGTGTGATAAAGTTTTGTGCTTGGAAACATCTATGATATCCTTAAACCCACTCCCTTTCCCCACAGCTTATCCTCCTGTGGTTAGTCTAGTGGTTAACAGCAGAAGGGGCAGTCTGCTGTTCCTGTTGTTTAAAGTGCATTTCATCTGGTTTAAATCTTTCTGAAAACAAAAGGGCAGGAAACAAGATAGTGACACTTCATTTTTCAATAGCAATCACTGGAATATATTGTCGGCAATATTGTTTCCTATTGTATTGTACTGCAAAGCTTCTAAAATTAGGCTTCAGACATGCTATAACCTAAAAACAGATTGTCTTTTAGAAAGTACATTTGCAATTCAATTGGATGGGGCTGTGTTTTACTGGGAAGCAGGAAGGTGATTGTAATTGATGCCAGAGTTCCCAGAGTAGTTCCTCACTAGTGCCTTTTTAGCAAACGAAGAACTGAGGGTGGATAAACGTTGAGTAGTTCAAACATTGAGCCCCCAAACGTAGTAGGAACGTCAGAAAACCCATAGGCAGCTAAGGTGGGAAAGTCTCCATGGCTGTTATAGCGAAACAGCAGGAAAGTGGGCTACTCACTGCCTCAGAAACTAGGATAGGGAATTTGTTAGTTGAGCTGTTCTCAATTAGGACTGTCTCTGTATAAAATTAAGGGTACATCAGTCTCTCAACCGTGTCTGACTCTTTGAGACCCCATGGGCTGAAGCACGCCAGGCCTCCCTGTCCATCACCAACTCCTGGAGTTTACTCAAACTCATATCTATTGAGTCCGTGATGCCATTCAACCATCTCATCCTCAGCCCCTTTTCCTCCCACCCTCAATCTTTCACAGCATCAGAATCTTTTCAAATGAGCTCTTTGCATCAGGTGGCCAAAGTATTGGAGTTCAATCCTTCCAATGAACACTCAGGACTCTCAAGAGTACATAGCACACAGTATATAAAGAATCTTTAAAAAATGAATACTCAGGACTTCCCTGGTGGTACACTGGATAGGAACCCCCCTGTCACTGCAGAGGACACAGGTTTGATCCCTCATCTGGGAAGATCCCTCAGGCTGCAGAGCAACTAAGCCCATGAGCCACAACTACTGAGCCCACGCTCTAGAGCCTGTGCCCCGCAACAAGAGAAGGCACTGTAATGAGAAGCCCTCACACTGCAATGGAAGAGTAACCCTCTGCGACTAGGAAAGGCCCAGGTTCAGGACTGAAAACTCAGCACAACCAAAAATAAATAAAATAAATTAATAATATTCGGCATAAACTGGAGATGCTGATTACAATGATAAATGCCAAGGACTTGGAGGACCTTCCTCTGCCCCAGCTCAAATAAAAAAAAAGAAACGATAAGTGAAATGTGTTGACTCACTTCTGTTTCTTTCAAAATAGTTTATACTTCTGACTTTTCACTAGTTGATAAAGACATTTACCAAATTAATCCAGATTATTGTTTTTCTCTTCAGGGGGCCTTGTAGAGAAAAAAGAAATTAATCCAGATTTTTGTTTTTCTTTTCAGAGGCCTTGTAGAGAAAAAAGAAATGGAAATGATTATCAGTAAGTTAGAAGCAGCACAGAAATACTTGGCACAGAAGTACTGTGTCCTCGTCCTGGGCTTGGGAATGCCTGATAAGCATCACATGAGCTGCGGAAAGTAAGCACCCATTTAGATCTTCACTTGTGTGTATATCCACATCCTTAACGACCCTTAACTTTGACTTTTGGTGCCCTTGAGAAAGGCTTATTCTTTGTTGTACAGAATAAGTGGGCTCAACTGAGACTGTCCCAAACTCATGTAATGTAGTGTTGGAGAGAGCCAAGTGAGTCCAGGAAGAACCCCAGAATCTCAGCCGATTTTTTTTTCTTTCTTTCAATTAAAGTTGATTTACAATGCTGTGTTAGTTTCTAGTGTGACAGGTATTTTAACAACCTGCTACCACTTGGGTTTAAGTTTCTTTCAGATTGAATAGGATTGAAACATATATATTACTGTATGTAAAATAGATAGCTAGTAGGAAGTTGCAGTATACACAGGGAGCTCAGCCTGGTGCTCTGATGACCTAGAGGGGTGGGATGAGGAGGGATGTTCAAGAGAGAGGGGACATATGTATACTTACTTCTGATTCACGTTGTTGTATGGCAGAAACCAACACAATATTATCAAGCAATTATCTTCCAAATAAAAGAGTAAGAACAGTAAAAGTAAAAAAATTCTCTCAAATTATATCAGCTCAATGAAATCTTGCTTTCCTGTTGCCAGACAAGGGCTACTTGGCTGCCTTGGGTAAGAAGCCGAGTGATGGGCCAGTGTTGAAGTGGGTATTGGGTGTGTCCTCTGCCCTTCTGCTGCTTGTTTTTTAGAAACAGTTGTGGGTATGAGTAAGGTAGGAGTAGTAAAATGACCCCATTTGTGGAAGGATATTTTTTACCTTAGGATGACAGTTTATAATAACTAATATAATTAAAATTTTAAACTGTCATATCACAGGAAAGTTGGGGATCACAGGAGAGAAAATTCCAATCCTTAACCCCAAATCTCCCTCTCTGAGTACTAATTTCACAATAGGCTCAAGACCCGTCTCTGGTCATGGTCAGACTTTTAAAATTTTTTTAAACTTTATTGGCAAAGAACCCAATACATAATTTCTCTTGTCTCCACATTCCCCCACATTTTTCAAAATACAAATATTTGTATTGTATATACTTTTATGTGTTCCACATTTTTTCTGTGAGCCTTATTCTAGTATTCTGCTTATATAATCTCACCTACTACTTTGAATAGCACTGTGATTATTCTGTGATAAAATGTACCAGTTTGCTTAATCATTCCTCTTATGTACACTGTGTAGTTTCAGTTTTTATGCTTTCTGTTTTAACATTGAATATCTTTATATAAGTAACTTTGTTCATTTGCGCTGTTTTTTTGTTGTTGTTATTCAGTCATTGAGTCATGTCTGACTCTTTGCCACCTCATGGATTATAGCACGCCAGGTTTCTCTGTCCTCCACTATCTCCCAGAGTTTGGTCAAATTCATGTCCATTGAGTCAGTGATGCCATCTAACCATCTCATTCTCTGCTGCCCCCTTCTCCTTTTGCCTTCAATCTTTCCCAGCATCAGGATTTTTTCCAGTGAGTCAGCTCTTCACATCAGGTGGTCAAAGTATTCTAGCTTCAGCTTCAACAAGTCCTTCCAATGAATATTCAGGGTTGGTTTTCTTTAGGATTGACTAGTTTGATCTCCTTGCTGTCCAAGGGACCCTCCAAAGTGTTCTCCAGCACCACAGTTCAAAAACATCAGTTCTTCAGCACTCAGCTTTTTTTAATGGTCCAGCTCTCACATCAATGCATGACTACTGGAAAAACCATAGCTTTGACTATATGGACCTTTGTCAGCAAAGTGATTTCTCTGCTTTTTAATATACTGTCTAGATTTATCAGGAATAAAGTGGCTAGACCAAAGCAGAAACTCAGTTGTGGCTGTGTCTGGTGGTGAAAGTAAAGTCCAATGCTGTAAAGAACAATATTCCATAGGAACTGGAATTGGAGTTGAAAGGAAAAATATAACAAATCTAGACAGCTTCCTAGTGTCTTTTCCTCTTCTTTAAAGGACACTAACCCCATTATGGGGCCACATC
This sequence comes from Muntiacus reevesi, assembly GCF_963930625.1. NCBI lineage: Eukaryota > Metazoa > Chordata > Mammalia > Artiodactyla > Cervidae > Muntiacus > Muntiacus reevesi. The sequence goes on from NC_089255.1 coordinate 73,717,199, forward strand.
CTCTTGACCTCATCTAAGCTCAGTTATCCCCCAAAGGCCCCAATTCCAATTATCATCACTTTGGAAAGGTTTTAAGGGCTTCAACATATGAATTAGGGTGGAGGAAAGACACATTCCATCTATAACAAGGTTAAAAGAACACTCTAAAAAACATTTTTAAGTACATTTTTATTACATTGTATTTTTTTATACAAATTTTTAAAAGAACTCATTTTTACAAGTGATTGCCTCAGTACATTACCTAGAGATGTTGGTCTTTCTGCCATTGTGGGTCATGTCACCTGCTTTGGAGAATAATCAGTTTTTTAGCTCACTACCCCCATTCACGTAACAAATTTTATATAGGCCAAATTGCTGAACAATGGATATTGAGTAAAACAGATTATAACATGACTTTACCAGAAAAAGTTGTTAATTGGCCATGGGTGTTGATTGTATCCTTGCATGAAGTTTGTATTGCTCTTTTTGGTTGTTTTTATTTAGAGAAGATAAGGACAATGTTTTTGCCAGTTATGAGTTATGAACTGATTTTAACATTATTTAACTTCTTCCTGTTGTGAACAAGCTTCTATTCTGTGTATTTTCTGACTTTTCTTTCTAATGTATGCATACTTAATGTTGGACTAGAACACCTTATGCTGTTTATCTCTGGAGATAAAGCTTTCAGTAGAACCAATAATTTAGCGGCTGTTAATTTAGTGCTTTCATGATTCTTGAGAAGTAGGAGGACATGTCTTTCTGTTCTAAATACATCTGTGAAATCCTGATATTACAAAAGCTTCAGCAAAATTTTGATGAACTTGTTGAGTAAAAGTGCTGTGTTTTCCGGGATAGATGAGAAAACCTCCAAATGGCACAGGCCCATAGAACTGGATCTGGTCTTTGGTTATGGCCAATTCTGGCTCCAACCCCACCTCTACCCTAGAAGGCATACCCTCCTCCTCTGCGCTCAGGGCAGCTGTCACCTGACTGGCGGTGGGGATGGGAATGGGGACAAAGAGGTTTCTTTGAAGCTCAGGTGCTTAAGTCATCTTAAAGTCCTTCTCCCCAACCCTTACCTTCAGTCACTTGCACCAAGGCCTCTTTTCCCTCCCCAAAGCACATGCCTTTGAAATTTCTCTTCCCTTGTACAGAGCAGGCCTTGACCATCTTTTAAACCTAAGGCAGCAGGGGTCCTAGTGGGAACACAGTTTTTTTTTCTCTCCCCACCCCAGAACCCCATATGTCTGGCTCTAGGCTTTACACCCCTTCAGGAATGACTGAAAATATGATTTGGTTTAGAGCTAAGAGTCTCATTTAGCAGGAAGGAAAAAGAAACCACAAACAGACTGTGACAGTCTCTGAGTTTACCAACAGCCTGGCTTCCCCCTCTTTCCTTTGGATTTTACCCTCGCAGGTAAATGTAAGGCCTCTTTGTTGACCAGCATGGCAGCCACTTACCACCTGTGGCTACTGAGTGCTTGGAATGTGGCTGATCCACATTAATATGTGCTGTAAGTGTGAAATATGCACTGTAGAAGGAGTTTAAAAGTGAATAAAATAACTCACTGATAACTTAAAATATTGATTATATATTGAAATGATAATATTTGGGGGTAAAATAAGTATATTATTAAAATTAATATCACCTGTTTCTTTTTACTGTTACTCCTAGAAGGTTTTAAGTCACATTTGTGGGTTGTATTATATTTCTTCTGGATTACGCTCTTATCAACCTGTGTCTGTTTTGTTTCTGACTCTTTTTGCATCCAATAGCCATAACCACTGTTTGAGATTTTTTTTTTCTTTATTTTAAAGTCAGTCTCTAGTTCTTTATTTCCATTCCTGCTAACACCTTGTGTTACCTCTTCACCACTGTTTCCCTCTTCTCACCTCCCGGACATACACTTTACCAGATATATTTGGAAGAATGTATTTCCTTGCTGGCTTGTTTATCCTGAATTTATACTCATTATGTATATCTTGAATTTCTATTAATTTATTTTAGCTTTTTCTATGAGTCCCACTTTATTTATTTTTTTAATAAAGTGTAGTTAATTTACAATGTTGTGTTAATTTCTGCTGTACAAAGTGATTCAGTCACATAAACATCATTTTTCATGTTCTTTTCCATTATGGTTTATCACAGGATATATTGATTAACCAAACACTAGGGGTTTTGAGCTGGGTAACCTCGGAAGTTGAAGAAAAAGACATTGGCACTCATTCACAGTGCCTTTTTGATAGCATTTATGTGAGCAAATAGTTATGAGATCATTGGTAATAATCTGCAAAGAGCCCTTTTGAAGATAAAGGATTGCCTAGATCACTGGAATATTGAGCTTCCCTTTTAACCTATAGTTGTGATTTGTTTTATTTCAGGGGGAAAATATCAGATACACAAAAAGACTGGAAATTCTTTGAGGTGAGTTACTTACCTTTGGGGACTCTGCTGTTTGACATGAAACATGAAGTATAGCAATAACCAATAGTTACTTTTCAGGCAGATATTTTTAGTAAATATCTTCTAAAAAGGATCCTAATAAACTGTGTGCCATTCCTTAAATCTTTGGTCTGATTTTCCTCCTGCAAAAGTGAGTACGTGTATAAGTTCCTACAGCTCTTCAGGCATGTGGAGAGAGTGGGTCATCTTGGTTTGCGTCTCCTTAGCGGTGTTCCATAGACAGGAGTTTCCCATGTCATTTTTCATGTCATTGCTGTGGACTGTGATTCTTGTCTGTCTTCTGTCGTAGTCCTTTTATACATTCTGTACATACGTAGCCTGGATTGTCTTCCGACGTCAACACTTCACAGAGATTGAGGAAGAAATAGGAAGGCTCTTTCGTTCCAACATGTTCAACATTCCTCGAAGGAAGCGTGAGGATGAAGAGTCAGGAGGGGAAAAGAAGCGCATGACTTTTGTACAATTCAGGTATGACCTTTTGACTCTCCTAAGTTCAAGGACGTTGCTAGAAAACAGGATGATGTGACCTAAATGTCATCCCTACTTCTCCCTGCCAGGAGAATGATGGCAAAACGCCCAGCGATTAAAAAAGCCATTCACATGCGCTCTCCAGTCATGTCCACTCTGCTGCCCTCTCTCAGAGAAAAAGCTCAGAATGTCTCTGAGAAAAAGTACCGTCAAATAGGCACGAAATTCCCAGCCCAGATGCAAGAGCCCAGGGAAACTCTGGACTCTTTGCACATGCCAATGTAAGTGGCCCCAGGGGAGAGGAAGGAGAGACAGAGAGTTGTGTGTTGCTTCCTAGTTGGGACCCAGGAGGGGCAGGGGCTCAGATACAGTGCTTCTGCCAGAAAGTTGAAAAAAGGTGGAAACACAGTCTTCCTACCATCCCTGGCTCCTGTCCACCTGTTTTCTTTCCAGATCAGCTCTTGGTATACGCATCTAGGCTAGAAAAAACTAGAAAGTTATACTAGACTTCAAACAGTTTTAATTTGGTGAAGTGAGTAGCAGACTTTGTAAGACTGAGGTTTTCCCATTAGAAGAATAATCTTTGGGAAATGTGGTACAAAATCTTGCTCGGTGTCAAGTTTTTGGACCCATATTTAAGACTACAGTGGTGGTTCATAGAAATAGGGAAAGCTTAAAAAAAGTAATAGGTGCATAAATCTGTGTGTGTGTGTGTGTGTGTGTGTGTATCAGTCTTAGCTTTATACACATACAAAGCACAACCTTAGTTGTGCCTTAGTGTTTGACCTCAGCAAAGATTCATCTATACCAATAATTCTTTCCACAGAGTTGGCATCTTGGGGGAGCCTCGATGTCAGTTCAACCCCCATACCCTTATCCCCCTTGATCCAGAAGAAAGCATGAAGTCTGGGAAATCGTCTTCCCTGATAGAAAGAAATAACGTGAGGATTCAGGATACACTGGACTTAGTCATGAGAACACTGTCCTCTCAAACAACATTCCCTAAATAATCTATACATTCCACTTCTGTAGTTAATTCTTATATTTGAAGTAAACTACTTTGACTTAATCACTTATATAAGACTAATGTTTATTATTAAACTTTAAAATTTATCCAGATTATCTTGCTAAAAGTTCAACAGTAGACTAAAGAATTCTAGGAAGCTTTTGAAAAGCTCATTTTGCTATATTTAATAGTTTATTTTGTTAATTATTTACTTTCTTGGCTTTACATGACTGTTTAGAGTAATGTATTAGGACATTTGCCTTTTTATACTGCTCAATGAACAATGCAAAGAAGTAGAAGAAAACAATAAAATGGGAAAGACTAGAGATCTCTAAGAAAATTGGAGCTATCAAAGGAACATTTCATGCCAGGATGGGCATGATGAAGGACAAAAATGGTGAAGACTTAACAGAGGTAGAAGAGGTTAAGGAGAGGTGGCAGGAATACACAGAAGAACTGTACAAAAAAGGTATTGATGACCCAGATAACCATGATGGTATCGTCACTCACCTAGAGCCAGACATCCTGGTATATGAAGTCAAGTGGACCTTAGGAAGCATTACTACCAATAAAGCTAGTGGAAGTGATGGAATTCCAGCTGAGCTATTTAAAATCCTAAAAGATGCTGTTAAAGTGCTGCACTCAATATGTCAGCAAATTTAGAAAACTCAGCAGTGGCTGCAGGACTGGAAAATGTCAGTTTTCTTCCCAATTCCAAAGAAGGGCAGTGTTAAAAAATGTTCAAAAGTGAAAGTTGCTTAGTCATGTCCAACTCTTTGTGACCCCATGGACTATAGCCTGCCAGGCTCCCCGTCCAGGGAATTTTCCAGGCAAGAATGCTGGAGTGACTTGCCATTCCCTTCTTCAGGGGATCTTCCCAACCTGGGGATCGAACCTGGGTCTCCTACATTGGAGGCAGATTCTTTACCATCTGAGTCACCACACCACCAGACAACTGGGCTCACTTCCTATGCTAGTAAAGTGAAAGAAAGTAAAAGTCACTCAGTCGTGTCCAACTCTTTGCCACCCCATGAACTGTACAGTACATGGAATTTTCCAGGCCAGATTACTGGAGTGGGTAGCCTTTCCCTTCTCCAGGGAATCTTCCCAACCCGGGGATTAAACGCAGGTCTCCTGCATTGCAGGGGGATTCTTTACCAGCTGAGCCAGCAAGGGAAGTCCAAGAATACTGGAGTGGGTAGCCTACCCCTTCTCCAGGGGATCTTCCTGACCCAGGAATTGAACTGGGGTCTCCTGCATTGCAGGTGGATTCTTTACCAACTGAGCTACCAGGGAAGCCCCATGCTGGTAAGGTTGTGTTCAACATCCTTCAAGCTAGGCTTCAGCAGTACTTGAATGGAGAACTTCCAAATGTACAAGCTGGGTTTAGAAAAGGCAGAGGAACCAGAGATCAAATTGCCAACATTCGTTGGATCATAGAGAAAGCAAGGGAATTCCCCAAAAACATTTACTTTTGCTTCATTGACTACACGAAAGCCTTTGACTGTGTGGTTCACAGCAAAGTGTGGAAGGTTTTTAAAGAGTAGGAATACCAGATCGTTTTGACCTGGCTCCTGAGAAACCTGTATGCAGGTCAAGAAGCAACAGTTAGAACCTTACATGGAACAACAGACTGGTTCAAAGTTAGGAAAGGAGTATGACAAGGCTGAATATTGTCACTCTGTTTATTTAACTTATATGCTGAATACATCATGCAAAATATTGGGCTGGATGAGTTACAAGCTGGAATCAAGACTGCTGGGAGAAGTATCAACAACCTCAGATATGCAGATGATACCACTCTAATGGCAGAAAGGGGTACTGAAGAGCCTTTTGATGAGGGTAAAGGAGGAGAGTAAAAAAGCTGGCTTAAAACTCAACATAAAAAAAACAAAGATCATGGCATCTGGTCCCATCACTTCATGGCAAGTAGAGGGGAAAGAGTGGAAGTAGTAATAGATTTTTTTCTTCTTGGGCTCCAAAATCACAGGCTGGTGACTGCAGCCATGAAATTAAAAGACCCTTGCTTCTTGGAAAGAAGGCTATGACAAACATAGATAGTGTATTAAAAAGCAAAGGAAAAGAAAAAAAGCAAAGACATCACTTTGTCAACAAAGGTCCATATAGTCAAAGCTTTGGTCTTTCTAGTAGTTATGTAAGGATGTAAGAGTTGGATCATAAAGAAGGCTGAGCACCTTAAGAGAATTGATGCTTTTGAACTGTGATGCTGGAGAAGACTCTTGAGAGTCCTTTGGACAGCAAGGAGATCAAACCAGTGAATCCTAAAGAAAATCAACCCTAAATATTCATTGGAAGGACTGATGCAGAAACTCCAATACTTTGGCCACCTGATGCCAAGAGCCAATTCACTGGAAAAGTCCCCGATTCTGGGAAAGATTGAAGGTAAAGTAGAAGAGGGAGGCAGAGGATGAGATGCTTATATAGCATCACCAATGAATGCAATGGATATGAACTTGGGTAAACTCTGGGAGATGGTGAGGGACAGGGAGGCCTGGTGTGCTGCAGTCTCAAAGAGTAAGACATAACAGAAGAACATTCTGTTTTCATTTTTGAGTTCCTTTTTGTTTTATGAGAGAGAGTAATTGGTACATCTGAAAACAAAATATCATAAAAAGGCAAAATAGAATATTTTTAACATTAAATCTCTTTCTGTGGCTATATTATTATTGGCATTGGGATATAAAGTACATCTGACTCATTTAAAGGCCTTTTAGCATGTACATTTCATTCATTTTTTTCATTTGTTTATTTAAAAAAACTTATGTTTCTAGCCCTTGCTCTATCCACATCCTTGTGCTGGTTTATGTAAGGAAAAAAGATCATCAAAACAGAGACCATATCCTCTGATCTGAGTAGTCAAGAGAGGATCAGTAAAACACATGCCTGCTAGTGATACAACACTGAATGAGTTAGACCTTTAAAGAGATAAATCCAAGTGCCCTTTGAGGACAGATCAATAGATCACTACAGCCCTCACTTCCAGGGGAATTGGGCTTCCCTCATAGCTTAGTTGGTAAAGAATCCACCTGCAATGCAGGAGACCTGGGTTTGATCCCTGGGTTGGGAAGATCCCCTGGAGAAGGGAAAGGCTACCCTCTCTGGTATTCTGGCCTGGAGAATTCCATTGACTCTATAGTCCATGGGGTGGCAAAGAGTCGGACATAACTGAGCGACTTTCACTCTCACTTGTCACTTTTCCAGGGGAGTCAGGAGCGTTCAGATTTTGAAATTGGTGTTGTGGGGACTGGGTGGCACTAAACAGGAGCCTCCAGTCGAGAGAGACAGTGTGTAGAGGCCCAGAGATGAAAAGGTATGTCCTGTGACCGAGGACGGCCAGAGTCCTGGGTGTACAGGGCGAGGGTGTGCGAGGCGGAGAGGAAGAAGAGCGGGCTGCAAAGGGGAGCCGAGCCCTGCATGCCCTTGCAGGGAGCCAGCTGGAGGAAGCTGTTTTTTGACTGCTGATTGTATACAGTATTATCCTTTAAAAAGTCTTGTAGGAGTTTCACCAACTAAAACAATCAGTGAATTTACCTTCCTGTGGCCATGGGTTTATCCTCAAATTTCAAAAATCCTCCTTTTTGCATTTAGCTAAAGGTTCCCCAGATTTATATCAAGAACAGAGGCACAGCAGCTCCAGCCTGTTGATCATGCAGGGCATCTTCTGTACAACACACAGCCTGGCTTCACTGTCATCCCTTATGTTCCAGGTCAACTCCTGTTACTCATGTTAAAATTGCAGCATTTTTCTCAAATAAAGATCCTGGGGAGAAAAGAAAAAAATCTTGAACTATGAACTAACCCCTGTGGAACTTTTTATTTGCTTAGGGAATTTGGTTATAATGCACTCTGTCATAACAAATTTTTATCTAGAACATGTTGACATGGTTTTATTTTTGTGGGTTTTTTTTTTTATATTTAAAAAGTAAATCCTGGGAATTTTGAGACTTTTATTACTGTCTTTACTAAGGCACTGGGCTTCTTTTTTTTCTCCTGCCTTCTTTCTGACCTGTGAGGCTTTATTGTCCTTTATTTATTAATTCCTTCAATCTTTTATTCATTTTTTTCATTAACTCTATGCTAGGTACCATGTTCGGTGCGGGGAGTTCAGTATAGAAAAGATACAGGTAGTTCTGACTTGACAGTCTTGGGGAAGAATTCAGATAACTGATTGCAGTGGTGGGGAATGTTGCAAAAGAGAGGTCATCTGCTTCCAGCATGACTCAAGTGGTTGTTGGCAGGACTGAGTTCCTGGCATGCTGTTGGCCCAAGGCCTTCCTCGGTCCTTTTCCACGAAAGTCCCTCCAAAAAGAGCTTACAACGTGCCAGCTGACTTTATCATCGTGAACAAGTGAGACAGGATGTGCAAGCAAGAGTGAAGTTGGGTCCCTACTTTATATTTTATGTAAAATTTGACTCAAGTAAACCATAAGCCTAAATATAAGGGCTAAAACTAGAGAACTCTTAAAATGTAGGAGTAATTTTCCTGATCTTGGACTAGGTAATGGTTTCTTAAATGTGGATAATATCAAAAGCATAAGCAGCCAGAGAATGATCAATTGGACGTCATCAAAATGAATAACTTTTGTGTTTCAAAGAAAAAATTAGGGGGAGTTACCTGTTGGTCTGGTGGCCAAGACTCGGCACTCTCAGTGCAAAAGACCTGGGTTCAATCCTTGGTTGGGAAGCTAGATCCAACACACTCCTACTAAGACCCAGCGAAGCCAAATAAAAATAATAAAATAGAAAGAAAGAAAATTAGGGTAATGATTGTACCACAATTTGTGAATATACTAAGAAAATGAAATTGTACGCTTTAATGATGAATTCATGGCATATGAATTATATTTTAATAAAGCTGTTAGCAATTGATATATAATTCAGTATATACATTGTTTTTATCAATAAAGCTGTCATAGAGAAAAATGTGAAAACACAATCCACAGAATGGGAGGAGATATTTGTAACTCCTATATATGATAAGGGTCTAGTATTAAGAATACATAATAAACTCTTACAATTTGACAATAAAAAGTAATCCAATTTAAAACTTGGCAAACAAACAAACAAACAAAAAAACTTGGCAAAAGGTTTGAATAGACATTACTCCAGAGAAGATGTACAAATGGCTACTAAGCACATGAGAAAGCATTCAACATTTTTAGTTGTTAAATCAAACCCACAGTGAACTCTTACTTCACACCCACTAGGATAGCTATGAGCAAAAAGCTAGAGAAGAGCAGGTGTTGATAAGGATGTGGAGGAATCAGAACCTTCACAACATTCCTGATGGGAATGTAAAATGTTGCAACCATTTAAGAAAACTGTCAGTTCCTCAAAAAGTTAAGCATATACCACACGACCTAGCATTCCACTCTTAGGTGTATACCCAAGAGAATCGAAAACATATGTTTACGTCAAAACTGGTCCACAAATATTCAAAGACAAAGACATCATTCATAATAGACAAAGAAGTGGAACAAACCAAATGATCAGCAACTGATGAATGAATAAACAAAAATATGGTATATCCATGCAATGAAATATTATATCGTCATAAAAAGGAACGGTGTACTAATTCTTGCTACAAGGTGAATGAAACTTGAAAAGTGAAAGAAGTGAAAGAAGCCAGAAGTGAAAGCCAGAAGTGAAAGAAGCCAGACAGAAACGGCAACATATTCTGTGATTACAATTCTATGAAACGTCCAGAATAGGGAAATCCATAAAGACAAGGTAGATTAGTGGTTGCCAGACACTAAGGAGAGGAGGAAATGGGGATTGACTGCTAGCAGGATTTCTTTTTGGGGTGATGTAAATGCCTTGGAATTAGATAGTGCTAATTTTACACAACTTTGTCAATAGACTATCCCTGATAAAAGAGTGAATTTTATGGTATGTGAATTATATCCTAATTAAAACAGGGAAAGTCTGAAAATTGCCACGTGATGACTAAATCTAATCTAGTATCCTGGATAGGATATGCAGAAACTAAGGAAATGCTAATGAAGTATGGATTATAGTTCATTACAATGTAGCAGTATTGGTTCCTTAATGTACCATGGACTTTCCTGGTGGCTTAGTGGTAAAGAATCTGCCTGCCAATGCAGGAGATGTGGGTTCCATCCCTGGGTCAGGAAGATCGACTGGGGAAGGAAATGGCAATCCAGTCCAGTATTCTTGCCTGGGAAATCCCATGGACAGAGGAGTTTGGTGCACTGCAGTCCATGGGGTTGCAAAATAGCTGGACCCAACTTAGCACCCAAGCAACAGTAATAAGGAAAGTAACACACTAATATAAAATGTTAGTGATCAGAAACTGGATGTGGGGATACAGGAATTTCCAATATGTCTTTGCAACTTTCTTTAGAACTGTTCTAAAATTAAAAAACTTTAAAAAAATGTTCAGCAGATATTTATGTCAAACCTGACGTGTGGGCATAGAGCTGGACCACATATGGTCTTTATTCAGGTTGCTTTCTGGAAAAAAGTGGAAGGATAAGATAAGCACATGTACAGAAAGGAGTCTAGAAGTCAGAAATCAAGAAACACAATGCAATAGGTCTTAAAGGAGAGAGCCTCTCAGGTCGGGAGATTGGGAGATGAGCATAGAGCATTGGTCTTGCAGCACATTTTCCAAACCCCTGGAAGATGTGACGGGTCTGGAGAGGCAGAGATGGGGTGGGAGTATCAGGGGATATTTCCTGGGTTTCTAATAGGGTTCAGGTGGCAATGGGGCTTGTGCAGTTAAGCTGGGCTGTGGGCTTGGTTAGGAAAGCAGGGAAGACTTCATGAAGCAAAGATCATGTTATTTCTTAACCTTTTCCAAGGGCTGCAAAATGTTTTCTATTCAGTCTTAGTTCTCAGGGTGACCCCTGCAGGCTCCTGTAACATTTGAACTATCACCCTCTTCTAGGATTCAGCCGGGTCAACCATGTCAGCATTTCCATTCTTACCTCTGTTTGAGCTTCAGTTCCATCATAGATACAAATCACCCTACTTAGAACTTGACATACGGCATTTTGGTCTCTAGCTAATTTTTTTTTTTTTTTTTTTTGCTGCACTACAAGGCTTAGAGGATCTCAGTTCCCTGACCAGAGGTTGAACCTGGGCCCAGAATCCTAATCACTAGGCCACCAGTGTGTGCGTGCTAAGTCGCTCAGTCAGGTCTGACTCTTTGCAACCCCATGGATTGTAGCCCGCCAGGCTTCTCTGTCCATAGATTGTCCTGGCAAGAATACTGGTGTGGGTTGCCATGCCCTCCTCCAGGGAATCTTCCTGACCCAAAGATCAAACCCTTGTCTCTTATATCTCCTGCATTGGCAGGCAGGTTCTTTATCACTAACGCCACCAGAGAACTCTAGCTAATTTTCTTTTTTTTTACCAAGAAAGAAAAATAAATGTGCCTCCTCCAGGACCATTGCCCTTCAGCTCTCCTCCCTCTGAGCAAGTTTCAGGTTGCAGAAAGCAAGCGGTTTCAGGGCACCAAGAGCACAGGGTGAACTATGCCCTTGTTTTTGCAGGATGTCTCCAGAGCAGTCTGTGTCTGGCAGTGGGTTTGCTGTTCTCTGCCTGGAGTTTCTGTCTGTGGGCAGGCCCTGAGGCAGTGTAGGTGGGGGAGCCATGCCAAGTGGCTTGATGTCCTGCACCACTGGCTTTGTACCTTGGGGCCCCTCATCCTCTTTGTACAGAAGGGTTTGATCTCATTTCCCTTACTTCTCCTGTCTCTAAGCCAGAGGCCTGGGCAGAGCAATAGGAGAAAGTCCTGGGGCCCAAGAGCTCAGGTCACTCTGAAACCTGGCACGAAGCTGGCCACCCACACCTGGTACCTTTGCAGGGAACACCTGTCCCACCCCAGCTCGCCAGTGTCAGAACACTGGAGCTATTTAGAACCAAAGTCTATTTGTAGTTGCCCCATATCAACCTGTACTTCTAGGAATGATGTTTAATGCTACCATCTGCCTAATTACATAATTAATCCTTGTTCAGTGCAAAAAAAAAAAAAAAGAACCTTAGAAAACACAAAGGAAAAAAAGTGCCCATAATCTCATCACTCAGGATAACTCATTGTTGATGTTTAGGTAAATCTCCTTTCAATCATTTGTGTGCATGTATGTACAAACAAAAATGAGGTCATTCTGTGTACCCTTGTCTGCAACCTCCCTCCTACACAAAGTGGTACATCTCAAACATACTCCTGTGTCAGCCAGTACCCATCTAAAACATTTTTAATTATTTACTTCTAAAATATTTCATGTGGAACCTAGTTCCCTGAGCAGGCATCGAACCTGGGCCTCCTGCACTGGGGCCTTCCAGTGAAGGAGGTGAGGGTTTGATCCCTGGTTGGGAGCTAAGATCCCACATGCTTCTTGGCAAAAAAAAAAAAAAGAAAAATTAAAGAGAAACAATATTGTAACAAATTCAATAAAGACTTAAAGAGTCACTTCCAAACAATAAATAAATGAATAAATAAAAGCTTATTGAAGGGTGAAACTGTCTTTCCATGCAGCCCTGTGGCCAGAGAAACACTTCAGAAGTGCTTTTGAGGATGGCTCAGAGGTTAAAGTGTCTGCCTGGAATGCAGGAGACCCGGGTTCAATCCCTGAGTTGGGAAAATCCCCTGGAGAAGGAAATGGCAACCCACTCCAGTATTCTTGCCTGGAGAATCCAGGAGGATTCAATTGAAGGGAGGAGCCTGGTAGGCTACAGTCCATGGGGTCGCAAGGAGTCGGACACGACTGAGCGACTTCATTTTATGATAGTGATAAAATAAAGAACTTTTCTTGAATTTACAGACAGTCATCAGTCATTTACTGATAGTCTACTCAGGGTTCAGTGCCTTGCAAAGTTTACCAGGGACTCAAGTATAGGGTAAACTTCTTGTCCTCAGAGTTGACCTACAGAGTCAGGATGAAGCTTAATAGCAGCTGCAGGGAACGTGCAGTTAGGGCGAACCTGTGACCTGGAGACTACAGGCTCAGCAATGGGTCAGCTAAGAATCATTTGTGCAGAAACAGGATCCTGGAGAGGCATGGAAACTTCTCACGTCCACTGGTCTCTCCACCTCCTCCTGCACCAACGCTCTTATGAACACTCTTAGCAAGCAGCGTGGCTAGTGCATTTGAATTTGCCTCTTTTCCAATACTTGGGCCACCTGATGTGAAGAATTGACTCCTTAGAAAAGACCCCGATGCTGGGAAAGATTGAAGGCAGGAGGAGAAGGGGACGACAAAAGATAAGATCATTGGATAGCATCACTGACTTGATGGACGTGAGTTTGAGCAAGCTTTGGGAGTTGGTGATGGACAGGGAAGCCTACAGACCATGTGGTCGCAGAGTTGGACACGACTTTTTGCAACCCCATGAATCACAGCACGCCAGGCCTTCCTGTCCATCACCAACTCCTGGAGTTTACTCAAACTCATGTCCATTGAGTCAGTGATGCCATCCAGCCATCTCATCCTCTGTCGACTCCTTCTCCTCCTGCCCCCAATCCCTCCTAGCATCGGGGTCTTTTCCAATGAGTCAACTCTTCACATGAGGTGGCCAAAGTACTAGAGTTTCAACTTCAGCATTAGTCCTTCCAATGAACACCCAGGACTGATCTCCTTTAGGAGGGACTGGTTGGATCTCCTTCCAGTCCAAGGGACTCTCAAGACTCTTCTCCAACACCGCAGTTCAAAAGCATCAATTCTTCGGCGCTCAGCTTTCTTCACAGTCCAACTCTCACATCCATACATGACCACTGGAAAAACCATAGCCTTGACTAGACGGATCTTTGTTGGCAACGTAATGTGTCTGCTTTTTAATATGCTATCTAAGTTGGTCATAACTTTCCTTCCACGGAGTAAGCGTCTTTTAATTTGATGGTTAGAATTTTACCATCTTGCAAAACCTTAATGGAATAACGAGTCCCTGCAATGATTATCACAAGTGATTAACATCATGAGAGACATCTGGTCCTCAAATGCCCAGATGGGAAGATACAACACCACCTATGAGGTGTTCCTTCCAAAAAACAAAACCCAAAGCTGATTGAGCGTCTAAATCTAACATTTGATTTATAGAAAATTCAAGGAGGAGAAATATGCTAAATAATACAACAGAGTTTACATCAGAAAAATTTTAAATGCAGGAAACTCAACAGAAAAAAAAATCCTTCTTTTTTTTAAATCTTTATTTTAATATTTATTTTGATTGTGCAAGTCCCTGGGTGGGAGAGGTACCCTGGAGGAGGGCATGGCAACCTATTCCAGTGTTCTTGCCTGGAGAATCCCATGGACAGAGGAGCCTGGCAGGCTGCAGTCCATGTGGTCACACAGAGTCGGACATGAAGCGACTTAGCACGCATGCAAGCACATAGCCAATTAACAAACAATGTTGTGATAGTTTCTGGTGAACAGCGAAGGGACTCAGCCATACATGCATGAAAAATAACCTCTTTTTCATAAATGAAAACGGGAATAAAGGACGGAGAGAGAAACTTTAGGTTAAAAAAAGAGACTTAGAAGACATCTAAGGTCCTTGCTTGGATCCTGATTTGAATAAGCTAATTAGTTTAGGATACATATACTATTTAATGTGTGTTTACATATGTACATGTACAAGGGAAATTTACCACTAAGGAAATATTTGTTATTGAAGAATATTTGGTAAATTTGTTTTGGTGTTATTGTTTTCTAACACTCCATCCATTTTTAGAGGCATGAACTTAAATATTTATAGAAGGGGGGAAAAAAGGCAGGCAGTGGAAAGGAAGATGAGAAAAAAAATGAGTAGCTATCAACTTTCCGTATGTGATTGCCGGTTGATTTTTATACCATCTTCCCCAGTCCTGTTACTTTACAATGAGTGCGGACCAAACCATGCGTGAGTGTGTTAACCAACACAGCGCGTTAAAGCAAAACATACCCTCCAGAAAAAAAAGCAGTAACAAAAAGCAATGAATCGATGACATGCTTGCAGAGCTGGGATCAACCTGAGACCCTGCCAGCAGCAGGGCAGTGGGTTTAGAGCATGCTTCCTCCTTCAGGGGCGTGCGTTCTTCCGTGTGACTTCTCTGAGCCCACTGGCTCTGGATGAACGTGCAGCTTCCTCCCCCCACACTGCTGCTTTACTGGGGGGTAATGATCTCCTCCCCCACACTCAGCCTTTTCCCTTCATGCACGTGCCTCACGGTGGCTGATAATCACACGCTGATGCAGACATACAAGGCACAAATGGAGCGTTTGCTTGAGGATTGAAGAGTCTTGTGTCACTGCGCACAGAGAAGAAACGAGGAGGAGCCCTAAATGTCATTGCACGCTACCCACTAACATCTACCCATTAAAGAACATAGTGGGTGGGTTTTTAGAACTGGAGAAAATTTTTCCATTAGTTCTCACAGCAAACCAGGAAGAATGGGGGTTACACTGCTGCCTTTTCAAGCCAGGATCCTGAGTTACAGAGGTGTTGTTACCAGTTAAGAATCATCAATTTGTCTTACTAAAGCATTGCTTTTATTTTGTTGCATTTATTTATTGTTAGTCACTCAAGTCATGTCTGCCTGTAGCCCTCCAGGCTCCTGTGTCCATGGGGTTCCCCAGTTAAGAATAATGGAGTGGGTTGACATTCTCTTCTCCAGGGGATCTTCCCGACCCAGGGATCGAACCCAGGTCTCCTACATCACAGGCAGATTATTTACCATCTGAGCCACCAGGGAAGCCCAACTCATTGTTTAATTATTTCACAAATATGTGTTGTGTATCTCTGCATGAAGCCCTGAGGATACTTCTATGACAAGGCAGACATAGTCTGTGGCCTTCCACATAGCTGGAGCCCCTTTCTGATAGGGGGTGGGTTGAGAAGGAGTTAGCAGGGAGCAGTTTGTGCTCTGTGGGTTGTGGCAAGATGTTGGGACTTTATCTAATTAGGATAGGGATCAGATAGAGAATTTTAGGCAAAGGAGTAATATGATCCCATTTCATTTGAAAGGATTGCTGTGGCCACGGTATGGAAAACAGGGCTGGGGTGGAGGATGGAGAGGGAAGGCTGGGAGGCCTGTTAGAGGCTACAGAGGTGGCCCAAGGGAGGGAAGATAGCCTCGTGAACTAGGGATGGGTTCCGGATAAGGAATGGTTGACAGGATTTGCTGGTGGATTGGATGTTGAGGATGAGAAAAGTGAAAGCAAAGAAACCTCTAAACTCTTTGGCCTGAGGAATTGGGTGATTGGTGCTTGCACGAGGGACAGTGTGCGAGGAATAGGTTGAGGGCGAAAATCTTGAATTCTATTTGGGAATGTTAAATTTGAGATGTCAACCAGCCACCCATGCAGAGATGAGTTGGCCTTTGGATGTAGAGATCAGGCGTTCTGGGGAGAACTGGGGATACAGATTTGTGGGTAACTGGCCATGGGCCTGGGTAAGATGACCTAAGGAGAATGAAACTGGAGAAGACAAAGGACCAGCTTAGATCACTCTCCAGCTGAGAGGGGATGGAAGAGGAGCAAGCAACGTGCAGCAAACCCTTCCATGCTCCAACAACAAAACTCAACTTCAGAATGTGCCATCAGCCAGTAAGGCAAGAGGAAAAGTCATGGAAGACCAGAGGAAAAAATGTGACATGCAGCTGGGTAGAAATGCTGCGGAGGGAATTAGTAAGAGGACAAGAGAGAGGTGACCATCAGATTTGGGGGTGTGAAGGACAACTGTGCAAACTTTAAGGTGTGGAGCCCCCTTGAAATGGGCTGAGGTGAGAAAGTGGATGGTGGATACTAAGACCATGGACAAGGGAAGGTTTGCTGTGAAGGGGAGGAAAGAAATGCGGCAGTATACATGGGGAGAGGTAGGATCAAGGGGGTGCAGTTTTATTGTTGGAATGTCTTGGATTTTGGCTTTATAGAGACAGGAGATGGGCTGGGGGTGGGAGATGGAGAATGGAGTCTGGAATGTGTCTGTATACTGATACAGATGATCTGGTAGAGGAAGGGGATGTTTGTAGGAGCTGAGACCTTGAGGGCTGGGATGTGAAGCACAGGTTGGGGGTTGCCCTTAATAGGAAAGGCACCTGGAGTCACAGGAGGGAAATCAGGATGTGACACTCTCTCCCCAAGTTCTTTTGATTACCTTAGATGCCCAGAGGCCCCTTCTGTGTGTTCTACTTGAGCAAGGGGCAGTCTCTGAATTTTCAGTAGACTTACTTAGCAAAAGTACTTAGCCAAAGAAGTGCGTTCTAAATGGTGGACTTTCAGACACTGCAGGAAGGAAATACATCCCTGGTCTGGGAAGTGTCTTTTTGGTTTCCCTGAAGGTCAAACTTTTTGGGTGATCATCTACTCCACTTCTATGTAAGACCAGCTGGGAAAGTTGTATCATTTTTTTCCTCTAAGATTCCTTAACCAAGTCATGGGCCATCAAGGATTAAAAAATTAACGGCACCTGAGCTCTGAGTCAGCTTCAATTCTGTAGATGTGTTTTTGTGCCCTGTATGTTCTATTTTAAGATTAAGTTCATTTCTCTTCTAGAATTGACTGCCAGGGAAAAGACAGTCTCTTCTAAAATTTTTCTGTGATTTCTTTCATCACAGAACAAGACTATTTAACTTATCATGGTTTCCTCTTCATCTTTTGCTTCAAGGAAGCACAGAAATAAATTTACTGCTTAATCATAAGAACTTAGAGCCCCAGTCTCTCAGATTTTTTTTGCTATCTTCCCGATTTTGTGTTGCTTATGTCTTTTTTTGTTGTTCCTTTTTAAAATTAAATTTAAAATTTTTGAAATTTTGTGGCAGGTTTACACGAATTTGTAAGAAATAGTACAGAGGGATCCTGTGAACCCTTTACCCAGTTTTCTCAGTGGTAACATCTTGCACAATTACAGTACAGTTTCACAACCAGGATATTGATATCGATCCAGACAAGATACAAAGCATTCCATTCCTCATATTGCCCATTTATCGCCACATACCTCTCTCCTGTCTCCACCCTCAGCCTCTGACAACCATTAATCTGTCCTCCAGTTCTATAATTATGTCATTTCAAGAATATTATAAACATAAAATCATACAGTAGCTAACTTTTGGGCATTGGTTTTTTTCAGTCAACATAATTTGTGGGAATTCATCCAGGATGTTGCATGTATCAATAATTCATTCTTTGAAGCACTATTTACAATATCCAAGGCATGGATAGATGAATGGATAAAGAAGATGTGATATATACAATAGAATATTACTTGGACATAAAAAGAATAATGCCTTTTGCAGCAACATGGATGGACCTAGAGTTTATTATACAAAGTGAAGTAAGTCAGACAAAGACAAATACCATATGATATCACTTATATGTGGAATCTAAAAAAATGATACAGATGAGCTTTTACAAAACACACTATTTACAAAACAGAAAATAAATGTATGGTTATCAAAGGGGAAAGGTGGGAGAGAAGGATAAATTAGGAGTTTGGATTAACATATATACATTATATAAAATAAATAATAAGAACCCACTGTATAGCACAGGGAACTCAGCTCAAGGTTCTGTAATAACCTATATGGGAAAGAATCTGAAAAAATTAGAAATATATAACTGAATCACTTTGCTGTACACCTAAAACCAACACAACATTGAAATCAACTATAATCCAATATAAAATAAAAATTAAGAAAACTAGTTTGTTCCTTTTTATTGCTGAGTTGTATCCTGTGATGTGAATGTACCACAACTTGTTTAGTTCACCCTTCTAAGGACATATGAGTTGTTTCCAGCTTGGAGTTATTACAGATAAAGCTGCTATCAACATTTATGTACAAGTTTTTGTTTGAACATAAATTTTCATTTCTCTGAGCTTATATATTTTATAATTAATTTTATCAGATCTTTTTCTGTGAGTGGATAGTATACAATAATAAGTAAACAAACGACCTTCCACTATTTTTGTATCATGATTGTTGTTATCATTTTATTATCCTTCATCTTCCAACTCTTCTCATGGCCTGGAGAAAAGCAGATGAAACTTGGAAGAATTACATAGGGTGTTTGCAGGTACAGTGGGGACTGAATTCTGATATGTGTTCTCTACTTCTGGCTTTTTGTGGCTACTATGAAAACCACTATGTGGTTCTTCCTCCTCTCTCCAGAATCCTGGTCAACATGAACCGTATTTGGTTTTGAGTTGCTTGCTTAGGAAAAGCTCAGAGGTATGGCTGGATATTCCTTCATGTGTGTAGGCAATTTAAACAGAAGTCCTAAAAGATGCAGGTACAACTGACTCCTAAATTCACTTCATCTGGACTCTTATATTTGAAATTAAGATAACAACTACATGGCACCATGGTTTTATGCAAATCTCTGCTAAAAAGAATGCTCACTTTAGAGAAAGAGGCAGAAATGAATCCACCACAAAACCCAAGCCATGTGTTTTTGTTGAAGCCACGTCCAACCAACCATAATGGAGGAATGAAGGGTAAAAACGCATGTATACCTGTTCGTTTCTGAGGCTCTAAAGTGACAGACAGCCAGGTACAGTTCTTACCCTCTCTGCCTATATTAGTCTAATACCTGGCAATTAAACTCTATTTGCTCTTTTATTTCATTCAGCATTTTGTTCACTCTGTGCCAGAGACTGAAGTGGGGACTGGAAATTGGGAGATTAATAAGATACGTTCCTATGCTCATGGGGATCACAGTCCAGTGAGAGGGAAAGGTGATGTCAAAAGGTGATGTGTGAAGTGCTGTCCCAAAATCTGCAAGTGGTGTGGTGCCAGCATCAGTGACCAGGGATGGTGGCAGCAGGGGGCTCACTGGACTGGTTCAGCAGTGTAGGCTTGTCTGTGGTTATGTCTGGTGGCCCATTCTTTAATTCTTGATATTTTCTGAGCTTTCTTGGTGATTTTACCTAATATGCTCCTAGTAAATTATCTTTCTACTTGAATCAGCGGGTGTTGACTGATAGACTGCTTATTTCAGGTTATTAGGAATCCCTCCAGGATTGTTTTATGAATGAAAATGTGAGACCAAGCCTCATCCAGCTGTGAAAATGATGAAATATTTCCATGCCAGTTGGTATTGATAAATAAGCACTGCTCCCAGCCCCCCTGAGATGCCAGACTTCCAGGTCCCTCCCCTGGGACCCTCTCTTCTTCCCTACAATCCGTCATCTCACTGGCTACACTGGGAACAGGTGCTCTGGTACTACACGTGGTATGCTTTCTGATTAACAGGTACCTCTGGTGAACTGAACTGAATTGAACTGGTGATGCATCTAAATGTAGACAGTATACATTGTAAGTGTATGTATATAAGTATATATAAATATCAAAAATTTAGGACAAATTTCATGTCAAATGGGAACTTACTTCACATTCTGTGTGGCAAATGTAAGATCTTTCTGCATATGTACATGTAGGTTTATTCCCTCTTCAAATGACTGCTTCATTACTTAGATTAGCTATAAATGATTTAAGCAGTTTGGAGAGGTTTTAAAAAATAGAGATGTCCTTCCCCCATATCTCAATACCACCTGCAAAAGTGTGGCCAAGATGACAGAGTAAGGAGACCCTGAGCTCATTTATTTCCACATTCACACCAAAATTATAGCTCATTATAGAGCAACTGTCAATGAGAACAACCTGAAGATTAGCAGAGAAGATCTTCTACAGCTAAAAATATAAAGGAGACACAAGGAGATGGGTAGGAGAAGTGGAGTCAGGGTATAGCCAAGACCCACATCTGCAGGTAGGCGACTCACAAATGAGAGGGTGATCACAATTGCGCAGGTTCTTCCCAAGAGGTAAAGGGTCCAAACCCTGCTTTGGGTGCCAGCCAGAGGGTCCTGCCCTGGGGGAATGAGCACTCAGAACATTTGGCTTTAAACCAGTGGGGCTTACTTTCAGGAGCTCAATAGGGCTGTGGGAAACAGACTCCACTCTTAAAGGGGACATACAAAATCTCACACTCTGGGGCCCAGGGAAGAAGCGGGAATTTGAAAGGAGCCTGGGTCAACTCACCTGCTGACCTTGGAGAGCCTTCCGAAGAGACAAGAGACAAGTGGGGCTCCCCCTGGGGACACATGCACTGCCAGCAGTCTATTTTGGGAGCTCATCTGTCTCAAGGATGCTGGTGCTGGCAACTGACATTTTGGAGTCCTCCTTCTTGAGCCCAGGACTCAGACCTGCCCAGTACCAGTCCTGGGAGGCCCCAAGCCAAGCAGCTGGCTGGACTGGGACACAGCCCCATCCACCAGGAGGTCAACTGCCCCAGGCTCTTCTGAGCCCCCAGCCACCCTGAGACCCACCCTGCTTGCCTCTGGGCTTATGAGCACTGGGACAAAGACTCACCCATCAGTGGGCGGAGGGCAGGGGTACCAGTCCTGGGGCTCCCCAAGCCTCAGCCGTGCCCACCAGCAGAGCGACATCAGCTCTAGGATTCCCAAGGCCCCACAACCAGAGATCCTGGGACCCAGCTCTACCCACTAGAGGGCTAGCACTAGCACCAGGACCCCCGCCCTGCAGCCAGCCATCCAGATCTGACCCCACCTACCAGCAGGCCAGCAGTAGCTCTGGGACCTTGAGTCCCATAGCCAGAGACCCTGAGATTTTGTTTGGTGACTCATGGTAACTAGACTGCTCAAGGTGGTTATTTTTTGTTTATTTTATAATTTTGAAATATATAGAAATATCAAATCAGTGTGTTGTACACCAGGAACTAACGTAGTGTTGTAGGTCAAGTATATTGTACTTCAAAAATGAATAAACAAACTCATAAAAAAAGATCTGATTTGTGGTTACTGGAGGCAGAAGAGAGGGCTGGGTAGGGTGGGTGGAGTGGGGAACTGGAAGAAGGTAGTCAAAAGTTACAAACTTCAGGTTACAAGATAAATAAGTACTAGGAATGTAATGTATGACCTGATAAATGTAATTAACACTGCTGTATGTTATATGTAAAAGTTAAGACAGTAAATCCTAGGAGTTCTCATCACTAGGGAAAAATACTTTTTTCCATTTCTTGAATTTTGTAGCTATATGAAAGGATGGATGGTCGCTTAACTTGTGATAACACTTTCAGGTTGTATGTAAGTCAAGTCGTTATGCTGAATACCTTAAACTTGTGCAGTGCCATATGTTTGAAAGTGAAGTGAAAGTTGTTTAGTTGTGTCCAACTCTTTGCAACTCCATGGACTATACAGTCCACAAAATTCTCCAGGCCAGAATACTGGAGTGGGTGGCCATTCCCTTCTCCAGGGGATCTTCCCAACCCAGGGATGGAGTCCAGGTCTCCTGCATTGCAGGCAGGTTCTTTACTAGTTGAGCTACCAGGGAAACCCTTATGTTTATTATATCTCAATAAAACTAGAAGAAAACAAAAATAGAAACATCAAAAAAACACACCACCTACAAGATGGAGATTCAGGAAATACAAGAAGAAGTTGACCCTGTGAATTTTCCAAACTCTCCAGGTGGTTCTCCAGGTCTGGGATTTATTGGCACGAGCCATGCATCAGTTGACCCTGCAAACATGAAAACAAAGAAACAGCTATAAAATTTCCTTTATAAAAGAAGGCCTGTGTTCTCCTTTATAGGACACAATATATAAAATAAACAATATAAAAACCTGTGTTTAAAGACTTCCAATCCTAAGTTTATAGTTGCCCTGGCTTGCTACCAGATTGTAATTTTTCTCTGTTTAGCAATAACTACAAGGAATGCCAGTCTAGAAACAAAATGAGAGCAGAGCCCTCACAAGAAGTTCCAGATATACAGGCCAAGCTTTTGCTTCCAAAGAACATTGCTGTCCCTCCTGTATTTAGAATAAATTCAATCTTGGTTGTCTTCCAGAAACTGAGCAGTGGCCAAACATCAGTATTTCTTCAGATTTGGAAGTAAATTGTGATTGTTTTTTTTCATAAGTCAGCAAAAAGCTCAGATAATCAAGTATAGTTCTTGGAAAGCATTAAAACGTGAACTTAGTTCAACACTCCCAGGCAATCTGGAAATCAGAAAAATATATTTATGGGAAAAGACTGATATGAATACTTTATCAGTGACCCACATGATAGAGCTGAGAATAAGCATCTTGTGTTGGCTGATACCAAATTAGGTGGAGTTGCTAACATCCTAAATAGTGAGAACTTAACTCATCATGACCCTTTTAAATTGGTCTTGACACATTTAAAAAAAAAAATGAGCCATACCGCAAATACAAGATGAGAAATGGCTCACAAGAGCTATAGTGAAAAAAAAAAATTATGATGAGATTTTTAAAGTTAGCAACTATGTCACTAGCACAGAATTAGTCAGCAGTAGAGAAACTATTGAGAAAATAAAACAACATGATGCTGGAATGTTAATGAGGAAAGATAAGCAAAACTGAATACTTTTCCCACATATGGCCTTGATCAGGCCTTAACTGGAAAATATTCCTATCCAGTTTAGGCCTTCATAATTTGGAAGTCTATCTAAAAAATTAAAATGTGCCCTTAAAAATGTGGGTGACTAATAAAATAGGAAAAGAGGGGACATCTCTGGGAGGAAAATTAAGCTAATTTAAACTGCAGAAATAAAACTCAGAGCTTTAGAACCCTCTTCAAATAGTCATGGTGTGATTATAGAGTGCTAAATATCTTTTTTGCACAAAAGACACAACTGGAGATGAAGAGGCCAGTGACTTTAGTTGCTCAGTTGTGTCCAACTCTTTGTGACCCCATGGACTGCAGCATGCCAGGCTTCCCTGTCCTTCACCAACTACTGGAGTTCGCTCAAACTCATGTCCATTGAGTTGGTGAATCAAGAGGTAAACATTCAATAATTTGGATTAACTTGGATCTAAGGCCATGTTTGGTCTTCCCAGGTGGCACTAGTGGTAAAGAACTCGCCTGCCAATACAGGAGACATAAGAGATGTGGGTTCAATCCCTGGGTTGGGAAGATCCCCTGGAAGAGGGCATAGCAACCCACTCCAGTACTCTTGCCTGGAGAATCCCATGGACAGAGGAGCCTGGTGGGCTACAGTCCATAGGGTCGCACAGAGTTGGACATGACTGAAGCGACTTAGCATGCATGCAAGCAAGGACATGTTTGCTAGAGGTAGATTAGTTGTACTGGGTTGCTGTGTTTAACACCTGGAATGTAGAGACTGTGGACTCTGAAACCGGCTTGGGTTTAGATCCCACCTTGCCACTTAATATCTATGAGCCAGACTTACCCTCAGTCTGCCTCCATTTGCACATCTAAGAAGTGAGAGGTCAATACTGTCTGCCTCATGAGGTTGTGGGGAGGACAGTATGAGATGATGCAGGCAAAGTCCTGAGAAGGGTGTGATTACTGGTTGACCATTAAGGATAGTAAAACTTCTAGAACATGTACCTGGAGGGGACCCATGAATCTTTTCTGAGGCTGTCTCAAACTTGCAGTTAAATGTATGGTTCTAGTTTGAGTCAACTCTGGGAACAACACATGGTGTCTATGCAAAACATTCTCACACAATATTTTTGCCATCATTTCAAAACTGCCTCACTCTATCACATTCTTGTATCTCAAAATTATAAATCTTGTGCATTCAATGTGGCTGTCTTGCCCACAGTATGCATGTACAATCACATGGGTGGCAAACTTGGACATGGCTCATGAGAATGTTTGCTCCTTGTTCTTTTGATACTGCAGATATATTATCATATAGGCTTCCTGTCATACTGTGAAATGAAAGTGAAAATCACTCAGTTGTGTCTGACTCTTTGCAACCCCATGGACTATACAGTCCATGAAATTCTCCAGGCCAGGATACTGGAGTGGGTAGTCTTTCTCCTCTCTAGGGGATCTTCCCAACCCAGGGATCAAACCCAGGTCTCCCACATTTCAGACGGATTCTTTACCAGCTGAGCCACAGATAAATTCATATCTGAATTTTGAGTTAATGAATCATTTTAACTCAATTCAAATAAATCCCATTCAGTTCAAGTAACCATTATTGAGGATGTAGCTAGGCCTTTAGAATGACAAACTACTCTTGTTCTCTGCTTTTAGAGATCTCACAGTCTAACAAGAAAAAGAAGATGATAAGTTCATTTTAATATCACGTGACAGAGGGCATGTTTCAGAAGCAAACTGCCATGGAACAGAGCCTGATTGATGATTTTTTCCTAGGAATCACCAAAGGCTCCCAGAAACCCAGACACTTAAGTGAACTTTGAAGAAAGAAGGAAGGGGAGAGAAGTTCTGAGGTGGGGCTGAGAGGAGGTCTAGAGAGCGACAGTTTCTATTGGATCCAGGGGCTAAGGGGATTGTCATTATGCATTACCATTATTACTTTGTCTAAGTCAAGTTGGCACAGATCGGTGACATTTCTAGATAGACATGAACATGATGCAGTATCTGAGGCAAAAGAACTCAGTGGTCATGGGTTTAAGTTGTACCTCTGCTTTGCAGAGAGATTTCAAAAGCACCAGTAACAACTCAGAGTAATCATCTTGGTGTGTGGGACTTCTCTGGTGGTCCAGTGGCTAAGGCTCCACACTCCCAGTGCAGGGGGCTTGGGGTTTGATCTCTGATCAGGGAAATAGATCCCATATGCTGCAATTAAGACCCAGTTCAGCTCAGTTCTGTTCAGTCACTCAGTCATGTCCAACTCTTTGTGACCCCATGGACTACAACATGCCATGCCTCCCTGTCCATCACCAACTCCTGGAGTTTATCCAAACTCATGTCCATTGAGTCGGTGATGTGATCCAACCATCTCATCCTCTGTTGTTCCCTTCTCCTCCTGCCTTCAACCTTTCCCAGCATCAGGGTCTTTTCAAATGAGTCAGCTCTTCACATCAGGTGGTCAAAGTATTGGAGTTTCAGCTTCAATATTAGTCCTTCCAATGAACACTCAGGACTGATCTCCTTTAGGATGAACTGGTTGGATCTCCTTCCAGCCCAAGGGACTCTCAAGAGTCTTCTCCAACACCACAGTTCAAAAGCACCAATTCTTCGGTACTCAGCTTTCTTTAGAGTCCAACTCTCACATCCGTACATGACTACTGGAAAAAACTGCAGCCTTGGCTAGATGGATCTTTGTTGGCAAAGTAAAGTCTCTGCTTTTAATATGCGGTCTAGGTTGGTCGTAACTTTCCTTCCAAGGAGTAAGCCGCTTTTAATTTCATGGCTGCAATCACCATCTGCAGTGATTTTGGAGCCCCCAAAAATAAAGTCTGACACTGTTTCCATTGTTTCCCCATCTATTTGCCATGAAGTGATGGGACTGGATGCCATGATCTCAGTTTTCTGAATGTTGAGCTTTAAGCCAAATTTTTCAATCTCCTCTTTCACTTTCATCAAGAGGCTCCTTAGTTCTTCACTTTCTGCCATAAGGGTGGTGTCATCTGCATATCTGAGGTTATTGATATTTCTCCCAGCAATCTTGATTCCAGCTTGTGCTTCATTCAGCCCAGCGTTTCTCATGATGTACTCTGCATAGAAGTTAAATAAGCAGGGTGACAATATACAGCCTTGACGTACTCCTTTTCCTATTGGAACCAGTCTGTTTGTTGTTCTATGTCCAATTCAAACTGTTGCTTCCTGACCTGCATACAGGTTTCTCAAGAGGCAGGTCAGGTGGTCTGGTATTCTCATCTCTTTCAGAGTTTTCCACAGTTTATTGTGATCCATACAGTCAAAGGCTTTGGCATAGTCAATAAAGGAGAATAGATGTTTTCCTGGAACTCTCTTGATTTTTCGATGATCCAGCAGATGTTGGCAATTTGATCTCTGGTTTCTCTGCCTTTTCTAAAACCAGCTTGAACATCTGGATGTTCATGATTCACGTATTGCTGAAGACTGACTTGGAGAATTTTGAGCTTTACTTTGCTAGCGTGTGAGATGAGTGCAATTGTGTGGTTGTTTGAGCATTCTTTGGCATTGCCTTTCTTTGGAATTGGAATGAAAACTGACCTTTTCCAGTCCTGTGGCCACTGCTGAGTTTTCCCAATTTGCTGGCATATTGAGTGCAGCACTTTCACTGCATTATCTTTTAGGATTTGAAATATAAGGTTGAAGTGCAACTGAATAAATCAAAATAAATATTTTTAAAAAAGAATCTAAAAGAAAAATGAATCTTGGTGTGTGTGTGTGCATCCATCTATGCACTTATTTATTCATTTTTGCCATTCTTATACATTTGGACCAAAACAATTTGTAAATAGTAAATGCCAGAGAAAGAAGTCCTGTCTGTGATAAATAAGAAGAGAAGGCACTCTTTCTGGATTCTCATTTATTTGTAAGGGTTCTGGTCACATCTGCCCAATCATAGGAGTGTATGAAGAGTAGACACTCTTCCCCTTTATCATTATGGTCCAAACTGGTGAAAGCATAGAATACTCTACACATAATAAGGGAAATGTCCAGAAATCTCACCCCCCTGCATGCTGTTCAGTTCAGTTCGGTTCAGTCGCTCAGGTGTGTCCAACTCTTTGCGATCCCATGAACCTAAGCATGCCAGGCCTCCCTGTCTATCACCACCTTCTGGAGCCCACCCAAACCCATGTCCATTGAGTCAGTGATGCCATCCAACCATCTCATGCTGTTACTGATGCTTAAAGTGAACTCTATACAACAATGCTAAATCAAATCTTGGAGAAAGAGTTTTGGGTGAAGTAGAAAAGAATAGCTTTATTCCTTTGCCAGGCAAAGGGGGACACAGGAGGCACAGCCTCAAAACCTGTGTGTCCTAACCTGGGGGCATTTTGTGAAGAGTTTTATCTTGTGGCTCAGATGGTAAAGAATCCTCCTGCAATGTAGGAGACCTGGGTTCAATCCCTGGGTTGGGAAGAATTCCCTGCAGAAGGAAATGGCAACCTATTCCAGTATTCTTGCCTGAAGAATTCCACGGACCGAGGAGCCTGGCAGGCTACTGTCCATGGGGTTGCAAAGAATCAGTAGCCATGGTTCAAGAGTGGGGTTGCTGATAAGGATCAGGGTGTGTGCAGGGCCTATTTTCCTTTTTTAATCTGGCTAGGTGATCTTCTGGTGAGCTTCTGTGGTTTTTTTAATCTGACTGCAAATTGTCCCTTGATTTTCTCTGAAAATGACATCTTCAGAGTGGTAGCATCTTCCATTTGTTGTGGGTTTTAGTTCTGCAGAAGAGCTCAAAGGTATTGTTATATGTACTGCTTGACCTACAAACAAAAAACAGGACACGGAGAGGCTTTCAGGCCCCCGGAACCCCACAGGGTCCCACAGGTTGAGCCGGGGTTCCAGGGGTCTCTCCTAATCTCCCTCCAGGCAGTGAGCTTGTTCTCTTGCCGATGTTTCCCTCAATAATAAGAACTGAATCCTGTTATAAGATAGGCCCTTCCTGGGGTTACAAGGAGGGCAGCGGTGGCGCCACTGACCAGGCTGGTCCCCACCCAGTAGACTCAGGATCCTTAGGGGACAGAGCTGCATGTCTGTCCCTGGGCACCGGCAAGTCCCTGGAATGGCAGACGGCCTGGCACCATTAACAGGAAGGCTTTATTTTCAGGGCTGGGTTGGGGAGAGGCAGCTGAACCAGGACTGTTGGGTGCTTTGCGATGGGGTAAGGTCAAGGCTTTTTTCAAAGCAAATGACAGATTGTTCTTTGTCCGTCTGTAGCCAAGTGACACCCGAGGCCCCAGGAGGAATAGTTGGTGCCCATCACGAGACGCCACGCCCTCATCACATGCTCGTGTCAGGCTCTAAATGGAGCCTGATGAGCCAGCCTGAGGCCCTGCCCCTGACCTCTGGCCAACAACTTTACTTTCTCCTCAGTCTCTTCTTCAGTGTCTGGTTTCACAGATGCCAAATAAAAACCTCATTGATTCAGCATTTGAAATCATTGGAGCTGAACTAACTAAAGTTTTCCCTTGCAATACATTAGCAAAATGTTTAATAAATAAAGATAAAAAGTCCTCAGAGGAAGAGGGGATTTAACCCAACTAAAATGATAAATGTATTGAAAAGACTTTAGGGTTGATTAGTCCTTGGTGGTGGATGGATTCTATATTTTGGCCCATTGCTAACTGAGTGACACAATAAGGAAGATTATACATTAAAAAGAAAAAAGGAAGGAAGTGCTGCTTATTTAAAACAACACTGTGATTTGTTAGCAATGTCTCTGCTGGGCTTGAAGAAATACAGGAGTGACGGTAAATAGGCCAGGTATTTGCTCCTTTGGGTTTCTCAAGTGGCTCAGTGGTAAAGAATTCGCCTGCCAATGCAGAAGATGCAAGGTTTAATCCCTGAGTCAGGAAGATTCCCTGGAGGAGGAAATCTCAACCCACTCCAGAATTCTTGACTGGAGAATCCCATGGACAGAGGAGTCTGGAAGGCTACAGTCCATGGGGTCGAGAAGAGAAGAACACAGCTGAGCAACTGAACACACATGCGTGCATTTGCTTCCTTAATAAAGATCAGATCTCTTTTAGAAACAGAGCTGTGTAGAAAACAAATACAGTGAAAGTAAATAGCACTAATTAATCCTTTATTGTGTTCTAGACCTATGCTAGAATCAATGGGAAATTGTCAGTTGCCATGGGCACTTGTCATCTAGCTCTACAAGGATTAAATCATGTGTTGCTGCAGCTGGTGATTTTCAACACCCTTTGAAGGGAGTTCAGGGTGGAGAGCAGAAATGAGGCACACTGTGTTCTGGAAAAACTGGCAGGACAGATCTTAAGATAGTTAGATATTTTCAGGAACTGGTTTTATGAGCCCAATTCTAGCATCTCCTCATATCTAGAAAAGCACTGAAATCCTTCATGGTGACATTTGTGACGAGCAGAAATCTTCTGCAAAACTATGTGCTTGATTTCATATACTTCCCCTTCACCAAGATCACATATATACTGATCTTCCCCTGATTGTTTGGAGCAGTTTCTCAGAGTTATCTGAAATATTATCTCCTGGGCTATAGTCCTCAGTTCAGTTCAGTTCAGTCGCTCAGTTGTCTCCGACTCTTTGTGATCCCATGGACTGGAGCATGCCAGGTCTCCCTGTCCTTTACCAACTCCCATAGTTTACCCAAACTCATGTCCATTGTGTCGGTGATGCGATCCAACCGTCTCATCCTCTGTCGTCCCCTTCTTCTCCTGTCCTCAATCTTTCCCAGTGAAGAAGGAATTCATAGGGCCTGGATTCCATCTCAGACCTGTCCGTGCTGGTTGTGCGCAGCCACCTCTCCAGTGGACTCTGAACTCTGTGCTTAGCGCCTGTGGGAATGACAATGGAAGGATAAGACCCCCTCTGGGCAGGGGAATCTTGAAGATCACATCCAGGTTACTCATTGCCTAAGAGAAAACAGACACTAATCACCCCTGCCTCCGGACAGTATCTATGGGAATGTAACCACAGGCTTATTGATTATTAACTGTTTGAACACAGAACACTTGAATAATGGGGTTATTTTGATTGTATTTACCCTTCCTTTGTAAGCCTCAAGGGATTTGGGCTGGTGGGTTTGGACACATGGGGTATAAAAGATTTTCACAAATGCTGGTCAGGGTCCTTGGCTAAGAGGAGACTCTGCCTTGGGCCTGCCAGTGTAGTAAACTGCACTCCATATCTGCATTGTCCTTCTGAGTGAGTTTGTTTCCCGGAAAGCATGGCTATAACACCAGCATCAGGGTCTTTTCAAATGAGTCAACTCTTCACATCAGGTGGCCAAAGTATTTGAAGTTTCAGCTTCAACATCAGTCCTTCATTGGAAGGATTGATCTCCTTTAGGATTGACTGGTTGGATCTCCTTCCAGCCCAAGGGACTCTCAAGAGTCTTCTCCAACACCACAGTTCAAAAGCATCAATTCTTCGGTACTCAGTTTGCTTTAGAGTCCAACTCTCACATCCATACATGACTATTGGAAAAACTGCAGCCTTGGCTAGATGGACCTTTGTTGGCAAAGTAATGTCTCTGCTTTTAATATGCTGTCTAGGTTGGTCATAACTTTCCTTCCAAGGAGTAAGCCGCTTTTAATTTCATGGCTGCAATCACCATCTGCAGTGATTTTGGAGCCCCCAAAAATAAAGTCTGACACTGTTTCCATTGTTTCCCCATCTATTTGCCATGAAGTGATGGGACCAGATGCCATGATCTCAGTTTTCTGAATGTTGAGCTTTAAGCCAAATTTTTCAATCTCCTCTTTCACTTTCATCAAGAGGCTCCTTAGTTCTTCTTCACTTTCTGCCATAAGGGTGGTGTCATCTGCATATCTGAGGTTATTGATATTTCTCCCAGCAATCTTGATTCCAGCTTGTGCTTCATTCAGCCCAGCATTTCTCATGATGTACTCTGCATAGAAGTTAAATAAGCAGGGTGACAATATACAGCCTTGATGTACTCCTTTTCCTATTTGGAACCAGTTTGTTGTTCTATGTCCAGTTCAAACTGTTGCTTCCTGACCTGCATACAGGTTTCTCAAGAGGCAGGTCAGGTGGTCTGGTATTCTCATCTCTTTCAGAATTTTTCAGTTCATTGTGAGCCACACAGTGAAAAGCTTTGGCATGATCAATATAGCAGAAATAGATGTTTTTCTGGAATTCTCTTGCTTTTTCAATGATCCAGCAGATGTTGGCAATTTGATCTCTGGTTTCTCTGCCTTTTCTAAAACCAGCTTGAACATCTGGACGTTCATGGTTCACGTATTGCTGAAGCTGGCTTGGAGAATTTTGAGCATTACTTCATTTTGCCTCAAATAAAACTTAACTCACAACTCTCAAATTGTGCATTTTTTAAAAGTAAGCATTAGATACTATAAAATTTTTTCATTTGATTTTTACCGTACTCAGAAGAGTAGTAATGATCATCCAGTTTTACAAATGGGGAAATTGAATCCCATAGAGATTAAGTTGACAAAGGCCAGATGGCCAGTCAGGTTAGCAGAGTCAGGTTTCAAATTCAGGTTTGGTAGATTCCAAAGTCCACTGTTATTTCAATTAAAATAAAAAGGCGGGGGCGGGGGTGGTGGTTTCCCTGATGATTCAGTGGTTGGGAATATGCCTGCCAGTGCAAGGGACACAGGTTTGATCCCTAGTCTGGGAGGATCCCACATGCCTCAGGGCAACTAGGCCTGTGCCCCACCACTACTGAACCCAAGCACTCTAACTACTGAATCCCATTTCACCTAGAGTCTAAGCTCTGCAACAAGAGAAGCCACGGCAGTGAGAAGCCCACACACAATAACTAGAGAATAGTTCCCACTGCAACTAGTGAAAGCCAACATGCAGCAACAAAGACCTAGAGCAGCAAAAAAAAAAAAAAAAAATTAAAAATAGGGCTTCCTTGGTGGTTCAGTGGTAAAGAATCTACCTGCCAATGCGGGAGATTTGGGTTCGATCCCTGATCCGGGAAGATCTCCCAAGCCGTGGATAATTAAACCACGTGTGTGCCACAACCACTGAGCCTGTGCCCTAGAGAGCCTGTTCTCTACAAGAGTATGACAAGAGACGCCACTGCAGCTAGAGAGGAGCCCTCAATCACCACAACTAGAGAAAAGCCTGCTCAGCAAATGAAAACCCAGCACAGCTATAAATAAATAAAAACATAGCGCTTGAAAAAAATATATAATGCATTAAATGAATCAGTATGTCAAAAGACTTTAGTATGTATGAGAACACTTTCAATTAAGATAGTTTAAGTGGAGGTAAAATGAAATAATTTAAAATACTAAATTAATTCAAAAGAAGAGAGAAAAAGAGAAAAAAGGAATGAAGACAAGTTGTGACAAATGGAAAACAACTAGCAAGATGAAGGTTGTAAGTCCAACATAGCAATAATTACATCAAGTGTAAATAGTCTAAGCCACCCCTAGTAAAAGTCAGAGATTATCAGATAGAAATGAAAAAGCTGGATCAAACTGTAGGCTGCCTATAAGAAACATACTTTCCATATAAAGATGCAAATTGTTTAAAAGTAAAAGGATAAAGAAGGATAAATCAAAAGAATGCTGGATAGATTAAAAAATAAGAAATATTACCAGGGATAGGAGGTACATTACATAAAGATAAAAAATAATTTTATTGAGAAGACATAACAATTCTAAATGTGTAGCACCCAATAATAGAGCTTGAATATATCTAAAATAAAAACTGATAGAATAGAGAAATCTATAATTATAGTTGGAGATTTCATGACTCTTCTCTAGTAGCAAGAAAGAATAAGCAGATAGAAAAATGGGAAAGAGAGAGAAGACCAAAACTATTAGCCAAATTCACCTAATTAATCTTTATAAGATACTCCACCCAAGAGTGGTTACCCACTCTTTTCAAGTGCACATGAAATATACCCCACTATAACCTGGACCCGAAAAACAAACCTTCACAATTTAAAAAGAATTGACATCAAATTATGTTCTCTAACCAGAGTGAAATTAAGCTAGAAATCAATAAAAGAAAGATTTCTGGAAGTACCCCATGGATCAAAGAAGAGATCACAAGGGAAATTAGAAATATTTGGAATTGAATGCAAAGTCAAACATGCTGACATTTTACAAAGTCCATCTGGTCTGAATCAGTGTGATTTGCCTACAGGTTTTGAGGCAATGTGCCACTGAGGCTATTTTATTAAAACACAGGGGCAAGGATACCGTGCCTTCAGCAGTCTTTAAAGTGAAGAGCATATGAGTAATGTCTGTACAGTGCCCTCCCCTCCTGCTCCCACTCTTTCTGCAGCCCTGGCTCTTCCCTGGTTTCAGGGAAGGAACACATACACAATAGAATTTCACTTTAGACACTGTGCGTGTGTACTAAGTCACCTCAGTAGTGTCCGACTCTTTGAGACCCCATAGACCATAGCCCTCCAGGCTCCTCTGTCCATGGGATTCTCCAGGCAAGAAGACTAGAGTGGGTTGCCAAGCCCTCCTCCAGGGGATATTCCCAACTTAGGGATCGAACCCATGTCTCATTATGTCTCCTGCATTGCAGGCGGGTTCTTTACCACTGGCACCAGCCGAAAAGCCCCCTAGACACTATTGTGGTGTGAAGTATTTCTGGGACAGCATCTTGTCCATGATAATAAAATCACTGTGCAATGAAAAAAGAGACAGGAGGCTTTCACCTCAATGAGCAGGAGTCATGGCAGTGATGATTTTTAAATATATTGTTCACCTGATTTAAAAAAAAAAATGAGCAGGAGTCAGCTATCTGCCTGGCTCTGTGCTTAAACACTTTCCAACCACAACACCAAGCATGTCTTGCCCTGTGGCAAACCTCTGAAGAGAACCAGAGGCCTGTGGGAAATTCATGCCATCCTCATGGGTGACACAGGCAGAATGGGGGCTTACATGACAGGGAAAAAATCAATCCAAGTAGGGGGAGGTATAGATTACAGAGTTATTAATATAATCACAGCATGTATGTACTGCTCACTCAGCCCCAGGCATCATCTCTTTGGACCTTACAGTAACCCTATGAGGTGGGTCCATTCTGCAGAGGAGAGACTGAAGCCCAGCAAGTTAAATTACTTAGAATTCCATAACCAGCAAGTGGACAGGAGTCCACATGGATTCCATTCAAGAAGTCTGCTCTGGCAGCTGAATGGCTCCAGGGGTTTCATACTGAAATACATGGTCTCAGTTAGTCCTCACAAGGACCCCGAGGGAGGCCTTGTATTCAAACGGGGAAATGATGCTGGGGAACTGACAGAGATCTGGAGAGGTTAAATGACTTACCCGTGGTCATGAGGCTGTTACGGCAGGTCTCAGGCTAGGACTCAGTCCTTCTAACCCCCAGGCCCATGCCCTTTGTGCCACACAATGCTGCCTCCTTCACCTGGGAGCCCTGGGAGAATCACTCATATTTCTTCCATCCTGCTATTATACTTTCCAAAGTACCCGTGTGACCAGGTGTAGATTCACGTGTAGATACAATGACCAGAGCAGAGGTGGTATGACTGTGGCCCGGTTCAGAGAACTGCCAAGTACAGGAGATAGGGGACAGGCTGGGAATTACGGGACTATGTGGGTCCATATAATTAGGGCTCTGGTCCAAGAGGCTCAGGCCATACATATGAGCTGTGTGATCTCAAGCAATTTACTTAATTTCTCTGAGCCTCTATTTCCTTGTCTAAAAAATTGGGGTAAAAGTATTAATGATTTCATAGAGTCACTGTGAATATTGAAGGAGTAAATGCACATAAAGCATTGAATCCACTGCCTGGCACGTAGGAAGTACAAAGGCAACACAGGGACATTTTCTAAGAGTTTCTTCTAAGTACTTGCTTGTATCTATACTCCTATAAATATAACCCCTGGATGGAAAAAAAAAAAAACAAAGTTTTTCTCTTCCCTCTTCCCTTCTTGAGAGTGGTTTTGCCTGTGGGCTCACCAGCCTGAAGGCTTGGAGAC
This sequence comes from Muntiacus reevesi, assembly GCF_963930625.1. NCBI lineage: Eukaryota > Metazoa > Chordata > Mammalia > Artiodactyla > Cervidae > Muntiacus > Muntiacus reevesi. Next base: position 73,752,432 of record NC_089255.1, read on the forward strand.
ATTCGCCTGTCAGGGCCTGTGTCCATAGTCCAGCAGGGTCTCTCTGCTTTTAGTACACCCCCAGCATTTAGGAAATTCTCCCTGGGTCCAGAGACGGTGTGTCTAGCAGTTCATTCTACCTTTTAAAAAATATATTTATTTTTGTTTTTTACTGCCTCAGGTCTTAGCTGCAGCATGTGGGATCTATTAATAGTTCCCTGACTTGGGATCAAACCCGGGCCCCTGCATTGGGAGCACAGAGTCTTAGTTACTGGACTACCAGCGAAGTCTCAGCTGAGATTTTTAGAGATGATATCTCTGAGTCTGCCCTGAGATTTGTAGGGGATTGCCCTTGCTGTGGGCCTTCCCAAGTGGCTCTAGTGATAAAGAATCTGCCTGTCAATGCAGAAGATGCTGGAGTCAAGGATTCAGTCCCGGGGTCTTGAAGATCCCGTGGAGGAGGGCATGGCAACCCACTCCAGTATTCTTTCCTGGAGAATCCCCATGGACAGAGGAGCCTGGTGGGCTGTGCTCCATAGTGTCTCAGAGTCAGAGAAGTCTGAAGCAACCTAGCACACACACGCACGCCCTTAAGCTAGGTGATTATCCTTAAGGTTCAGATCCTTTCAATTAAGAACATCCAAATTTGCCCACTGGACAGATGAAATGCTAGAATCCCTTTTTCTTGCACCAAAATGCTATGCATGTAACAGTATGTATCGAGTCCTAAAAATGTTCATTCTCCACTATGATCCTTTATAACTTTTTCAAATGGACATAGCTTTGAAGAAAATTAACCTTATTTCAAGATACAGTTTAGTGCAGTGAAGAAAAAGAATGGACTCTCAAAAATGTAAGTGCTAACTGGTTAGCTAGTTAGTTGGAAAATTGTACCGTAAATTGTTGAAAATGGTTTTCTCACAGTGGTGAAATTGTAGATGAGGTTTTCCTTCTGCTTCTGTATTTTACTAATTTTTATACCATAAGAAAGAATTACTTGAGTAATTTATCCTAAGGAAATAACCACTTACTCTGACAAAGATGTTTTAACAGCTTTATTTATGGAGAAAACAACAAATAAAATAAATGTTCACCAAGAGGGAATTACTTAACTTGAATATGAGTCACCCATATAATGATATATAATACATCCACAGAAAATGGTGTTTCCAAAGAATATTTATTATCATGGGGAATACTCATGATGTAATGTTAAGTAAAAAACACTGTATATAATAATACACTCAGTGGAATGACTAGAGGGCTTCCCTGGCGGTACAGTGGTTAAGAATCCACCTGCCAATGCAAGGAACACAGGTTAGATCCCTGGTCTGGGAAGGCCCCACATGCCGAGGAGCAAATAAAGCGGGTGGGCCACAACTACTGAGCCTACAGTGCCGCTATTGAAGCCTGCGTGCCTAGAGCCCGTGCTCTGCAACAAGAGCCGTCACCACAAAGCGAAGCCCATGCCCACAACGAAGAGTAGTCCCAGCTCACTGCAACTAGAGAAAGTCCTGCGCAGCAACAACGACCCAGCCCAGCCGAAATTAACTAATAACAGAATGACTAGAACAAAAACTTCTGACCAAACCAAGTGTTAATAGAGATGAGAAGGAACTGGAACACTCATCCACAACTGGTGGGACTATAAAATGGTGCAAATTTTTTTTCTGTGGGACCCTCCCAGCCCTGACCTTCCCAGTGACCATCTCCTTCCTTGAGCCCCCAAATGGTGGGGACCACAGGTTCTCTTTTGGGGGGACCTCCCGCTTCCATAGCTCCTATATGTAAAGGTATCCAATGACTATTTTTACCAAATTAGATCATTTGTATTTAGTTGGTTTGGCAGGACAAAGGAAAGGAGCCATCTCCCTTAACAGAGGGTGCCGACACTAGGGCCAAGGGAGAGAGCAGGGACCATGACCCTAAACCTCTCACAGGATTCAGAAATTCCTGGGTGCTTCCATGCAGTCCTCGGGATAGATAATAAAGTTGGCCAAACCCTTTGCTGGCCCAGATCAGACTACGTGCTTCTTCACTCTCTTCCTGCTTTCCGTGCCTCTTCACCCAGGCTGGTTTTGCCACTGGAATATATATTCCATGGCTTTGATTCTGTTCATAAAGAACTAGCAGTTTTGGTTGGAACTTGGCCCATCTTGTTCAAACCATCTTCACAGTAGCTCACTGTGTGTTTTCAGACTATGCCCTTTGGCCTTAATTCTAACTTCCCCAGACTGAGAAGAGAGCTGAGAAAACTTGGCACCGCTGTGCCTTCTAGACCTGCCACCCACCACGGGAAATGGATGTGGCAGTGAGAAACCAGACCGGCCCTGCCCACAGCACATAATCACCGGGTTTTCTATTCGGACGTTCCAAGCCAGTGCCAGGCCTCTTGTACGTGTAGGAGCCAGGACATAAAATCCCAGCCTTTCTTCCAAAACAAACCTAGGGAGCCTTTATTCTGTGTTCCTTTCCTTTGATGAGGTTTTCCAGGGCCCGATGGATGACTCTGTTCTCTCACCTTGGCCTCTAATTACTGCCCACACTTGAACCCGTCTGTTGTGGTTTCTGAGCTAGGAATGGATGTGTACCTGAATGTTTTATCATCGGTTTGGAACATGAGCCCAGAAAAGCATGACGTTCCCTGTAATTTCCACTCCTTTGGATTCCTAGTCAGCCTCGGTTTTTTGCTGAGGCGGCATATGAAGCAGAGAATGATCAAGGTCTGGGCCCCTCCCCAAAGTGCCAGCTACCACCCTGTCTTACCAGGGGTGAAATCAAATGACGCAGCAAGTTCCCATCTTCAATCAGCCGTCCGTCAGCAAGGTCGTCCATACCTCCCACTCACCATCAAGATGCCAAGGGGTGAGAGAGGTTCCCAGAGGTAGAGGCCTGGCTTCTGTCCCAGAAGAGTTCGCCGTGTAGACTCTGCCCTCAAGCATCTTCTCCACAGAGACCCACATGGCCCATAACCAGTAGGACCAGTTCCCGACCCAGGAGAAGACACCCCGCACTGTGACTGAACTTGTTGCGTATACAATGACAGCTCTACAGACTCAGAGCAACTTGAGGTCGTGTGGACTGGAGGGCTCTGAGACTGTGACCCGGAAAAGGAGCTGTTTGAACTGAATCTTAAGAACTAAGTAAGGATTATTTAGGTGGAAAAGGAGGGAAGAAATTAAAGGTGCTCCACACTGCATAAAAGTGAGGGTGAACCCAGCACTCCTAGGGACCCACGCCGTGGTCTCTTTCTTCACTCTGAAGTTCTTCCAGACTCTCTCCTTCAACTGCTTTACCTGAGTAGAAGGCCAGTCCTAAAGCAAGAGATGATTCAGACCCCTGAACGTGATGGTTGTGGTGATTTAGTTGCCAAGTTGGGTCTAACTCTTTGCGACCCCATGGACTATAGCCCGTCAGGCTCCTCTGTCCACAGGATTTTCCAAGCAAGAATACTGGAGTGGGTTTCTGTTTCCATCTCCAGGGGACCTTTCCGTCCCAGGTATTGAACCCATGTCTGCTGCGTTGGCAGATGGATTTTTTTTTTTACCTCTGAGCCACCAGGGAAGTCCTCCTGAAAGTGAAGTAGCCCCTAAATCCTAGCTCCCCCACCCCAGTCCCAAGAAACACAATGAATGTGTATATAGTCACTGAAGTAAAAATAGCTGATTACAGAACCTGAGGCGGGAGGTGGGGGGAGGGGAAGACTGAGGCAGATAGCTTTGGGTGCCCCGAGGTCAGGAAGGGTGGAAGATGAGAGGGTGGGGGAGACCCCAGAGGAACTGCTGAAGCAGGCTGAAGGTCGGTGCTGAGACTCGCTGTGTCGTGGGAGGAGGTCGGATGACTAGACAGCTGTTTGTCTTGTAGGTGTGGGCAGAGGCAACTGGAAAAAAGGAGTCACGGGCTGATTTGTCCAGCCTCTGGGTTCTGTGTGGAGCCTTCATAACCCAGTAACAAGATTTTATTTGACGTAACGGACTGTATCTTCCCTCCCTTCCACAGCTACAAAGGATGTTATGGTTACAAACCTGTTCATGGAGAGAAAACAGCAGGAAGGATGTGTGTGGTGAGCTCTGTGCCCCTGTGTCCCTGGTTACTCTCAGAACCTCTGCAGTATCTCTCTGCACTTGGCCTGGGGGGTCCCAGTTACTGCCAACCCAGAGCCAGCTCTTGCCTGCCCCACCCCACACGCCCTAGCAGTGCTGGCTCTCCTAACTCCCACGCTAACAACAGCCCAGGCAAGACTGGAGTGTCCCAAGCCAGCCCAGGCTCTGCCCCTGGGTCAGAACCAGGGAAGGGGAAAGGGAAGGGAAGGCAGCCCAGTACAAGGGAACAGGGAACCCAGAGGAGGACACCAGGAGGGCCCCTGTACTTGAGACAGGGGCTCTGGGACTATCAAACTGCCTGGGAGCTATGAGTATTTTGATTTGAGTGTGAGACTAGCTTTGATTGATATCCATGTATTTATTCAGAACTTCCCAGGTGGCGCTAGTGGTGAAGAACCTGCATGCTAATATAGGAGATGTAAGAGATGTGGGTTCGATCCCTGGGTCAGGAAGATCTCCTGGAGGAAGGCATGGCAACCCACTCCAGTATTCTTGCCTGGAGAATCCCATGGACAGAGGAGCCTGGTGGGCTACTGTCTGTAGGGTCACAGAGTCAGACACAGATGAAGTGACTTAGCATGCATGTGTTTATTCATCAGGATTGTAAATCTAAAAGGCCTTGTCTGTGCCCTTCACCGCTATCTTCCCAACAAGTGGCATCAGAATGGCACTGCCAGGCGGAGGTCCCCACAAAGATTTCATAAATGAAAGGAGAATATAAATTCCATGAGTTAAAGAGGCTTGGCTGTTTTTTTTTACTGCCATATCCCCGGTGCACAAAATAGGGACTAAATAAACATTCGTTTATTGAATGGATAATGAGTGAATGGATGAATTGGGCACTTAAAAATCACTCGATCAAGGATGGAAGGCTTTTAAAAAGGTTGTAACTGGGGCAAGCTTGGGTAGAAACTTTGCAAAGCCTGAATTCCAGATCCATGCATTCATTTATTGAGCACTACTGTATGCCAGGCACAATGATAGATATTTGAGACACAGAAATGAATCAGATATGACCCCTGTCTTCAAGAAGGTCACAGGAGACTTTAAGCAAAATAAAGGCCAAAAATGAATTTTTTTGGCCTTTGAATTTAACCTCAAAACAAGTCAATGAGGTTGGTGATATTATTTGCTTCATTTTATAGTTGAGAAAATAGGGACACAGAGAGGTTAAGTAATTCGCCTGAGATCACACAGCTAGGAAATGGTCAATGTAGGCTTCCAATCCAGACATTCTGACCTAGAGCTGGAGCTCTTAGCTACCACTCTGAAACATAAGGAAGGGTAGAGGATCACCCTTTACTGTTTATGATGGTATAAAAACCCCTGAAGTTTGCTTCATCAGGAGTAGTAGAGAGTTACAGTCGGTAAGACCTTTTCAGTTCCAGGGTCCCAAAGACTTTGACGATCTGAAGACTATCTGGACACCCTTCCCAGAAAAACATGCAATTGCAAATATAATTCTGGGGTTTTGTTGCTTCCCTGGTGGCTCAGAAGAAGAATCAGCCTGCATCAGAACTTCTCTGGTGGTCCAGTGGTTAAGAAGCCACTTCCCAACACAGGGGATGTGGGTTCAATCCCTGGTCAGGGAACTAAAGATCCCACAAACTAAGGGGCAACTGAGCCCATGCGCCACAATTAAAACCTGAGGCAGCCGAAAATAAATTAATTAATTAAAAAAAAGAGAGAGAGAGAATCTTCCTGCAATGCAGGAGATCCGAGTTTGATCCCTGTGTTGGGAAGATCCCCTGAAAAATGGCAACCCACTCCACTCTTGCCTGGAGCATGAACAGAGGAGCCTGGTGGGCTACAGCCCATGGAGTGGCAAAGCATTGGACGCAACTGAGCAACCAACACGTGCACAGGTGGGTCCCCTGAAGCCTATCTATTGGCCCTTCAGGCCTGTGGACTTGGGGTTAATGGGTCAAAGGTTTCCAGTTTGGCCCGGAGGAGGCGGTTGGGGTGGGGGTTGGGTTTGCAGACTGGGATCAAGGTTCTGATTCTGAGGTCAGGGCCAGGCTCAGCTGAGCAGAGCAGGTGCTACTCAGGCCGCCGTGGCTGCCTGCCACCCTGCTCAAGTGCCTCGGGGATGAAAGTACCCACTTCAAACTTGAGTCATCTGGTGCTATTTCTTTACATATTTTTACAAGAAAAGAGACTTTATTTGGAATGATTTACCAACATATTATAAATTGAGACATACAAAACAGACTTTAAGGAACTCCAGAAACTTAACAGTTTCCAGAGCTATAAAAATAAACTCCTTCCAATGTCCCCATAGGACATGTAAATTCAACTCCAGAGAAAAGAACAGATGAAATCAATTCACTTGTCAAGCTATTACAAACCTAGCTAATAGAATTATAGCTATTTTCTTCTTTAAAAAATTAAATCAATGTAATACATGACCAGGATTAAAAAGCAAACCCTTTGGAAGATTTCCCTGGGGGTCCAGTGGTTAGGACTCCACGCTTCCAGTGCAGGGTGTGTGTGTTTCATCCCTGGTTAGGGGACTGTCATACCACATGCCAAGTGGTACAACAGCCGCCCCCCCCCAATTTTTTTAATCAATAAATAAAAGTAAAAAGCAAAACCTTTGGAAAATCCAGCAATGAAAAGCTACAGCTGTGTCTTTTCCTATCTTGAATCCCAATCCCTAAAGGTAAGTACTTTTACCTGTCATGTTTTTACTGCCTCTGAAGGCTACCTCTTGATTGCTAAATAATATGCTTGACATCTGATGTCCTGCTGTCAAAGCAAGCATTTAGCTTATGTCACCACCTCTGTCATACCCCTCCCACTTCTTTAATAGTTAAATTGCTAGTTCCCCTATATTGCATTGGTTAATGTTGTAACTTTGAAAACCATATACTTCCACCTCTATCTCTTGCTCATTCAACTTCTGACATCTCCCTTGTTCTCGGATTTTACAGATGAGAAAATGGAGGCTTGGGAGGATTACCACTTGCCCAAGGCCACATGGGTGGGTACAAGCCCGACTATGGTCCCAGAAACACTTGTGTCTGGCACCCGTCATGGTGAAGTGACGTGAAGTGGAGTCACGTGATATTTTTTTCACCTATTACTATGCAAAGACAGCTGAAGCCCCAAGAACTCAGCTCCTCAGCTAGTTAGAATACCTTATTAGCTAGTGGAGGAGGGGTGTTTATAGAGAAGATGGCCGAGTTCTGTGGGTCAGTCCTGGAGATCCCTCATTCTCTTACTTCAGGGAAGCAGGATTAAACGAGTTAGTCCAGGATATGTTATGGAGATACGGACAGTTTCGTAGAAGCTAGGGCTTCCCTGGTGTTTCAGTGGTGAAGAGTCTGCCTGCCAGTGCAAGAGACGCTAGTTCAATCCCTGGGCGTGGAAGATCCCCTGGAGAAGGAAATGGTAACCCACTCCAGTATTCTTGCCTGGGAAATCCCACGGACAGAGGATCCTGGCAGGTTGCAGTCCATAGGGTCTCACAGAGTCAGACACAACCGACTGAGTGAAATAGAGACGCAGAAACAGAGAACAGGCTAGTGTACACAGTGTGGGAAGGAGAGGGTGGAACTAACAGAGAGTAACAAGGACTTTTTTTTTTTAAGTCTTTATTGAATTTATTGCAACAATGCTTCTGGTTTTATGTTTTGTTCTTTTGGCATGTTCACAGGCATGTGGGATCTTAGCTTCCCATCCAGGGACTGAACCCACTCCCCCTGCACTGGAAGGCTAAGTCTTAACTACTGGACCACCAGGGAAGTCCCCCTGGATTTTCTCTTTATTACATTCCATTACAGGTTGTTATAAGATATTGAATAAAATCCCCTGTGCCATAGAGTAAATCCTTGTTGCTCATCTGTGTTACATATAGTAGTTTGTATGGTCAGGCACTCAGTCGTGTCTGACTCTTTGCAAACCCACGGATTACAGCTCGCCAGGCTCTTCCATCCATCGGATTTCCTAGGCAAGAATACTGCAGTGGGTTGCCATTTCCTTCTCCAATAGTAGTTAGTACTATACTCCTAACTTGTCCTTCTTCTTCTCCTTTTCTCCTTTGAAACCATATGTTTGCTTTCTGTGTCTGTGAATCTGTTTTTGTTTTGTACATGAATTCATTTGTATTAATTTTTAGATTCCAGATATAAATGATCATATAACATGTGTCTTCCTCTATCTGACTTATTTCACTAGGCATAATATTCCCTCGGTCCGTCTATGTTGCCTTAAATAACATTCTTTCTTTCTTTTTTTGTGGCTGAGTTATAGTCCATTGCATAAGTATATATACCGCAATTTCTTATATGCTGACTGATGATGGTAAGTTGGATTGTTTCAATGTGAATAGTGCTGCAATGAACACTGGGGTTTAAATATCCTTTCAAATCAGTGTTTTTGCTTTTGTTTTGTTTTGTTTCAGGTTTATACCCAGTAGTGGAGTTGCTAGATCATATTGTAGCTTCTAGTTTTTTAAGGAATCTCCAAACTGTTTTCCATAGTGGTTGGATTATTATTATGATTCCAAATATATCTTATATATCAAAGTCATATTATAAGACTGCTAAAAGGTCAGTGGTTACCCAGGGAGGCAGAGATGGGGTAATGAATAGTCTGAGTCTAGAGAACTCTGAGAATAATGAAAATAATCTGTATAATACTGTAATGATGGGTTCATGTCCCTATACATTTGGCCAGTCTCACAGAATATGTATCACTAAGAATGAACCATAAGGTAAATAAACTATGGTCTTTGAATTAGTGTGATATATCAATATAGATCCACCAATGGTACAAAGGAACCACTCTTTTGTGGGATGTTGAGAATGAGGGGAATTATGCCTGTGTGGGAGCAGGAAGTATATGGGAAATTGCTATTATATTTTTACTTTGACTATTATATATTTCCCTCTGAACCTCAATGGTTTTTTACTAACACATATATATGGAATTTAGATAGATGGTAGCGATAACCCTATATGCAAAACAGAAAAAGAGACACAGAAGTACAGAACAGACTTTTGAACTCTGGGGGAGAAGGTGAGGGTGGGATGTTTTGAAAGAACAGCATGTATATTATCTATGGTGAAACAGACCACCAGCCCAGGTGGGATGCATGAGTCAAGTGCTCGGGCCTGGTGCACTGGGAAGACCCTGAGGAGTAGGGTGGAGAGGGAGGTGGGGGGGGGGGATCGGGATGGGGAATACGTGTACCTCTATGGCTGATTCATGTCAGTGTATGACAAAACCCACTGAAATGTTGTGAAGTGATTGGCCTCCAACTAATAAAATGATATTTAAAAAAAATAAAAAAATAAAAAAAATAAAAAATGACTGAAAAAAATTAAATACATTGGTAACTAGATCATAAAATACTTATGCAATATATTAAAAGATTTAAAAAATCTAAAAATCGAGCTACCATATGACCCAGCTACTCCACTCCTGGGTGTATACCCCCCCCCAAAAAAAGGCCTAAAACACTAATACCAAAATATACATGCATGCCAATGTTCAGAGTAGCATTGTTTACAATTACCAAAATATGGAAGTAACCAAAGTGCTCATCAAAGGATGAACTGATAAAGAAGATTCAATACTACTCAACCACACACACAAAAAAATGAAGTTTTTGGCATGTGGGACCTTCCCATACCAGGGATTGAACTGGTGTCCCCTGCATTGCAAAGCAGACTCAACCACTGGACCACCAGGGAAGCCCCATAATTTTTTATTTTATTGGAGTAACATTGGTATGCAATGTTGTGTGTGTTGTAGATGTTGCTGTTGTTCAGTCACTAAGTTGTGTCCGACTCTGCGAACCCATGGACTGCAGCCCACCAGGCTCCTCTGTCCTCTATCTCCCAGAGCTTGCTCAAATTTATGTCCACTGAGTCGGTGATGCTATCTCACCATCTCATCCTCTGTCGCCCCCTTCTCTTCCTGTTCTCAGTCTTTCCCACCATCAGAGTCTTTTCCAATGAATCGGTTTTTCGCATTAGGTGACCAAAGCATTGGGGTTTCAACTTCAGCATCAGTCCTTCCAATGAATATTCAGAGTTGATTTCCTTTAGGATTGACTGATTTGATTTTCTTGCAGTCAAATGGACTCTCAAGAGTCTTCTCCAGCACCACAGTTCAAAAGCATTAATTCTTTGGCACTCAGCTCTCACATCTATACATGACTACTGGAAAAACCACAGCTTTGACGATATGGCCTGTCAATGCTTCCACTTTTCCCCCTTCTATTTGCCTGAAGTGTTGGCACTGGATGCTATGATCTTAGTTTTTTGAATGTTGAGTTTCAAGCCAGCTTTTTCACTCTCCTCTTTCACCCTCAAGAAGCTTTTTAGTTTCTCTTCACTTTCTGTCATTTGGAGTGATATCATCTGCATATCTGAGGCTATTGATATTTCTCCTGGCAATCTTGATTTCGGTTTGTGATTCATCCTGTCTGGCATTTAGCATGATGTACTCTGCATAGAAATTAAGTAAGTAGGGTGGCAATATATAGCCTTGACATACTCCTTTCCTAATTTTGAGCCAGTGCATTGTTCCATGTCCAATTCTAGTTATTGCCTCTTGATCCACATACAGGATTCTCATGACACAGGTGAGGTGGTCTGGTATTCCCATCTCTTTAAGAATTTCCCAGTTTGTTGTGATCCACACAGTCAAAGGGTTCAGCCTAGTCAGTGAAGCAGTAGATGTTTTTCTGGAACTCTCTTGCTTTCTTCATGATCTAACAAATGCTGGCAATTTGGTCTCTGGTTCCTCTGCCTCTTTGAAACCCAGCTTGTACATCTGAAAATTCTTGGTTCATGTACTGCTGAAGCCTAGCTTGAAGGATTTTGAGCATAGCTTTGCTAGCTTGTGAAATGAACACAACTGTACGGTATTAATAGTTTGAATATTCTTTGTCATTGCCCTTCTTTGGGATTGGAATGAAAACTGACTTTTTCTAGTCCTGTGGCCACTGCTGAGTTTTCCAAGTTTGCTGACTTTGAGTGCAGCATTTTAACAGCATCATCTTTTAGGACTTTAAATAGCTTAGCTGGAATTCCATCTCCTCCACTAGCTTTGTTCATTGTAATGCCTCCTAAAGCCCACTTGACTTCACACTCCTGGATATCTGGCTTTAGGTGAGTGACCACACAATTGTGATTATCCAGATCATTAAGACCTTTTTTGTATAGTTCTTCTGTGTATTCTTGCCACCTCTTCTTAATCTCTTCTGCTTCTGTCACGTCCTTACTGTTTCTGTCCTTTATCATGCCCATCCTCAGTGAAATGTTCCCTTGACATCTCCAATTTTCTTAAAGAGATCTCCAGTCTTTCCCAATCTATTGTTTTCCTCTATTTCTTTGCTTTGTTCACTTAAGAAGACCTTCTTATCTCTCCTTGCTATTTTCTGGAGCTCTGCATTCAGATGGGTATATCTTTCTCTTTCTCTCTTGTCTTCTGCTTTTTTTCTTCCCTCAGCTATTTGTAGGCCTCCTGAGACAGCCACTTCGACTACTTGCATTTCTTTTTCTTTGGGATGGTCTTGGTCTGTGCCTCCTGTACAATGTTACATGCCTCTGTCCATACTTCTTCAGGCACTCTGTCTACCAGATCTAAACCCTTGAATCTATTTGTCACCACCACTGTATAATCATAAGGGATTTAGTTTAGGTCATACCTGAATGGCCTTGTGGTTTTCCCTACTTTCTTCAGTTCAAGTCTGAATTTTGCAATAAGGAGCTCATGATCTGAGCTACAGTTGTTTCCAGGTCTTGTTTTTGTTGACTATATAGAGCTTCTCCATCTTTGACTGCAAAGAACGTAGTAAGTCTGACTTCAGTATTGATCATCTAGTGATGTTCCTGTTAGAGTTGTCTCATGTTGTTGGAAGTGGGTGTTTGCTATGACCAGTGTGTTCTCTTGACAAAACTCTATTAGCTTTTGCCCTGCTTTATTCTGTACTCCAAGGCTAAACTTAACCTGGTAATCCAGGTATCTCTTGACTTTCTTCTTTTGCATTTCAACCCCCTATGATGAAAAGGACATCTTTTTTTGGTGTTCATTCTAGAAGGTGTTGTAGGTCTTCATAGAACCAGTCAACTTCAGCTTTTTCAGCATCAGTGGTTGGGGCATAGTCTTGGATTACTATGATGTTAGATGGTTTGCCTTGGGAATGAACCAAGATCATTTTGTTGGTTTTCATGTTGCACCCGAGCACTACATCTCAGGCTGTTTTGTTGACTATGAGGGCTACTTCATTTCTTGCCCAGAGTAGTGGATATAATAGTCATCTGAATTAATCGGCCCATTCTCATCCATTTTAGTTCCCTGATTCCTAAGATGTTGATGTTCAATCTTGTCATCTCCTGCTTGATCACGTCTGATTTACCTTGGTTCATGGACCTAACATTGCAGGTTCCTACGCAATAGTGTTCTTACAGCATCAAACTTTACTTTCACCACCAGACACAGCCACAACTGAGTGTCCTTTCCGCTTTGGCCCAGCACTCTTTCTTGGGCTATTTCTCTACTCTTCCCCAGTAGCATATTGGATACCTTCCAACCTCGAGGGCTCATCTGATGTCATATCTTTTTGCCTTTTCATACAGTCCATGGGATTCTTGTGGCAAGAGTACTGGAGTGGTTCACCATTCCCTCCTCCAGTGGAGCACGTTCTTTACTGTGACCCATCCATCTTGGATGACCCTGCACTGCATGGCTTATAACTTCACTGAGTTTTGCAAATCCCTATGCCATGACAAGACTGTGATCCATGAAGGGGTTGTAGGAGTACATAATCTTTTTTCTGTTATACAAGGTTTCTGGGTCAATGTTACTTCTCTGTTTAGTTTTTTTTTAAAATAAAGCTCTGTGCTGTTTTCCCTAGCAAATGTACCAATTTTCATTCCCAGTTACAGTGTAGGAGGGTTCCCTTTTCTCCACATCATCCCCAGAATTATTGTTGTAGATTTTTCAGGGATGGTCTTTCTGACCTGGGTGAGATGATAACTCATTGTACTTCTGATTTGCAGTTCTTTGCTGAATATATTTTCATGTGCCTTATGGCCATCTAGTCTATCATTTCTTTAGAGAAATGTCCATTTAGATCTTTCATTCCTATTTTATTGGATTGATGATTTGTGTAATACTGAGGTGCATGAACTGTTTGTCTGTTTTGGAAATGAATTCCTCATTGGTATATTTGTTTACAAATACTTGTTTCCATTTTGAAGGTTCTCTTTTTGTTGAGTTATGGTTTCCTTTGCTGTGCCAATGCTTTTAAGATGAATTAGGTTCCATTTATTTATGTTTGTTCTATACTGTTCTCTTCTTGATGTACTGATTTTCATTATTAGCAACAGTTTAAGAGGATTTCCTTCTCTCCACACCCTCTCCAGCTTTTATTGTTGTAGATTTTTTGAAATAGCCTTTCTGACCAATGTGAGATGAGATTTCATTGTACTTTTGATTTGCCTTCCTCTAAGAATTAGGACTTCCCTGGTGGCTCAGACGGTAAAGCATCTGCTTACAATGCAGGAGACCCAGGTTTGATCCCTGGGTCGGGAAGATCTTCTGGAGAAGGAAGTGGCAACCCACTCCAGTACTCTTGCCTGGAAAATCCCATGGACGAAAGAGCCTAGTAGGCTACATACAGTCCACAGGGTCACAAAGAGTTGGACACGACTGAGCAGCTTCCATTTCACTTTCACTTTCAAGAATTAGTGATGCCTAGCATCTTTTCATAAGTTTTATGGTCATCTGTATGCCTTCTTTGGAGACATGTCCATTGATATCTCAGACTCATTTTTTAAAATTGAGTTTGTATATATATGAACTGCACTAGCTGTTTGTGTGTTTGGGAGATGAATTCTTGTGGGTATCTTTGTTTGCATATACTTTTTCCCATTCTGAGGGTTACCTTTTTCTTTCATTTCATAGTTTTCTTTGCTGTACAAATGCTTTTAAGGTTAATTAAATCCCATTTGTTTATGCTTGTTTTATTTTTCATTCCTCTAAGTGGTGAATCAAAAAAGAACTTGTGATTTTTGTCAAAGCATGTTCTGCCTATATTTTCCTCAAGAGTTTCGAGGGATTTTTTTTCTGTTTAGATCTTTAATCTATGTGGAGTTTGTTTTTGGGTGTTTTGTCAGGAAGTATCCTAAGTTCATTCTCACTTTCATTGTACAAAGAACCTCCACACTGTCTTCCACAGTGCCTGTTACCCATTTTCATCCCCAGCATCCATATAGGAACGCTCCCTTTTCTCTACACCCTCTCCAGCATTTATTGCTTGTAGAGTTTCTGTCTACGGCCATTCTGACCGGTGTGAGGTGATACCTTGTTGAAGTTTTGATATTCATTTCTCTCATATTTAGCGATGTTGACATCTTTTCATGTGATTTTTTTCAAAATGGAGTGAGTTAAACTTACCTCTTGAAATTGGCTCCTCGACCGTCTGCCCTGTTTTGAACTCTTTTGATGCGCTCTCTAGGACATTTCCTGAGGGTAGGTGTTTTTCACTTACTGCCGGCAGACCTAGTGAATGTTAAGCGCCCATCAGCCCAGGTTTTAAAGTTGTTGTTTTGGAAAACGGCCACAAGGTGGCAGCATTTCTTCATGCCCCCCCCACCCCCCACTTTTTCCGGTAATTTAATTGTTATTTTATTTATTTCTGACGTTGTATTAGCTTTAGGTGTACAGGAGCTTGATTCAGTTATCCATAGACATTTATTTATTCTTGTTCAGGATTTTTTTCCCATATAGGTTATTACAGTGCGTTCAGTAGAGTTCCCTACACTATTCAGTAAGTTCTTTTTTATTATCTATTTGATATATATTAGTGTATATGTCAATCCCAAACTCTTAATTCATCCCCCAACCAACTTTTTTTGGGTAATCATAAGTTGATTTTCTAAGTCCATGAGTCTATTTCTGTTTTGTAAATTAGTTCACTTGTATGAATTTATAGATTCCATCACTAAATGATATCTTATATTTATCTTTCTCTTTCTGACTTAGTATAATAATCTCTTGGTCAATCCATGCTGCTGCCAATGGCACTATTTCATTCTGTTTTATGGCTGAGTAGTATTCCACTGTATATACGTACCCCTTGGACTTCCTTTTTCTGTTGAAGGACATTTTAGGGCTTCCCTGATAGCTTAGTTGGTAAAAAATCCACCTGCAATGCAGGAGACCCCAGTTTGATTCCTGGGTCGGGACGATCCGCTAGAGAAAGGTTAGGCTACCCACTCCAGTATTCTTGGGCTTCCCTTATGGCTCAGCTGGTAAGGAATCATCCTGCAATGTGGGAGACTTGGGTTTGATCCCTGGACTGGGAAGATCCCCTGGAGAAGGGAATGGCTATCCACTCCAGTATTCTGGCCTGGAGAATTCCATGAACTGTATATTCATGGTCACAGAGTTGGACATGACTGACTGAGAGACTTTCACTTTCATTTTTGGTTGATTCTATGTCTTGGCTCTTATAAATGATGCTGCCCTGAAAAGAGGGATGCATGTGTCATTTTAAATTACGATTTTCTCCAGATCTAAGCCCAGGAGTGGGATTGCTGATCATTTGATACCTCTATGTTTAGTTTATTAGGGAACCTGCATACTGTTTTCCATAGTGGCTAGACCCCATTTACAACCCCACCAGAAGCATAGGAAGATTCCCTTTTCCTTATGCTGTCTTCAGAATTTATTCTTTGGATATGTTTGTGATGATGGCCATTTTAACCTGTTTGAAGTGATACCTCATTGTAGTTTTGATTTGCATTGATTTAATAATTAGTAATGTGGAGTGTCTTTCCATGTGCTTTTTAAAAAGATCTTATACAGTGTGAGTATAATTTACTTCTTGAAACTGGCTTCTTAAAAGTCAGCTCTGTTTTGAATTTTTCCTGATGATTTACCCCAGGGCATTTCTTGAGGACAGGTGTCTTTTACAGCCCCACAGGCCTTGTGAATATTAAGTGCCCATCAAGTCAGGTTTTAAAATTGTTGTTAGGGGAAAGAGCCACAAGCAGCAGTGTTTCTTTATTCCCCCTTTTTTTGCCTTTCAATTTGATTTTTATTTTATATTGGGATAGAATTGATTTCCAGTGTTGTATCTGTTTTACCCCCCACATGTACCATTGTAAGAATCTGGGGAGGCCATATATACCTGGCACCCTTAAGGATAGGCTTCAGACTTTGACCCTTCAACATTTTGGTGTCCAGCCACTGCTTTAGCATTTCTGAGGACCCAATGCTCACTCTAAGGGTTCTGTAATCTGGCCTCTATCTGTCCTTAGTGAGACCCATGCTTCTGGGATCCTACAGAGCAGGGTCTGTGTGACTATTCTGTGGTTTTTCTAACAATCGACCACAAGCTGGGTGGTTTAAAACAACAGGAATTCATCCTCCCCCAGTCCTGGAGACCAGACGCTTGAGATCAAGTTGTTGCAGGGCTGAAGTCCCTCTGGAGGCTCCAGGATAAGGTTCTTCCTGTCTTTTCCAGCTTCTGGGGGTCCAGGCACCCCCAGGCCTGCAGCTGCATTCATGCCATCTCTGCTTTCATCTTCACGTGGCTTCTCTTCTGTGTCTGTGTCTCTCCTTTTTTGTCTCTTATAAGGAACCTGCCAATTGGATCGAGGGCCACCCTCACCCAAGATAACCTCACCTCCAAATCCTTAACTACATCTACAGAGACCCTTTTCCCAAATATGGTCCTGCTCATGTGTTCTGGGGGGAAGCATCTTTTAGGGCCATCATTCAATCCATTATCTGTGCATAAAATAATCCTCATTTTAGGGGAATATCAAGGTCACATATGGATTGAGTCCACAGGTAAAGCCAGCCTAATGATACCAGGTTGTGGTGAAGGAAACTGAAGTGATAATTGTAAAAGCAGCAATACAAGGAGGACAGGTGGCTAGTGTTCTGAAACCTTGAATTCCTTGAAGGGTTTCAGCAAAGCAATTTTAAAGGCCAGATGAGGAGTGTGGGTCACAGGGTATGTGATCAGCTGGTGCACAAGTCTCTGGTTGACAGTGAGGTAACAAGGAGTTTGTTGTTGCTTAGTCACTAACTTGTGTCCAACTCTTTGCAACCCCATGGACTATAGCCCGCCAGGCTCGTCTGGCCATGGGATTTTCTGGGCAAGAATACTGGAGTGGGTTGCCATTTACTTCTCCAGGGGATCTACCTGACTCGGGGAATCCAACCTACATCTCCTGCATCTCCTGCACTGGCAAGTGGATTTTTTACCAGTGAGCCACCAGGGAAGGCCCAGGTATTTAACCTTACAGATTCTCAGGAACTAGTAGCTCTGGGGCCATGTGTTCATGATCATCAAGTAGTTAATTTCTTCCATTTAGTGGTGATCTTAGCATCTGTAAAGCAACTAAGGAAGTGTGTTTCAGATGCTACTACGATCTAGATACTTCAGAGAGGAGCTACAGCAGAGGATATGGGGGAGAGGGTCTGTCCTGGGAAAGCCCCATAAAGTCCTGCTTGGTTATACCAGGTGTCTGGCTTCAACAGTCAGGGTCGGTTTGGCTGCCTCCTGGGTGTGGGGAGCAGCAGGGTCACAGTTCTCTGAGGGGCCTGTTAGCCCCCACAGTGAGATGGGGATGCAGAGGTTGGGCAGATGCATCTGGCCTGGGAGAGGGGTCCAGGCTAGAAATATCACCAGAATCATCACAGGGTGGAAGAGGAAAGGCCAGGTGGGGGCAGGTGGGTCACAGCAGACTCTGTGCAGGTGGTGGTGGTGCTGTTGGAAGCAACACAGAACCAGAAGGGAGCGGCGGTCAGGAACTCAGCTTCATTCCCTTGTTCCTTTGTGAAACCACTGTGTCAGAGTTTGAGGCAAGTCTCTCAGAAGGAGAATTCTGACCCCACTACTCCTGTGGCTTCATTAAAGGGGCTTAGGTGGAAAACAGAACCACTGCAGGCTCAGCCTTTGTCCCCTCTGGGGATGAACCCCGTCAGGGCACTAGGGCCTACAGACTTCAAGGAACCCCTGCCCTCAGGAGTGGTAACCCTTCTTTGAACCAAGGTCATAGGTCAAGGGCCATAGGTCATAGTTTAAGGGTGATATGTCAATGTTCGATGATCAGAGGTCATATTTAGGAATTGACATATGGTAATTCTATGTGTAAGTTTTCATCAGCTGACTATAATGACTTCCACAGTGGGTGGACTATTTTACTTTTTTTTGGTATGGTGTCAAGGCTTCCCTTGTGGCTCCGCTGGTAAAGAATCCACTTGCAGTGCAGGAGACCTGGGTTTGATCCCTGGGTTGGGAAAATCCCCTGAAGGGAAAGGCTACCCACTCTAGTATTCTGGCCTGGAGAATTCCATGGACTGTATAGGGTCAATCTATGAGGTCTTCTCCTCTTCCATGGGGTCACAAAGAGTTGGACATAACTGAGCAACTTGCACTTTCACTTTCAAGGATCATAGTTCAATGGTCAGAAGTCTTAGGTTACAGGTCACAGGTGAGATGTCTGACGTAGAGCCAGGGCAGATTAAATGGATCAAGGGTCACATAAGATCAGGGGTCACATGTTGAGAGTGAAAAGGTCATAGGTCAAAAGTCATAGATTGACCCTCAGAGGTTTTAGGTCAGGAATCAACATATCATGTTAATTCTATGCATAAGTTTTTGAGTAACTGCTATAATGACTTCCACAATGGCTGTGCCATTTCACTTTTTTGGTATGGTTGTCAAGGGTCATAGTTCAAGAGTCATAAGGCATATGTCAAGGGATCAGGTGTTAAAGGTCAAGGGTCAAAGCATCAGAAGTCATGAGTTGATGGTTTGGATCGGAGTCAAAGTTTGGAAGTCATATGTCAAGGGTCATAGGTAAGAGTTCATAAATCGAGTCATAGGTCGATGGTCAGAGGTCATAGGTCATCATACACTGATATACATGTGTACCATATGTGTATGTCTTTGAAATATATATATGTAATACTGTACTAATATATTACATGGCCTTCCCAGGTGGCACAGCGGTAAAGAATCTGCCTGCTAATGCAGGAGATGCAAGAGATGCAATCTGGATTTCTGGGTTGAGAAGATCCCCTGGAGTAGGAAATGGCAACCTGCTCCAGTATTCTTGCCTAAAAAAAATTCCGTGGACAGAGGAGTTACTTTAAAAAACAAACAAACAAATAAGAATTTGGCAGCCAAAGCTGAGCAATGAACTGGATGTTCTCACTGGATCTCTCTCCCTGAAACATAGAAACCTGTTGATTAAATGGGTGGAGAACCATAGAACATCATGACTTAAGTGGAAAGAAAGCATACCAGTTTAATATATATCATCCCATTACATGGGAACCATGCCGTGGGCGGGCCCTGATCACTGAGGCCTGAGAGCAAAACAAACTGCCTCTTTGTTGCACACAACAACATTCCCTTTGTAATCACTTGAAGACGGACTGGTTAATGTCTCCTATCCTCCCTGGAGCCACTGCACGGCCAGGGTGCCTGTCAGCAAGAGAAGTGTGTGGGCACCCAAACCTGTGCATGTGTGTCAGGTGGTGGGAGCTGCCAGGAGTAAGAAATTCTATGTGTTGAGAACAAAAACAGGGCGTGGAATCTGAATCAGAGCTTAGCTGTGATGACCATGTGTCCTAGAGGCCCAATCCTGCTTTTAAATAATGTGTTGCATTGTGTGGAATTCTCCAAGTCAGAATACTAGTCCTGATTGTAGGGACAGAAATATAGAATCCTTCCAAGTATAGCATTTCTCACAGGGGAGCATTTGATAGCCCAGGAAGTCAGGAGAGTGGATTGATTATAAGAATTGTATCCTTGCATTTCAATAAAGACCTGAGAAAAATAGTATTATGGGGATCTTTGGAAATCTCTAGTCACCGGTCACTTTCCCATGGTTTGTGATGTTGGGTTACTCTGGCGTGACTGCAGTGGGATCAAGTAGAAAGGGCAGGACACTCTTGAATTGGGGCTTGAGTTCTGATGTGAATCCTGGCCAGTGCTCATTAAGTTTGGTGACCTTGGACAATTTAACTTTGAAGCCTCAGATTCTTATCCATAAAATGACCTATTACTAAGCAAAACGATGTATACAAAGTATCTATCATACCACATGGCATACAGCAGGCATTAAACAATCTAGAAAAAAGTTAGCTGATAATAGGTAAAAGCTAGACATTAAAAGTACCCCCCCCCCCAAATTTCCTAGCTTCTTCTGCCAAATTTCCTAGCCCTGATGTCTGTTCCTCTAACCAAATCTCTGAGGTTTCCTTCTTTCCTAACAACTTCAATTTTTAGTAATGGAAACAGCTTGCTGTTCCAGAAACAATTTTAGGGAAGAAAAATCTTCCCCATAAAAATAAACTTAAGCCTACTATAATTATAAATACATTACTTTTTACTTCTGTGATTTAAAATACTCCCCAGCAATTAGCTCAGTTCAGTTCAGTTGCTCAGTCGTGTCTGACTCTTTGCAACCCCATGGACTGCAGCACGTCAGGTTTACCTGTCCATCATCAGCTCCCGGAGCTTGATCAAACTCATGTCCTTCGAGTTGGTGATGACATCCAACCATCTCATTCTCTGTCGTCCCCTTCTCTTCCTGCCTTTAACTTTTCCCAGCATCATGGTCTTTTCCAATGAGTCAGTTCTTGCATCAGGTGGCCAAAGTACTGAAGTTTCAGCTTCAGCATCAGTCCTTCCAACGAACACCCAGGACTGATCTCCTTTAGGATGGACTGGTTTGATCTCCTTGCAGTCCAAGGGACTCTCAAGAGTCTTCTCCAACACCACAGTTAAAAAGCATCAATTATTTGGTGCTCAGCTTTCTTTATAGTCCAACTCTCACATCCGTACATGACTACTGCCAAAATCTTAGCTTTGACTAGACGGACCTTTGTCGGCAAAGTAATGTCTCTGCTTTTTAATACTACCCCTTCACTTAGCCTTGTTCTTGTACCATCACATATTGAAGAGAAATCAGTATTACAGCAAAGCTTAGATAGTTTAACTTAACAAGAATTTGTACAATTATTTTTTTTAAAAACTTTGGCCTTTGGGGCATTATTTAAAGTGGACTGCTATTTAAAAGCATTTCTAGGGCTGTTCAACTTTCTAATTAACTTTAAAGTTAATTCTGCTTTTGTATATAAAAAATGTTTCCCACTGTCATTAGGAAAATTACCAAGGAGTTTTTTATCGTATTTATCTACACGCTTGTCAGTTACCAATCCCCCTGAAGCAGCCCCTCTCCACAGCCATACCATTCATAGTCCAGTTTGATGATCTCCCTGCCACATTTACATTTTTAATAGGAAGCTTTTGAAAACCTGACCATTGTCAAAATCTGTACTAAGTACTGAGACTTCAGTCAGTGTGACAAGGGGTAGAAAGAAATATTTATACGGAGGCTGTCGGTGGGAGAGAAAACACTTCCCAACTTTGCTAATGATTTAACTTTGCAGTAGCTGCCGGTGGGCCACGCAGGCACAGCCCTGGCAAAATCTCCATCGGTCCTGATGGGTTTTCCTTACAACCAACAGCTGTTGGCCATTCATTACTCTCTGGGGTCCCAGGATTCTTCTTGGACGGCTCGGTCTCCCTCACAGCTTCCTTCAGGAAGTGTACCTGGTTCTCCCAGAATTGCAGCTGAGGATAGTGCCGACCTGGCTTTCGAAGAGGTGGGGCAGCAGATTGACGGTAGGTGCTGGGGCGGTGGGACAGGTGGAGAAAGTTAAGGGCTGGAAACCATCTCCCTGGGTGTCTCCAGAAGGACAGATCCACTGGGAACAACACGGTGCGGGGCTCGGGGGGCCAAGGACATCCAATGACATGAGAAGGGAGGCAACCTGCTTATTTCTACCATCTTCACGAAAGCCTACCTTGCTTATTTTTAATGAAATGTTTCAAAAATAAAATGTAAAAAAATGGTAAGTTAAAAATAAATGTATATATATATAGGTGGGTGGATTTGTCCTTCAGTTCTCTTCCAGAGCCCCTCAGGGTAGACCCTGGTCGGGTGTGCCGGTGGGGGAAACACTGCCACCTGCTGGCCCCTTGGAGAATGTCAGCAGGCCCTGCCCCGCAAACCCAGTCCCAAGCTTGGCTGGTGCCAGCGTCAGCAACTCAGCCAGCAGAGTCCATGGGCCCAAGACCTGGGGCTGCCCGTGGCTCGAGGGAGAGATTAGTAGGCTGGGCAGAATATAGACATAATTAGACAGTGTTTTTAACCTTTAAGAGGACTGTAGTAAATTCCAGTGCTTGCCTCCTGAAATTGTTGTAGCCACGCGTTCTGGGAAACAAACTCACCCAGAAGGACAATGCAGATAGTGGAGTGCAGTTTATTACACCGGCGGGCCCAAGACTGAGTCTCCTCTGAGCCAAGGACCCTGACCAGTTTTTCTGAAAACCTTATATACCCTAAGAGTACGTGCCCAAACCCACCTCCCCAAATTCCCTGAAACTAGTCTGAACAAAGGAAAAGAAAGAGACAATCAAAGTTAATGAAAGTGATTCACATGCCTTAAGCCTAGGTAGTTAACAGTGGACAATTATCAATAGGCCTATGGTCATACCCCAATAAGCAT
The DNA here is from genome assembly GCF_963930625.1 of Muntiacus reevesi. NCBI lineage: Eukaryota > Metazoa > Chordata > Mammalia > Artiodactyla > Cervidae > Muntiacus > Muntiacus reevesi. The sequence goes on from NC_089255.1 coordinate 73,775,078, forward strand.
AGTAGAATTTATGATTCTATTTGGTTACACAGATAATTAGGGTATTTTTTTAGACAACAGAGAGTCTAGGTACGAGCCCTGGGGCTCTTCCACCCAGGGGGCCTGGTTTTCCCATTGGTATGTCATTTCCCTTGATACTGGGCATATAGCTCAAAGTCCACAGTCTGTCCCAAGATGGAGTCCTGCTTTCAAGATGGAGCCTGTTCTATCTGTTTCCTCCTTCAAAATGATCTCATTCTACAATTACGTTACCTCCATTGGGCTTCCCTGGTGGCTCAGGCCATGAAGAATCTGCCTGCAAGAAAAAAAAAAGAATCTGCCTGCAATGCTGGGAACTCGGGTCTGATCCCTGAAGAAGGGAATGACTACCCACTCCAGTATTCTTGCCTGGAGAATCCCATGGACAGAGGAGCCTGACAGGCTACAGTCCATGGGATCGCAAAGAGTCGGACACGGCTGAGCGATTAACTTTCACTTTCACTTTGTCATTCGCTGAAGGGTTTGGGAACAGAAGGGTCAAGACCTCCTCTGGCCTCTGTACTCTTCAGGCCCTGATTTGAAAAGACGTATGTACTCAGCCCTAGACTTTCAAGGCAGTTTCAAGTGAGATGTATGTAATTCCTTTGCTCTGACAACATGCTCCACTCTGTTCTCTCGGTTTCATAATTAACTGCTTTTAAAGAGAATTTATGGGGCCTGATGAATAGTTGAATGTTTCTTTCTTTGAACTCCCAGATGTTCTGACCAGATTCCAGCCTCTAGTCCCTGTTCCCAGCCCTTCACCAGAGCTGTCGGGGCAAATTTTCTAATCCTCTCTGGGACATTCCTATTTCCTGCCGAGAAGTAAGAAAACAACAGTGCTTCCCTAAGGGCAGCGTGCCTCAGCCCTGAAGCTCACAATCTCCATTTTAGGAAAAACGTTTCCACGAGCATGAATCCTCTGAAAGGAAAAGGCCCTATGAGTCTCCTGGGAAAGAATATGAGACCCCACCACGAGGATTTGCCGTAGAATTTTGCTGCATTCCTCTGTGGGACAGGGCTGTCTAGAAAGTTCATTTTGATTTAAAAATATATCAGAGTGGAAGTGTGTTTGTGTGAGTGGGCGTGTGAAACATATTCGAAAAAAGGACAGGCAAAAATAAAGTGGGGAGATAAGGAGAGAGGTCAAAGGCAAATAGTTCTTTCCTTCTAAAAGGATCTCTTCAGAGTGCTTGAATTTTTTATTATGGAAATACTCAAAACATTCAAACTAGAGAAAATTGTCTAATGAACGAACCACTGGGTACCCCTCAACCCACTTCAACAATTATCAACATTGTCAATCTTTATCACTTACCTGCCCCTCTTCTTTTTTTGCACTAGAGCTGGGACTGGCCAAATCCATGGCCTAAACCAACCCGCCTCTTGTTTTTGTGGGGGAAAAAAAATGTTTTACTGGAACACAGCCATGCCCAGTGGTTTATATTGTCTAGACCGGTGTTCACATCACACCAGCGGAGGTGAATAGTTGTGACAGAAATCGTGTGACCTACATGCCTAAAATATTTGTTGTCTGGTCTTTCATGGAAAATATTTACACATGCACACAACCCTGTGCATATGCATGCTGCTCAGTCATGTCCTACCGTTTGTGACCCTATGGACTGTAGCCCACCAGGTTTCTCTGTCCATGGATTCTCCAGGCAAGAATACTGGAGTGGGTGGGCATGCCCTTCTCCAGGGGACCTTTCCGACCCAGGGATCAAACCCAGGTCTGCAGCATTGCAGGCAGATTCTTTACTGTCTGAGCCATCTCTTTTACTCACATTTATTTGTTGCAGAAACCAGACTCTTTGTCCTACAAAATCCCCACATTTTGGATATAGTTGGGTATATCCTCATTGCATCATTTTACATGACCACAATACATTATTTTTAATTAGAGTAGGCCTTTTTAAAAAAAAATTGGAAAAAACATTGGAGTACAGTTGAATTACAATGTTGTGTTAGTTTCATGTATATAGCAAAGTGTATATAGCAAAGTGTTTAATTAGAGTAGGCCTTTTTAAAAAAAAAATTGGAAAAAAAATTGGAGTACAGTTGAATTACAATGTTGTGTTAGTTTCATGTATATAGCAAAGTGTTTCATGTATATACACACACACTTTTTCAAGATATTAAATATGGTTCCCTGTGCTATATAATAAATCCTTATTGTTTATCTGCTATATATTTAGTAGTGTGTAGTTTGTATCTATTAATCCCAGCCTCCTAATTTATCCCTCCCGACCCTTTCCCCTTTGATAACCATGTTTGTTTTCTAAGCCTGTGAGTCTGTTTTTGTTTTGTAAATAAATTCCTTTGCATAATTTTTTTAAGATTCCACCTTTAAGTGATATTGTATGATATTTGTCTTTCTCCATCTGACTTACTTCAGTATGTTAGATAATATCTACGTCCATCCATGTTGCTGCAAATGGCATGATTTCATTCTTTTTTATGACTGAGTACTATGACCACAGTGCATTTTTCTGCCAGGCTACATGAGGTGGTGGAGCTCTGGGCTTTCTCCAGGTTTCCAGACCTGCCTGGGCAGCGCCGTGTGACCTCCAGTAGTGGCCCCATTGCATTGAGGGTGAGAGCATGCCTCCTTCCTTTGGTGAACTCCCTGTGATCCTGGTGAAGCTGTTGTTTCCGTCCATTTGGGTTGCTATAACAAAATATCACAGACAAAGTGGATTACAAGCAACAGAAATGTGTTTCTCACACTTCTGAATGTTAGAAGTCCAAGATCAGCCCACCAGCACGGCTGTGTTTGGGTGAGAGCCCACTTCCTCGTTCACATGTGTTGCCTTCTAGCTGTGCCCTCACTTAGCGGAAGCAGACAAGGGCTCCCAGTGGGATAGTTTTCCTAAGGCACTAATCCCCTTCATGAGAGCTCCATAGAAGCACGCCCAAAGACCCCACCTCCTAAATCTGTCATCTTTGGGGGTTAGGATGGCAACATATGAATTTTGAGGCGACACAAACATTCAGATCACAGCACTGCTTATCACAGCTCCTTGGCTTCCTCTTCATGACAGCCCATGAGGTGAGCGTGAGACTCCCACCCAACTAATTAGAGTTCTTCTTCCCTGGGGAGTTATTTTCTTCCACAGCATTGCCAAACTGGCATGATCTCACCTAGAGCTGCCCGTAGCCATGCCTGAAAACTGAAGTGTTAGTCACTCAGTTATGTCTGACTCTTTTTGACCCCATGGACCACAGCCTGCTAAGCTCCTCTGTCCATGGAACTCTCCAGGTGAGAATATTGGAGTGTGTAGCTATTCCCTTCTCCAGGGGATCTTCCTGACCCAGGGATAGAACCTGGGTCTGCTGCATTGCAGGCAGATTCTTCAGTCTGAGCTACAGGGAAGCCCGTAGCCATGCCTTTGTTGTTATTGTTCAGTCACTCAGTTGCGTCTGACTCTTTGCAACCCCATGGGCTGCAGCATGCTGGGCTTCACTGTCCTTCACCATCTCCCAGATGCTCAACCTCATGTCCATTGAGTCGGTGATGCCATCTAACCATCTAGTCCTCTGTCGTTCCCTTCTCCTGCTTTCAATCTTTCCCAGCATCATGGTCTTTTCTAATGAGTCAGCTCTTTGCATCAGGTGGCCAAGTATTGGATCTTCAGCTTCAGCATCAGCATCCGTCCTTCCAGCGAACACTCAGGACTGATCTCCTTTAGGATAGACTCGTTTGATCTCCTTGCAGGGGCTCTCAAGAGCCAAGGGGCTCTCAAGAGTTTTCTCCAACACCACAGTTCAAAAACATCAATTCTTCAGCACTCAGCCTTCTTTATGGTCTAGCTCTCACATCCATACATGACTACTGGAAAAGTCATAGCTTTGACTATATGGATCTTTGTTGGCAAAGTAATATCTCTGCCTTTTAATATGCTGTCTAGGTTTGTCATAGTTTTTCTTCCAAGGAGAAACTGTCTTTTAGCTTCATGGCTGCAGTCACTGTCTGCAGTGATTTCTGAGCCCAAGAAAAGAGCCTTCATCAAGAGGCTCTTTAGTTCCTCTTTGCTTTCTGCAATAATGATGGTGTCATCTGCATATCTGAGATTATTCCTATTTCTCCTGGCAATCTTGATTCCAGCTTGTGCTTCATCCAGCCTGGCATTTCGCAAAATGTGCTCTGCAAAAAAAAAAAAACAAAATGTGCTCTGCATATGTTAAATAAGCAGGGTGACAATATACAACCTTGACGTACTCCTTTCCCAATTTGGAACCAGTCCATTTTTCCATGTCCAGTTCTAACTGTTGCTTCTCGACCTGCATACATATTTCTCAAGAGGCAGGTATGAGGATCTGGTATTCTCATCTCTTTAAGAATTTTCCACAGTTTATTGTGATCCACATGAAGGCTTTAGTGTAGTCAATGAAGCAGAAGTAGATGTTTTTCTGGAATTCTCTTGCTTTTTCTATGATTCAATGGATGTTGCCAATTTGATCTCTGGTTCCTCTGCCTTGCCTAGCCCAGCTGAGTAACAAAGTTTGAATCACTAAAGGATGCTGAAGATCCTAATAATAGCTGTCACTTGATTATGTCCCTACCCAACGCATGGCACATGGCTGAGACCTAAGGGAACACAGGGTTGTGAGCAAAAATGGAATTATGTCAGTAAAATCCTCATAAAACTACAGGGCAAGGGCAGAACATCAAAGAGGAGAGCTTCCTGCTCTTCAACACAGAGCTTCTCCCAGCCTTGGTCCAGTGAGTTCTTCAGAAACAATACTTGGGGACTTGAGTTTGAGTAGGCTCTGGGAGTTGGTGATGGACAGGGAAGCCTGGCGCGCTGCAGTTCATGGGATCGCAAAGAGTTGGACACGATTGATCGACTGAACTGAACTGATACAAAATTAAAAGGTTTCTTTTTAAAATTCTGTGTTGCCATGACGACACCTGGTTCCACCTGAACTTAACTTTTCTCAAAGCTAGCCAGTGTGTTTTTCTTTTGGAAATATTTTTCTTAAGCTATGTTAATGAACTATGTGCTTACCTTAGAATCTTCCTTTCCTCAAGTTGGTTCCATCGAAGATTCAGAGCCAATAATGGCTCAACAAACCAGTATGTTTTGCTCATGGAAATGTTCTCTTAAGCTATGTTAATGAAACTATGAGTCTGCTTGGAAATTTGCCTTTCTTCAAGATTCATGTCAATTGTTTTATGGCCCAGGATGACTCACCCTGTGACAAGGCTATCTCAAAATGCATATCGTGGATGAGGGGCCTTGGTGGAACTCTCAAATTTATCACACAAAAGTGTTGAGTGGGGGAAAAAAAAGTGTTGAGCGATCAAGCCTTATCCCTGGCCCTGGATTGAATTCCTCTCCTCCAGAGGCCAGGAATCCCAGCGTTGTTCACGCTCTCATAGCAGCAACCTTTTACAAGAAGGTTCATAAACACCTGTGAGAATTATCCCTCTTCTCCCAATTCACAAACATACTCTTTTTTTTAAAATAAGGGCAGGGTAAAGTTTCATTTAGAGAAATGCAGGTCCAGGTCTTGGCAGAAGAGACGAGAGACCAGTGAAATCCTGGTATAGCTCTTTCTGTGTCTACTCATAGACTGAGTTGGGAAACGCAGGCACACTTGAGTAACCTTAATAAAGCTGGACCACCTCCCCATTAGCACTAGTTACCTGTTGCTGCAGAGCAAATTACCCCAGATCTTAGAAATTTAAAAATTACAGTAAATGTTTATTATCTCACACAGGTCAGAAATTTGGGAGTGGCTTAGCTGAATGGTTCTGACTTGTGGATCTCTCATGAGCTTGCAGTGAAATGTTGGCCAAGGTTGGAAGATCCATTCCTTGATGGTGGCTGGGGGATGCACTGTGGGAAGACTCACTCAAGTGTTGGTTCTCGGTGGGGGTGGGAGGTGGTTCTTACTCACATGGACTTCCCCATAGTAGTGCTTAAGTATCCTCATAATATGGCAGCTGACTTACCTGACTGTAAGTGATCCACTCTTTCCTTTCTACAATATCCTATTGTTATATGTGTGTGCTAAGTCGTTTTGTTGTGTCCGACTCTTTGAGACCCCATGGACTGTAGCCCACCAGTCTCCTTTGTCCATGGGATTCTCAAGGCAAGAATACTGGAGTGGGTTGCCATACTCTTCTCCAGGGGATATTCCCAAACCAGGAATCGAACCCATGACTCTTACATCTACTACATTGGCAGGCGGTCTCTTTATCACTAGTGCCATATGGGAAGCATGCACTGTTGTTACAGTTTATCCCTACTCAACGTGGGAGGGAATGACACAAAAGCATGAATACCAGGAGACAAGGCTCACTGGCAGCCTTCATGGAAGTTGGCCAGTGCAGCCAGTCTCGGCATGGTGCCATTTTCAAAAGAGGCACCAGTTTCACATTCAAAAGCTCTGAAAATGCTGAAAAGCAGTGTTTATTGACATTTCAATGAGAGGCAAGGTAAAAGGAATTATATTGCTTGGGGTCCATCAAAAGTTCTAAAGTTCCTCTTCACTCACATATTTCTCCAAAGTTATCACTCATCACACCAAAATCTCTCTTCTCCTAAACTCACTCAAATCCTCACACCCCTCCCCATCTCAACTGTGTAGATTAAGTCAACTTCTCTTAATTCTCAGCTCTCCCCTTTACTCTGAAGCCCCAGGAACCAGGTATCAGCCACAAAGACTTTTGAGTGGGGCATAGAGAGAAGATGAAGAGGGAGGCTGGGAAAAATGATGTGTTAACGTTTTGTGTCTTTATCACATTTACATCCTAAGTGGCTTTATAGTGCTGAGAACATAGTAGATGCTCAGTATGTTGATGAATTAATGGATGGTGGCATTTAAAAGTTATAAACAAAAATTATTTTATTTAGTGGTATTCAAAGCTAATGCTATAGCAACAAATTTCCATAGGGAACACAAAAATGATGTAGTATTAGCTTGTTTAGAAATGTTCATGATAAGGGTATAAAATGTCCCTATTTTTCTATGTATGTATTTTTGGGGTGCTCCCTTGAAAAATCCTGTTGAAATCAGAATCTGTTTTATTCCTTTTTATGTCCCCCAAACCTGGTAATGCCTGACTTGGGGTAAGCAGTTTTGCCAATTACTTGTTGAACACTTACAATGTATACCAGACGTTTATCCAGAACCAATACATGTATTAACTCACTTAATTCTCAGGGTAACTGAGATAGATTATATTATTATCATCCCCATTGAAATACAAAGAAATTAGGTAACAGGCTGGAGGACAAAAGCAAGAGCTGGGATGTGGACCAGAGCTGTCTTATTCTAGAATCTGTGACCACACTCCCTACCACATCCTCAGAGTTTTTAAAATTGAATTAAAGTTCAGTGAGGAGATTGGTCAGATCTTCCCCAGAAAAGCCTGTACATTACATCAGACACATCTAGAAAAACACTGAGAAAGTTCTAGAAACCACTAGTGTACTATAAGGTGATCATGGATGGAAGAGGGGAAGTTGCAATGCCTCTGAGGATGGTTGGTTTAGAGAAGGATGAAATATGTCCAAAAAAAATCAATGAATGCACAGAGGACTTTTAGGGTGGTTAAGAGACTCTGCTTCCCTGGTGGCTCAGAGGTTAAAGCGTCTACCTGCAATGCAGGAGACCTAGGTTTGATCTCTAGGTCGGGAAGATCCCCTGGAGAAGGAAATGGCAACCCACTCCAGTATTCTTGCCTGGAGAATCCCATGGATGGAGGAGCCTGGTGGGCTACAGTCCGCAGGGTCGCAGAGTTGGACACGACTGAGCGACTTAATTAACTAACTAAGATACTCTGCATGATACTATGATGATGAACACAAGTCATTATATATTTGACCAAACCCATGGGATGTGCAACAGCAGTGGACTGTGGGTACTTATGATGTGTCAATGTGGGTTCATCAGTCATAATAAATATACCACTCTGGTGGGAGATGTGGATAACATAGGAGGCTATGCATTTGTGGGAGCAAGAGGTATATGGGGCATCTCTGCACCTTCCTTTGAATTTGGCTGTGAATCTAAAACTGCCCTTAAAAATAAAATAACATCCTCAGCAGAAAAAAGTCAGTGAATATGAGTAAAGCCAAGCAGCTGGGTTCACTTAACATCAGAACGGAAACCCAGGTGGAGAGGAGCCTTGTGGTCTGTGCCCCTGGCCAGCTGCGATCCAGAGCTGGGCGGGCATTTGGCTGATGCACTGTCCCTCACCAACAGTAATAGCTCTGGCTCTCACAGAGCTCTGGTTTGTTGAATTCATGTTCAGTCTCATATGGATATTAACGCTTGAGAAAATTCTTTAAATCACCATAGAAACCAGGAAGCAACGCTCCTATTTGGGGAACCAACTAATGGAATGTTTTATAAAATAAGAAACAAGTTTATGCTTCAGTCGTGGGATTTGTGTTCTCTCTCTCCCATGTTACATGGTTCATGTCCGCCTCCTCTGGTGCCATGTAATACTTTTAGCTTTCAGAACTGGAAACCACATGACTATTGGAGAAGTTTAAAAAGGATGGGAACGTAAAGATTTCCCAGATGAGAGCTTGCACAGCTGAAGCAAAAGGAAGCAGAGTTGTGGAAGAGAGAGTTGGTGTGACACAGGGCGGCTTCCTAGGTGGAGCTAGGATAATGAACCCACCTGCCAAGGCAGGAGACATCAATGGCGGGGGCTCGATCCCTGCACCGGAAATATCCCCTGGAGAAGGGCATGGCAACCCACTCCAGTACTCCTGCCTGGAGAATCCCATGGACAGAGGAACCTGGCAGGCTACAGTCCATGGGGTCACAAAGAGTCGGACACAACTGAGCCACTAAATACAGCATGTCAATTATATCTCAATAAAATTGGAAGAAAAATATTTTGGAGAAGGAAATGGCAACCCACTCCAGTATTCTGGCCTGGGAAATCCCATGGACAGAGGACCCTAGCGGGCTACCGTCCGTGGGGGTCACAAAGAGTTGGTCACAACTGAGTGACTAACGCTTTCACTTTCACACAGGGTGGACCCAGTTTATTTTTTTTAGATTCTTAAAAATATGGACCATTTAAAAAATCTTTATTGAATTTGTTACAATATTGTTTCTGTTTTACGGTTTGGTTTTTTTTGGCCAGGACACATGTGGGACCTTAGCTCTCTGACCAGGGACCAAACATGCACCCCCTGCACAGGAAGGTGAAATTTAACCACTGGAACACCAGGGAAGTCCCGAGGACCCAGATTTAAGAAAGGAGCAGAGAGAGAAAGGCAAGAGGGAGCCACAGACTGAATGCAGAAACGTTTCCCCTAACGGGAGTGCTGTCTCCAGACTCCCAAAATCACATACAGGCCCAGTTTGCTCCTGACTCAATGACTGTGGCTGAGTAAAGGGAAATTTGGTCACTGTTCTTCCAGAGCTCTTCTGCTCTTCACGGCTCTGTCAGATTTCCAGACGGGCACATTTCCTTCCACAGGTGACACAGTCTGAACAGAATTGAGAGGAGACCTCTCTTCTCTTAGTAATACACAGGTCACACTCACTGTAACCTGAAGAGCAGGAATTCCTTAACTGTGCACAGTGCCCGACAATTTAGAGAACGCTCTGGAAGGCTGCCCCCAGAATGTCAGCTCCGTGGAGGCAAAAAAAAAAAAGCATTCTTTTCTGTTTTGTTCTCTGTTGCATTCCCAGCCCAAGAAACAATGGGGTCACACAGCAGACACACCACCAACAGTGCCTGAGTATGTGACGAGGCGGGGTTTCGGGGCGATCCTGGGAGGTATTTTCTCTTCATTTTACAAATGAGAAAACTGAGTCGGCCAGACTGAGTAATTGACCCAATGATCTGTATTAACACAGGTTGTTTGGCTTCATGTCCAGCGCATAAGAAGTACATCAAAATGAAGTATGTTCTTCTTTTTTCTTTTTCTTTTTTAAATTGAAGTATATCTGCTTTACAATGCTGTGTTAGTTTCAGGTGTATAGCAAAGTGATTCAGTTGTATGTATATATCTTTTCTCCAATTCTTTTCCCTTACAAGTTATTATAAAACACTGAGTATAGTTCCCTGTACCAAATGGTAGGTCCTTGTTGGTTACCTATCTTATATATAGTAGTCTGTGTCTGTTCATCTCAAACGACTGATTTATCCCTCCCCACAGTTTCCCCTTTTGGTAACCATAAGGTTTTTTTTTCTGTGTCTGTAGGCTCATTTACAGGTTCATTTGTATCATTTAAGATTCCACATATAAGTGACATCATATGATATTTGTCTTTTCCTGTCTAGCTTACTTCACTTAGTATGCCAGTCTCCAGATTCATTCATGTTGCTGCAAATGGCATTACTTTGTTCTTTTTATGGCTGAGTAATATTCCATTGGGTGTTTGTAAGTATACATTCTTTATCCATTCATCAATTGATGGACAGTTTGGTTGCTTCCACATCTTGGTTTTTGTAAACAGGGCTGCCATAAACACTGAGGTGCCTGCACCTTTTTATTATTATTTTTTATGTTTTTGCCTGCACCTTTTTAAACACCCATGAAGGTACCTGAAACAAACACTCTGAGCCCTTTGGATGATGTTGTTTTCTTCCCATTGCTTTCCTCCCTTGCTTCTTGTTTTCTCCTCCCCTCCTATATCAGCTTCATTCTTGGTCTTACCCAGCATGTAGCTTTTGACTCTTTCAGCTGTGTGAGAATACCGTGTGGGGCCTTACCCTCTTCTCCAAATGGCTTGTTGGGGAATTCCTTCCCAACCATTCAGGTTCCCTCCCTAGGAGGAGTGGAGTCTTGGCCAACACAACCTATTCTCTCCTAATAACTTCAAAGTGATTCTATGGCTCCCCTTATAGACCAGCTCTGGCCTCTGTCTGGTTGGTCCATTGGTCAAAGTACATTGAAGTGTTCGTTGTGGGGGACAGAATTCCAGGCTCTTGCAGTCTTTCTTCTCATATGGACTCCAAGTTCTTGGTTCAAAGTCCCTCTGTGTTTATCAGTAACAGGAAAAATTGATGTCATGAGCCTCCTAATACAATGCCCTGAGAAGAGTACAGCAATATTTCTGTGGCATTCCTGCCTCAAACACATACATCATGAGGAAGTGTCAGACAAACCCAAACTGAGGAACACGCCATAGTGGGACTGGCCTGTGCACTTCAGAATATCAAGGTCGTGAAAGATGAGGAAATCCTGAAGAACTCTCCTAGACTGAAAGAGACTGAAGGGACATGGCAAGTGAATGCACCTGTGATCCAGGTTTGAATGCTGGACCTGTAATCAGAGACAGAGACAAGCAGTGGAATCTGAATGAGTCTGTGGGTTAGACGATGCCCTTGAATCTGTGTCAATTTCCTGATTGCCATGGTTGTACTGTGGTTATGTTGCCATGTGTCCTTGAACATGGGAAACACACACTCAAGTAATTAAGTGGGGAACAGTTGCTCTGCCTTTAAAAGCAGGATAACAGCAAAAGTGGGTGGGAAGATGGGCTTTAAAATTCAACACACCTGACTTCTTTTGCAAACCAAGTCTCAGGTTCTTCTTCTATGAAGTATAGCTAATACTCTACTTGCTTCATTGAATTTGAAGAATTCAATGAGGGAATTCCCAGTAGTTCAGTGGTTAAGAATCCACCTTGCAATGCAAGGAACCTGGGGTCTATCCCTGGTCAGGGAACTGAGGTCCCCCATGCCACAGTGAAGTGAAGTGAGACCGCCAGTCTCTTAGTCATGTCTGACTTTTTGGAAGCCCATGGACTGTAGCCCTCCAGGCTCCACTGTCCATGGAAATCTCCAGGCAAGAATACCGGAATGGGTAGCTACTTCCTTCTCCAGGGGGTCTTCTGACCCAGGGATGAAACCCTGGTCTCCTGTACTGCAGGCAGATTCTTACCATCTGAGCCACCAGAGAATTCAGGTAGGGCCAAAAATTGAAAAAAAAAAAAAAAAAAAAGACAATGTTGCTAAAAAGTTTACCCTGACATCTTGCACATGGCAAGCCTTCCATAACCTCTAGCTATCTTTACTGCCTGAACATGTTTCAAAGGGATGAAGAACTGTCATTGTACAAACATTAGCTTTCCAACTTTGTGGCTGGGTCCCTCCTGGGTTCCCTCCTGGCTGCTCTGCTTTGAGACCGTGTCACCGTCACCATAGGCATTGTTGTCTTCGGGATCAGCCACTAGTCAGAATTATTTTCTTTGGCCTGAATTCAGATCCCCAGGCTAAAGCATTGAAGTCTGAAGCAAAGCCCCGGGATGGAGCCCTTGCTTCACAATCCAGGTTTCCTGTCCCTTGCTGGGGCAAGCATCTATCTCTTCCTGAACAGCCTGGGGCTTGATTGAATTTCCTCTAGGTGTCCAGAGGGCTCCACTCTGAATCCGGAGGGGGCCCATCTAAATCTCCTCATTCCAGAAGTTCTGGAAGGCAGCCAGGTATTCCTGGCCAGTGGCTTATTCCTAAAGGCTGACCATCAGTGGTCTCAAATGTAGGCAGGAGGGGATTGAAAGTACATGTGGGAGGCCAGACCCTCAGGGTCAGGTGGGTAGCCACTGGGAGGGGAAGTGGCATCTCTCTAAGCTAGACACTGGAGGGAGTGGTTTGGGCTCTACTCGGCCTCATCACTTAAAACCCCTGTTCAGGAGGTCACCGAGGGTGAAGGTGTCCATAGATTAGGGAGGGAGTATTTAGTTTTAACAGATTTGAGAGCAAAGCCTTCCTTGCAGTTTTAATCTTCACCCTCTTTAGAGACCGTATCCATCTTGGTCTTTCAAGTATTGAATCATTTAGATTAAAATTTTGAACTCAGTCTTGAAGCAAAATTATTTATTATCTCAAGATTTCTATTGGTTAGGAATTCAGATTAAACACAGTGAGAATGACTATTCTCTGCCCTGTGATATCTGGGGCTTCAGATGGCAGGTGTTGACGAAGACTAGGGGTCGGAATCATTTAAATGTGCCTTCACTCATGTGTCTGGTGATTGATCCTGGCTTTCAATTGGGAACCTCATTGACATTGCTGGTGGGAAAATCCTCATGTGGCTTCCATACATGCTCTGGGCTTCCTCACAACAAGGCAGCTTCTTTCCAAAAGCAAGTACCCAGAGAAACAGGGAGAGCAAGGTGAAGGCTGCATTGCCTTTTATGACCTGGTATGTCAGAGTAATTGAGATAGAGAAAACACTAGAAGATATCTATATCTATATCTATCTCTGTCTATCTATCTATACATACATACAGCTGACCCTTGAACAATATGGATTTGAACTGCATGGGTCCAGGGATTTATAAAGGGATATTTTTTCAAGAGTAAATATTATAGTGCTACACCATCCTCAGTTAATTGAATCCTTAGGTGTGGAACTGTGGGTACAGAGGAACTGCAGATTTCCAACTGTGTGGAGGACCATCACCCCTAATCCCTGCAGTGTTCAGGGTACATAAATATACATATACATACATATATTTATAAATATATAGACACACACATAGTTAGGAATAGGTTCGTGTGATTATGGAGGCTGCAAGTCCAAATCTACAAAGTGGGCCAGTATTCTGGAGATCCAGAGAGGGGTGCCAATGTTGCAGTTCAAGTCCAAAAGCAGTCTGCCATGGAATTTTGTCTTGTTGTGAGAGGTCAGTCTTTGGTTCTATTCGAGCCTTCAACTGATTGAATGAGGCTCAGCCATATCATGGAGGGCAATCTGCTTAACTCAAAGCCTGCAGACTTAAATGTTAATCTCATCCTCCAAAAATCCACACAGAAGCATCCAGAATAGTGTTTGACCAAATATCTGGGCATTGTGGCCCAGCCCAGTTGACACATAAAACTAACCATTACCCCTAGTTTCATAACTCACACAGTGTTCTTCCATCACATCCTATTGGTCAAGGCTGTTACAAAGGTTTAGTCAAATACAAGCAAAGGGACCACAGAATGCCCGCTGCTGCCAATTCAATAGAGTAATATAAATACCATGTTGTAAGAAGCATATGCTGATGGCATGGGGTATGTATTGGTGTGGCATCTTTGGAAAATATGATGTAACAAATGTCCAACTGTGATATAAGGGAAAAGGAAACCAATTTATAATAAAATATTATGTCTTTCAAAGCAAGTTCTCCAGCTCTCACAGTGACAGTAGAGAAGTCAGATTCCCGCATCTGTTCACAGCATCACTTTGAATGTGAGCAGCACAGGTGCAGACTACTACAGGTGTGTCCCAAGGGCGACTCAAAAAACACAAGTGGAGACGCTGTGGGTAGTGTGATTTTCCAAAATGGTGAATGCTGTGAAACTCTACACAAGACAAAGCGCAATTTCCCCTGTTTACATGGTAGTTGTATTCCTGGGGTGAGGGTGGAGGGTGGTGGGGCTTGGGGGAAATCTGAGCATATAAAAGCTTGCAAAAATCACACTGTGTTTATGTGTAATGTGGAGTTATCAATAGGTTTCAAAGCTCGAAGTCTATAGATTGTTCATCTACAAATAGGCTGTTTTACCAATAGGAATGTCTCAGGGAACACTCGAACGTCATGGGAGATATAAGGCAATTCCTGCAGAACTTTCCAACAATCACAGGAGGACTTCTGGCCTCTGTGATCTCTCCCTACTAAAACCCAGTAGTGGGGACTTCCCTGGTGATCCAGTGGCTAAAACTCTGTGCTCCCAACATAGGGAGCCTGGGTTCGATCCCTGGTCAAGGAACTAGATTCCACATGCCACGACAAAAAATGTGCCACAACTCAGACCTGATACAGCCAGATAAGTAAATAAAAATAAATATTTTTAAAAAGTCAATAGTGCCCTCTCCAGCATTAAGACCACCAAAAACAGCACCTATGCTTTTCTAAAACTCCTCATGGAGGACATCAGCAACCTTATTGAGAAGCAGTTCTGTAGAGGAAGTGCATACCTGCTAAATCATTTCAGTCATGTCCAACTCTTTGCAACCCCATGGACTGTAGTCTTCCAGGCTCCTCTGTCCATGGGATTTTCCAGGCAAGAATACTGGAGGGATTGAAGAGAAACCTTAGACTTTACTGGGACTATTCAATAAAAACCATGCCATTCTCCAGGGGATCTTCCCGACTCAGAGATCAAACCAGCATCTCTTATGTCTCCTGCATTGGCAGGTGGGTTCTTTCCTGCTAGTGCCCCCTGGGAAGCCCCAGGTAAAGGAAAGAAACAGAGAAATTCCAAAGATTCCTGTGGAGGAAGTCTGGGGAGTATAGAAATGAACCAATTCAGTTCAGTTCAGTCCAGTTCAGTCCCTCAGTCGTGTCCGACTCTTTGCAGCCCCATGGACTGCAGCTCACCAGGCCTCCCTGTCCATCACCAACTCCCAGAGTCTACTCAGACTCATGTCCATTGAGTCAGTGATGCCATCCAACCATCTCATCCTCTGTCATCCCTTTCTTCTCCCACCTTCAATCTTTCCCAGCATCAGGGTCTTTTCCAGTGAGTCAGCTCTTCACATCAGGTGGCCAAAGTATTGGAGTTTCAGCTTCAACATCAGTCCTTCCAATGAACACTCAGGACTGATCTCCTTTAGGATGGACTAGTTGGATCTCCTTGCAGTCCAAGGGACTCTCAAGAGTCTTCTCCAACATCACAGTTCAAAAGCATCAATTCTTCAGCGTTCAGCTTTTTTTATAGTCCAACTCTCAAATCCATACATGACTACTGGAAAAACCATAGCCTTGATTAGACGGACCTTTGTTGGTAAAGTAGTGTCTCTGCTTTTTAATATGCTATCTAGGTTGGTCATAACTTTCCTTCCAAGAAATAAGCATCTTTTAATTTCATGGCTGCAGTCACCATCTGCCGTGATTTTGGAGCCCCCAAAAATAAAGTCTATCACTGTTTCCATTGTTTCCCCATCTATTTGCCATGAAGTGATGGGACCGGATGCCATGATCTTAGTTTTCTGAATGTTGAGCTTCAAGCCAACTCTTTCACTCTCTTCTTTCACTTTCATCAAGAGGTTCCTTAGTTCTTCACTTTCTGCCATAAGGGTGGTATCATCTGCATATCTGAGGTTATTGATATTTCTCCCAGCAATCTTGATTCCAGCTTGTGCTTCATTCAGCCCAGCGTTTCTCATGATGTACTCTGCATAGAAGTTAAATAAGCAGGGTGACAATATACAGCCTTGACGTACTCCTTTTCCTATTTGGAACCAGTCTGTTGTTCAATGTCCAGTTCATACTGTTGCTTCCTGACCTGCATACAGATTTCTCAAGAGGCAAGTCAGGTGGTCTGGTATTCCCCATCTCTTTCAGAATTTTCCACAGTTTATTGTGATCCACACAGTCAAAGGCTTTGGTATAGTCAATAAAGCAGAAATAGATGTTTTTCTGGAACTCTCTTGCTTTTTCAACGATCCAGCAGATGTTGGCAATTTGATCTCTGGTTCCTTTGCCTTTTCTAAAACCAGCTTGAACATCTGGAAGTTCACGGTTCATGTATTGTTGAAGCTTGGCTTGGAAAATTTTGAGCATTACTTTGCTAGTCTGTGAGATGAGTGCAATTGTGCAGTTGTTTGAGCATTCTTTGGCATTGCCTTTCTTTGGGATTGGGATGAAAACTGACCTTTTCCAGTCCTGTGGCCACTGCTGAGTTTTCCCAATTTGCTGGCATATTGAGTGCAGCACTTTCACAGCATCATCTTTTAGGATTTGAAATAGCTCAGCTGGAATTCCATCACCTCCACTAGTTTTGCTCATAGTGATGCTTCCTAAGGCCCACTTGACATCACATTCCAGGATGTCTGACTCTAGGTGAGTGATCACACCATCGTGATTATCTGGGTTGTGAAGATCTTTTTTGTACAGTTCTTCTATGTAGTCTTGCCACCTCTTCTTAATATCTTCTGCTTCTGTTAGGTCCATACCATTTCTGACCTTTATTGAGCCCATTTTTGCATGAAATGTTCCCCTGGTATCTCTAATTTTCTTGAAGAGATCTCTAGTCTTTCCCATTCTATTGTTTCCCTCTATTTCTTTACACTGAGGGCTGACTTTATTTTTTTGGGCTCCAAAATCATTGCAGATGGTGATTGCAGCCTTGAAATTAAAAGACGCTTACTCCTTGGAAGGAAAGTTATGACCAACCTAGACAGCATATTAAAAAGCAGAGACATTACTTTATCAACAAAGGTCCATCTAGTCAAGGCTATGGTTTTTCCAGTAGTCATTTTGGATGTGAGAGTTGGACTACAAAGAAATCTGAGCACCGAAGAATTGATGCTTTTGAACTGTGGTGTTGGAGAAGACTCTTGAGAGTCCCTTGAACTGCAAGGAGATCCAACCAGTCCATCCTAAAGGATATCAGTCCTGGGTGTTCTTTGGAAGTACTGATGTTGAAGCTGAAACTCCAATACCTTGGCCACCTGATGCGAAGAGCTGACTCATTGGAAAAGACCCTGATGCTGGGAAAGATTGAAGGCAGGAGGAGAAGGGGACGACAGAGGATGAGATGGTTGGGTGGCATCACCGAATCAATGGACATGAGTTTGGGTAAATTCTGGGAGTTGTTGATGGACAGGGAGGCCTGACATGCTGCAGTTCATGGGGTTGCAAAGAGTTGGACACGACTGAGTGACTGAATTGAACTGAACTGAACTGATCACTGAGGAAGGCTTTCTTATCTTTCTTCACTATTCTTTGGAACTCTGCATTCAAATGGGTATATCTTTCCTTTTTTCCTTTGCTTTTCACTTCTCTTCTTTTCACAGCTATTTGTAAGGCCTCCTCAGACAGCCATTTTGCTTTTTTGCATTTCTTTTTCTTGGGGATGGTCTTGATCCCTGTCTCCTGTACAGTGTCACAAACCTCCATCCATAGTTCATCAGGCACTCTGTCTGATGACAGAAATGAACCAACCAGTGACAAAATGGAGGATGGAAGGTAAAAAGCCCTATGCCACATCTGATAGGTAAGACCTATGTATGTGTGGATGGGTGGAGGGTTTCCAACCTATCCCAGAGGTCCCACCCTGCTCCTCCAATGACCCATCACCAGCCAGGATCAGCCAGAAGAGAGCCCTTTTGCATATATTCACTGTCATCTGTACCACGGGACCCTAAGCTTATGGGATGTTTCTCACACTTGGAGTGAAGCAAGGGAAAAAGGAACTGAATAGCCAGCAGTGTTCTCTTTCTGATCATTGCACCCCGATAGTTTGAGATCTCCTTGATTAGGGATGAAAGAGAAACCTCAGACCTTACTGGGACTATTCGATAAAAACTAGAAACTTCAAGGTGTCTTCATTTAAAAAAAAAAAAGCATCATTCAAGAACCTCTATGTTATACCTAGCGTAGCTTTCAAATTCCTACTGCTGGGCCTTTGCACCTGTCATCTGCTATGTTAGAAAGTCATCTGCCCTGCTGGGTGCCTGTGTAAAGCCTGTTTGTTTATCCTCAGTCTCACTTCCTTTGTGAAGTCTGGGGTTCCCAACACAACCCAAGGAGACCTTTCTTCCTCCCCCACATAACTCTGTCTCTTATGGATCCATCAGCCTCATGGGACTCACATGTGCAGTGTATATCTTTCATCAGGTTCTTCCCTTTCACTGGACACTTTCTTAAGGACAGGACTGAGGCCAACACCCCCGTTTCTCTGTATCTCCCTAGAGCACGTAACCCAGTGCCTTGATCACAGTACGCATAGTTTAGATTCTTTCAACAGGAACAAAACTTCAGAAAATTCTGTCACTTGAAATACGGCAATGTTAATCTCTTGAGGTCAAACTAAACTTTCACATTCCTGGGAATTAATTGCTGACATTTCCAGAGCTTCCCTTCTTCCTGTGATAGGCTGAATTTGAACTGCTACTTTAAACAATAGGTGGTTGATTTTGTGTAAGTGGCTGTTGGGAAGGGCTGCAGGAAGGGAAAGCTGCAAAGGTCTGAGTCAGGAAGGCAGGGACAAGTGAAGAAGGGAGAAAATTCTCCTGGGCCTTAAAGAGGAGGAGGAAGGCAGCCAGAGAGTTTATTCATTATTATCCTCAAGCAT
Source organism: Muntiacus reevesi (assembly GCF_963930625.1). Classification (NCBI taxonomy): domain Eukaryota; kingdom Metazoa; phylum Chordata; class Mammalia; order Artiodactyla; family Cervidae; genus Muntiacus; species Muntiacus reevesi. The sequence goes on from NC_089255.1 coordinate 73,794,096, forward strand.
TATTGGCCTGTTCCCTTTTCACATTTCCATGTCTAAATATTCCCATAAATCACTTCAGACCTTCCACAGGGGCGGGTGGAGCCTCTCTGCCTCTGAATGGTGAGAAATTTCAAAACCCCACTTAATTACAAGAACTTGTTCATTTCAATTTCTAGTTAATAAGGATGTTTTCCTGGTATCACAGGTCCTAAATTTGTTGTTTCAAGAGTGCCTGTGTTCTTGTCCTGTGACCTTGGTTCAATCCTCAGCTCAGGCCTCCTTGTATTATAGTCTCATAGTGGCATGAACTTCCCCTTCTTGGAATTTGTACAAGTGATCTTTTTTTTTAGTGAAGTTTTTTATCATTATTTTTAATAATCTGTTTAATGTCTTCTTCTGCTGAATTGCATGCCCCAGAGGGCACATGGCCAGGCCTGCCAGTCCACCACTGTGCTGTTGGTTCCTGGCACAGAGGATAGGGGAGCTGGTTAACATGCAGCAAGTGAGAGAAGAATCTGGCACTTCCTCAGGAAGTTAAACAAAGTCACCATCGTGTGCGCAGTTCTACTGTAGGTATTTACCCAAGAGAATTTCAAACGTGTGTCCACACAGAAACTTGTATGCAAACGTTCATTGCAGCAATACTCATAATAACCAAAAAGCAGAAATACCCAAACATCCATCAGCTCGTGCATGCATGAATAGAATGTGGTCTATCCATACAGTGAAATAATATTTGACCATAAAAAGTAATGACGTACTGTTACAACCTTGAAAACATTATGCTAAGTGAAGTAAGCCAGATATGAAAGGCTGAGTATTATATGAATCCACTTATATTAAGTGTCCAGAATAGACAAATCCATAAAAAACCTGGTGGTTGTTAGGGGTTGGTGGAGGGAAGAGATAATAAAAAAAGAAAAAAATCTCTTCACATGAGATTTCTTTCTGTTATGATTGAAATCCTTTGGAATTAGAGAGATGGAAGTTGCACAATGCAGGAAATATACTAAAAAACACTAAACTGTAAACTTTAAGGTGATGGTGTTTATATTATATGAATTGTACCCCAACTTTTAAAAATTCTGCCTTAAAATATACATATTTTTTCCTTTTGGGGGAGCATGCTAAACTTTTGTGTTCTTAGTTCCCTGACCAGGGATCGAACCTGGGCCTCCTGTATTGGAAGTGTGGGAGTCCTCACCACTGGACCACCAGGGAATTCCTGATATGTATATTGAGTGAACACTTCATCCCTGAAGCAGAAACTCCGGGGTCTCTGGATCAACTCTCAGATTTTTGAGATTTTAGTGCTATCTGTGTTTCCTAAGAAAAGCTGGTCTCTAAAGGGTGAGACGTTGGCAGTCTGTGTGAGAAAACAGCGTGGCTACAGTTTATCTGTGACTGTGTATTGGTTGCCAGCAGTCCTGCTGGACATAGTCCATCACTGACATTTTTATTAACTTCAAGAGAGGAAGTTCAAGAGGGAGGCTTCTACCCTTTTTTCTTGAAACTGATTTCTGAGGTGTGTCACATTAACAAAAACATCCCAGACTTCAAGGCCAAGTATCACAGCTTCATCTTAGGGGGACAGGGGCAGGTGGCAAGTACTCCAGTGAGAGTTTGGATGTGTTTTATTGCAGGCTTTGGAGATTTACATAAGAGGTAAAGAAAACCAGTTGGTACTACGTGAGGCCATGATTTAGAGCTGGCAGGAGTACAGAGAAATGTGCTATGTCTGTAGTTCAAACCCTGGTGGAGTGGGTGTAGGGAGGGAGCCAGACATTCCGTGTGTGAATATGCTCAGAGGCCCTTCAGCTTGGTTGAACAAGGGGAATTTTCAGGGCTTGTTCTTGTAGACAGATTTCCTCTAAATGAGAAGAGGAGACGGACACTTTACCAGGTTGTCTCCTCTTATCGAGAAGCAAAAAAGTACTGAGAAAAATCAATGTGTAAAAGGGAAAAACCATTTTTGCAGGAATTCTTTGTTCTCAACAGCAGGTTTTAGCCAGGGCCACTTAGAGGTTGAGAGTAGCCTGCAGTTATGTGCATTTTTTAATGTTCCTAGTAGCCAACTCATTGGCAAAGACCCTGATGCTGGGAAAGATTGAGGGCAGGAGGAGAAGGGGATGACAGAGGATGAGATGGTTGGATGGCATCACTGACTCAATGGACATGAGTTTGAGCAAACTCCCTAGAGATAGTGAAGGACAGAGAAGCCTAGTGTGCTTCAGTCCATGGGGTGGCAAAGAGTCAGACAGGACTTAGTGACTGAACAGCGACAAATATTAAAATGTGAAGAAATGTCCCCCTTCAAAAGGTTGCTGGGAACTGTGGTATGTTTTAAAAGTTTATATTTGACAGATTGATACTTTTGCCAGAGAAACATAGAGTAAACGTAACTATGCTTTTGTGCTATAATGCCCTGACATTTTAAATCTATGACATGAAGTGCTCTACAGGCAGTGATGGAACTTGGACTTAGAGATCTACCCATCAACATCTGCCATCAACATCTCTCAATCCTGTCATCTAGAGATGATGTCCAAAGCCAGAGCAGGGGGCCCTTTGTGAATCATAAGACCAGAGCCCAGTGCTTTCTACACCTGACCATCATCTCTATACGGGCCCCATGGGCCCCACCACCTACTGCAGGTCACTTCGGTTGGCGTGAGATGCTGCAGACTCAAAAGCTGTATTTTTGCGGAAGCCAGTTCTTATGAAGACCTTTTGCTTCAATCAATAAACAGTTTGTTCTTGAGACCTTAGCACTCTTTCTGGTCAATTCCATATGCCTGTTTGCTGGATGTTTTTGTGGATTTTATTTTTGTTTTAGTCAAAAGCCAGAGCTTGTTTCTAGGGCAAAGGCAGTAATTATTCATTTCCCAACTGCAAACAACCAAGTGTCAGGTAAGGTCACACTTCAGCCCTCCTAGCTCTTGCTTGCTGGACTGGCTCCTGTGAAGGACGCCTCTGAGGCCTTGGCCTACTCTAGACCCTCATGCATCACTTTTCCCAAAGCCTCAAACCCAGAAGGCCATGCCAGCCAGTGACTTGGTAGTGGCACTGTGAGTCCAAGGACCCACGGGCACTCACCTGGAGGAATTTGGGAAAGGGAGTTTAGCTTCATTAGAAGATATTTAAGGCTTCCCTGGTGGTCCATGATCAAGAATCTGCCTTGCTGGAGAAGGAAATGGCAACCCACTCCAGTATCCTTGCCTGGAGAATCCCATCGACGGAGGAGCCTGGTGAGCTACAGTCCACGGGGTCGCAAAGAGTCGGATGTGACTGAGCGACTTCACTTTCACTTTCAACCCTCAGCTGAGAAGACTTTCAGCTCTAGTGTTTGCTGTTGATTGTTTTCTTGGGTTCTCAAAGACCTGTGACCATATTTTTCTAAGTTGCCGGTTTTCTAATTGCATCACTTTACACACTGTTGTCTAATAATATGTGGTATTTAAAATGCCTTCTTAATTATTTTGAGCAGCCATTGCCTGTATTTTCTTAGCACCTCCTTGGTTTTCTTACGTGAACTCATCTGACAGGGAAATGCAGCTTTGTTGTTTGCCCTCTCTGCATACTGGACCGTCTGAGTCAGTGTTCTAACTCATCCCTGATGGTCTCTGAGCTACTGTTCTACCAGACTCAGTAGTTATGTGCTTCAGGAATTTTTCGGTAGAATTGGTCCTATTAGGAGACTCTTGGTGTCACCTTTGTTATCTTAAAAGCTGGTCCCTTCACTGAGGCTCTTAATTTTTTGAAAACTTGATTCTATTTCAGCTGAAAATTGGCAAGGCTATTTAAAAAATTGATGGAAGCCATTTAAGAAACTGAAAAGTAATCGCAAACAACATTGGGTAGTTGTGACTTTCAGTTCTGTATCAGTTGAATTTTTGTGCTCTTTTCCCTGTGTACGTGGTGGTTCTATTTTTCTCCAATAAAACTTTTTATTAAAAAAAAAAAAGAAGAAGCCGCCTTGCAACACAGGGGACACCAGTTCGATTTCCAGTTGGGGAAGATCCCCCAGGCTCTGGAGCAACTACTGAAGCCTGCTTGCCTAGAGCCCATGCTCTGAAACAAGAGAAGCCACTGCAATGGGAAACCTGTGCACCGCAACTAGAGAAAGCTTGCTCACAGCAATGTTGACCCAGTGCAGCCAAAATAAATAAATAGTTTAAAAAAGAAAAGAACATCTTTAAACAAGAGTGCAGGGTGTGGAATTCCCTGGCAGTCTAGTGGTTAGGACTTGGTGCTTTCACTGCTGGGGCCTGGGTTTGATCCCTGGTCAGGGAGCTAAGATCCTGCAAGCTGTGCAGCCAAAAAGAAAAAAAAAAAAAAAAAAAAAGAGTTAGGGGACAAATAGCATTTTGGATCATTGTAGAGGACAAGCTCAAGGAGCTGCTTGGATACTAAATTTCTGTGTGAGGTATCAGCTGTGAACTACCTTGCCATGCCCAATTGTAGCAGTCAGGGCACATTCCAGAATAACTATCATGTACCAGGTATGAACCCAACAATTGTCATGGTATCTTCTCACTTCATCTTCACCACAACCCAATGGTATAGGTATTATTCTCATGCCCATTTTACAGATGAGGAAACCAAGGGTAGAATGGCTGAGTAACTTGCCCCAAATCACACAACTACTGAGTAGCGAGAGCCAGGATCTGAAGACTGATCTAACTCCAGAGGTCATGATCTCGGAAGCTCTATTTCTGGGCTTGTAGAGAACTTTCCTTTTCCAAACCAACTTCATGTTCAGGGTCTTTCTGTGAACAGAAAGTCAACTGTCCACCTCACAGGGCAGTGAAAGGGAGGCTCCTACAGCGTGGCTGTGAGTGCAAACAAGGACATGAAAAGCTCTGAACCTCAGGAGGAGGCAGACCACAGGAGAGTTTTGAACAGGGAGGCGGGAGGAGCTGTCTGTGCCCTGTTGAGACCAGCCTCCTGAGCAGGTCACCCAAGGTTTCTCTGGAGCTTCTCACCTGGGACAGAAAGAGACTTGGGAATCTTGAAGCAGGAGGGAATCTTGACCACTCACCCTCTCCTGTTTCTGAAAATGAAACAGGTCTGGGAGATTAGGAGGGGAACAATTTTACTGTCTGCAAGCACAAGCTGGGTCTCCTGGCTCCTGCACCATTTAGAAGATGAGCCATCCTCTCAGTTAGGAAGCCCAGAACCTGAGAGGTGATGCAATTGACCATGGGAACAATCTCAGGTAGCCTTGGCCTGTAGCGGCTTGAAGCAGGATTTGTTTTCCTGGCCAAAGATTGAGGTCAGTTAGCGGCAGGGAGAGCGCTGAATCCTGGTCACTAGACCACCAGGGACAGTGGCTAGTGGCAAGGCCCTAGCCTGTCAGCGGTGTAGAAATGAATTTCCACATGGAGATGGAAAGTCGTGAAACAAGTAAGGTGTTTCTTGGGAGGAAAAGGGTGTGTGTGGATAGACACATGGGCGGGCTCAGAGAGAGAGTCGTGCCCTCGTGATAGTTTGAATCACTTATGTGAGGCATTTCTGCTGGGTTTCCTTGGACCAGTCATCTTGCTTTGCCTGATTCTGAATCCGTATTTGATTTACCTCAGAGTCCTTCCATGTGTGTGAGTTCATCTCTTAGTGAAGATGGAGTCTAGTGAAGAGGTCTATGGGTATCTGACTTCACTTGCTAGGAAGTGACACCCCCTCCCTTTTGACCTCCAAGTAGCCTTTCTGCACATGTGTAGTTGGGAAGCTCTCCTTAACTTCAAGAATGCGGAATATATATATTGTCTTTTATCTCTTATCTGGGCAGGGTTCAGCCTCCTCCACTTGCTTTTATGAGTTTCTGCTTTTATGGAGTTTCTGTCCACAGCGGAGAATCTGTTCAGCCTGGGGCTCCTTCATCTCCTCCCTTAGGAAGGGACTCAGCCTTGAGTCCCTTGGGGTCTGCCAGCTGCTAAAATGACAGTGGACTGTGAATGGAAGGTGATCTTCAAACCCTTTTAGGATGAATGAATCATGTGCATTTTTGTAAGCATATGAATTATCTGGGCAAATGTCAAAAATGACTCCAATCTGACTGCAGGTCTTGCCCTTGATACACTGTTCTCACTGCTGATCCAGAAAGTCCCCAACCCATTACCACCCACTTTGCATGGACTAAATGGTGTTTGTTTTTTAGATTTGTTTTCTGCAGGCCTGGACCTGTCTGGATCTGAGCACACTTTTTTCCCCACTACCTTCTTGCCTTTAATTCTCCATGGTATAGGCTGTGTCCTCTAGGCGGCAGAAAGGAGCCATTTGTTCTACAAGGGCTGAGCCTGGAGATGTCCCAGAACTTTAAGGAGAAAGGAAATACCCGAAGATCTTACACATGCTTTTCTCACTGATTGAAATGTGATCTAGAATCCTCTAAAAGAGAGAATATTGGTAGGAACTCAGGCTCTGAATTCAAATAGCCTCAAATTTGATGGATCTAATGTACAGCCCAGTGACTAGAGTTCACAACTGTTGTTTAGTCCCTGAGTCTTGTCCAACTCTCTTTTTTTTTTTTAAAGATAAAGAGTATTGGCTATTTTTTGTTCTTTTTTTTCTTTTTTTAAATTTATTTTAATTGGAGGCTAATTACTTTACAATATTGTGGTGGTTTTTGTCATACATTCACATGAATCAGCCATGGGTGTACATGTGTTCCCCATCCTGACCCTCCCTCCCCCCTCCCTCCCGATCCCATCCTTCTGTGTCATCCCAGTGCACCAGCCCTGAGCACCCTGTCTCATGCATTGAACCTGGACTGGCGATCTATTTCACATATGATAATATACATGTTTCGATGCTATTCTCTCAAATCATCCCACCCTCACCTTCTCCCACAGAGTTCAAAAGTCTGTTCTTTACATCTGTGTCTCTTTTGCTGTCTCGCATATAGGGTCATCATTACGATCTTTCTAAATTCCAATATGCGTTAATATACTGTGTTGATGTTTTTCGTCCTGACTTACTTTGTTCTGTATAATAGGCTCTGGTGTCATCCACCTCATTAGAATTGATTCAAATGCATTATGCATTCTTTTTAATGGCTGAGTAATATTCCATTGTGTATATGTACCACAGCTTTCTTATCCATTTGTCTGCCGCTGGACATCTAGGTTGCTTCCATGTCTTAGCTATTGTAAACAGTGCTGCAATGAACAATGGGATACACGTGTCTCTTTCAATTCTGGTTTCCACAGTGTGTGTGCCCAGCAGTGGGACTGCTACCAGGTCATATGGCAGTTCTATTTCCAGATTTTTAAGGAGTCTCCACACTGTTCCTCATAGTGGCTGTACTAGTTTGCATTCCCACCAACAGTGTAAAAGGGTTCCCTTTTCACCACACCCTCTCCAGGATTTATTGTTTGTAGACTTTTTGATAGCAGCCATTCTGACCGGCATGAAATGGTACTTCATTGTGGTTCTTGTCCAACTCTTTTTTTTTTTTTAATATTTATTTATGGGCCAAGCTGTGTGGCATGTGGGATCTTAGTTCCCTGACCAGGGATCGAACCTGAGCCCCTCGAATTGGAAGCACAGTCTTAACCGCTGGACCGCCAAGGAATTCCTCTTGTCCAACTCTTTTGCGACCCTGTGGACTGTAGACTGCTGGGCTCCTCTGTCCATGGGATTTCCCAGGCAAGAATACTGGAGTAGGTTGCCATTCCCTTCTCCAGGGCATCTTCCCAACCCAGGGCATCTTCCTGACCCAGGGATCTATCCCAGGTCTCTTGCTTGGCAGGTGAATTCTTTACTACTGAGCCACCTGAAAGTATAGATCACGATACTATATCATATATTTGAAATTTGCCCAAAAACAGACATTAAATACTCTCAACACACACACACACACACACGGTAACCATGTGAGTTCACTGATGCATTAACTAACCTTATTATGGTAATTATTTCACAATATATATGAATATCAAGTCGATCATTGTATACTCTATATTTCCACAGTGTTATTTGTCAATTATATCTCAGTGAAGCATAAAAAAAAAAAAGAAAAGAAAAAAAAAGAAATCAAAACCCCCCAAAACAGAAAAGCTTACATTTACCATCAGTCATCTACTGTCTTTGTGGCTATAGCAGGCTGTTTAAGTTCATCAAACCTCACTTTCCTGTTTTGTAAAATAGAAATAGTAATAATACCCACTTAAAAGGATTGTTGTGAGCTTTATATGGCAATTGCTAAAAAAAAGTTTGCTTTCATTATTACCTTAACTGTTACTGCTGCTCTATAAATAGCAATGAATTTTAAGTCTGAAGGGAAGGTGAACCCACTTTCTTCAATATTGGCTAAAGCTCTCTAAGGAGGCATTCAGCCCATTCTTTTCCAGGCTCTGTCCTAGGATGACATTTCACATCCTGGAAACCAATAACATGAACAACACAGAGGCCACACTGGACGCAAGGAAACGTGTTACGTGTTGGCTTCCTCAATAAAATCAAACCCGCTTCCTCCAAGGTCAACCCCAGCTGCACGGATGCTGTCTGCATGGGAAGGGTGGCTGGATCTTTTGTTTCTGTCCCCAAGATTCACCTTCCCGTGGAGATTTCTCCCTAATCTCACTGGTATCACCACTGGCAAGGAAAGTTGCACCTCTCCCCCACCCCCATGAGAACCTTGCTTCTGTCACCCACCTTAGTGGATCTGGGTTTGCTGTTATTGAGGGTGTCAGTAAGTTTCCTTACCCTGAGACTTGGAGGTTTTCTGCTTTTTAGCTTCACCCTGAGATTTTAGGATGTTTAGTACCTAATTGGAAATAATCATCACTATAGCAGCTACCTTATGTGCCAAGTGCCTGTGGATTCCCTCACTCCATTTCTGCTGTAATCCAGTGGGTTAACTCCTATGACCACCTCATTTTACAGATGGAGAAACTGAGGCGTTAGGTGACTTCCTCAAAATCTCTTTTTTAATTGGAGTGTAGTTGATTTACAATGTTGTGTTATGTTCAGGTATACAGCAAAGTTATTCAGTTTTATATATATATATATTTTCAGATTCTTTTCCATTATAGGTTATTATAAGATATTGAATATAGCCACCTGTGTTATGCAGCAGTTTATTTTTTTTATATACATAGTAGTGTATAATTGTTAATCCAAATCTTCTAATTTCTCTCTCTCCCATTTCTTTCCTCTTTGGTACCATAACTTTTTCTATGTCTTTCTATTTGTTTTGTAAATAAATCCATTTGTATCATTTTTTTTAAATTCCACATGTAAGTAATAACATGTGATATTTATCTTTCTCTGTCTGACTTATTTCACTTAGTATGATAATCTCTATGTCCATCCATATTGCTGCAAATGGCTTTATTTCATTCTTTTCATGGCTGAGTAATATTCTATTCCACATGGTGGTGATGCTAGTTTAGTCACTAAGTGGTGTCTCTTGCGACCCCATGGACTGTAGCCCGCTAGGCTCCTCTTGTCCATTGGATACTCCAAGCAAGAATACTGGAGTGGGTTGCCATTTCCTTCTCCAAGGGAGCTTCCTGACCTGGGGAGTGAACCCAGGTCTCCTGCATTGCAGGCAGATTCTTTACTCACTGAGCTACAAGGGAAGCCCTTCTGTTATATATATACACACACACACACACACACACACACCCCACATCTTTGTCCATTCATCTCTCAATGGCATTTAAGTTGCCTCCATGTCTTGGTTACTGTAAATAGTGCTGCTATGAACATGGCATGTATCTTTTTGAATTAGAATTTTCTCTGGATGTAAGCCCAGGGACGGGATTGCTGGATCACATGGTGACTCTAGTTTTTTAAGGAACCTCCATACTGTTTTCCATAGTAGCTGTACCAATTTACATCGCTACGAACAACGTAAGAGGGTTCTTTTTTCTACACACCTTCTCCAGTATTTATTATTTGTAGACTTTTTGATGATGGCCGTTCTGACTGGTGTGAGGTGATACCTCATTGTAGTTTTGATTTGCAATTCTCCAATAATTAAGCTATGTTGAGCATCTTTTCACGCGTCTGTTGGCCATTTCTATGTCTTCTTTGGAGAATTGTCTATTTAGGTCTTCTGCCCACCCCAAAGCCTCTTGGGTAGTCTGACTACAGAGCTGAATTCCAAGTCACTTGATCATGAATTGAATAAACACAGACACTGCATCCCTACCTCTCCTATACTTGGAGCACTGATAAAGCCTAAGGTCTTTGATGAAACCAGTTTCATCAAAAAGTCTGAATGAAGCCTGTGCTCCCTTTGGCTGGGCCGGGAGTCGGGTCCAGGCATCAGTGACACCAGGGAAAAGCTATCCTGCAGGGAGACAGCCAGCAGCCAACAGCTGGGCTCTTTCCCATGTGCTTGCCCCTACCCGCCCCCAACAGTGAGTTCCCTCCCTGCTTGAGACCCCGACAGACACTCAGTCGCAAGACCTTTTGCAAAGACCCACAGAGGGTGAAGAAGAGGGGTGTGGCTTCTCCGAGGCACAGTCAGCTCACACAGGTCTGACACAGGCAGGAAGAGAAACACCTCGGAGGTCCTCCCTTGTCAGACAAACTGAGCCCTGGGCAGGAGCACAAATTCTGTTCCCTCTTGTCTTAACCTTTTCACCTCCTCATTTCTTCATCACTGTGAAGGCAACACTCAACAGGGCCGTCAAGACACCGTCCCTGCCCTGGAGATTCAGAATCTGTCACCATCGCTAGGAGGTGAGAAGGAAATTGCAGTACTGAGGTTTCTTGCTTCTTCCTCACTGAGACAGAAAAACCCAACTGTCAACAAAGCCCAAACCAACCAACCAACCAAGTGATGCTGGGAGGTTGCTGGGCAGTAGGCTGCATCTATGGCAGACAAGATCATGAAATGGCCTGGGCACAAAAAATGAGGTCATGAAAGACAGAGGATGAAAAGCTTGTAAAGAGGGGTGCTTGGAGTGAAAAGGGAGTGAGGCCAGAGTGGGTAGGTTCCCCAGCTACCCAGCGAGGTAGGGCCAGCCAGTGAGGAGGAGAGAAGGGTGGTGGGTGGGGAGGGATTTGAAAAGAGGGCAAAAAGGAAGAGCTTGAAAAGAAAAGCAACCGTGCCAGAGAACCAACAGGATTAGGATATTAAATATCCAGACCCGCAGACAGAGCTGTACTGTATATAAGTTGTGCCTCATGAACCTGACTTAAAAACAAGCTGAGAAAGGCATCAACAGTTACATACTACAGCTCAGCTACATTAAAAAAGAAGACAATTTAAGCTTTTATTTCTTAGAACCAACATAAGCTTCTTTACAAATTCTTATTCCCATTAATCTTAGGAGGGAGTATTTAAACCTGCCAGTTAAAGGAAAACAAATCTCTTTCACTTTAAAATCATTTTATTAGATAAGTTCAGCTGCTTTTGGATAAATATTCAGTTCAGTCCCTGCCTGGACTATTACTGGCTCTCCAGGTGTACCCCTCTTGCCCCTTCCCCCCTCTGCCCCCACACTGTATATAACTCTGGGACAATGGACAGGGTGGCTGGTCTGGATGCTGGACCCTGTGTGGTCCTCTGGTCCTCAGTGCCTTCTATAGAGATGCCCTTCATCCACCAGGTCTGCAGGCATCCATGATTGAAGTCCTGGCTGGTGGGGCCTGCTGGTTTACCTGGCTCATCGGTCCTATCTTAGTTCTGCTGGTTCTGTACATACACACCTGCACCTGTTCCATGTATCTGCTTGTTTTCCACTTCCCAAGACAGGTCTACAAGATCTCAATTTTCAAAGCAACTCAGCGTTCCCTAAGCAGCCTTGGACATGTCTGGGTTTCTCCCAGGCCATATTTTCCAAATAGTCAAAGCTATGGTTTTTCCAGTAGTCACATACAGACGTGAAAGCTGGACTGTAAAGAAGGCTGAGTGCCAAAGAATTGATTCTTTTGAACTGCGGTGCTGGAGAAGACTCTTGAGTGTCCCTTGGACAGCAATGAGATCAAACCAGTCAATACAAAGGCAATCAACCCTGAATATTCATCGGAAGGACTGACATTGAAGCTGAAGCTCCAGTACTGTGTGTGTGTGTTAGTTGCTCAGTTGTATCCAACTCTTTGCGACCCTATGATCTGTCCATGGAATTCTCTAGGCAAGAATACTGGAGTGGGTTGCCATTCCCTTCTCTAAGAGATCCCCCCAACACAGGGATCAACCCGGGGTCTCCTGCATTGAAGGTAGATTCTTTACCATCTAAGCTACCAGGGTAGCTCAGTACTGTGGCCACCTGATGCAAAGAGCTGACTCATTGGAAAAGACCTTAATGTTGGGAAAGATTGAGGGCAGGAGAAGTGGGTTACAGAGGATGAGATGGCTGAAGGGTATCACTGACTCAATAGACATGAGTTTGAGCAAACCCTGGGAAATGGTGAAGGGCAGGAAAGCCTGGCGTGCTGCAGTTCTTGGAGTCACAAAGAGTCGGACATGACTTAGAGATTGAACAGCAACAGCAAGGCAGGGGGTAGGGAACATCTCCAGTCCCTCTCCCAGACTAAACATACCATGCAGCCGTCTCTGCTTTCCTGAGCTACCCCAGGTGGATGTGGGGACACGTCGTGTGGGTGATCCCCCAGGGCTCCAGTGGGGGAGCTGCGCACACATCTTTTGTGTTTCTGGTCTTCTCTCAACCTCTGTGGAGGTTTTCTACTGTTCTCCACGCTGGCAGCAGGGTTTGAGATGGGTGGAACAGCACCAGCTCTGTCCTCCCACCCCTCCCGCTCCCCCCCAAGCCGCAGAGGACTTTGCACTTCCTCTTTCTGTTTTTCAGGGACTTCCTTTTTGTCGCATGTTCCTTCTTCCCTGCCCCATGGGTTCTGTTCGAGACAATATCCACCCTTCTCTTTCCCTAGGCAATGAGCTCCATGGTACAGTGACAGAGTGTTGCTTACTGGTCAGGAAAGTGTTTTAAAACACCTACCTCCCTTACTGTGGAATTTTAGGAACAAGGAGTCATTTCTAAGGAAGCATTTTTTGTTTGTTTGTTTTGGCCCTGATGCTCGGCTTGTAGGATCTTAGTTTCCTGACCAGGAATTGAGCTCATGGCAGTGTAAGTGTGAAGTCCTAACCATTGGACTGCCAGGGAATTCCCATCAAGGGAGTGTTTTTGCCGGCATACTAATAAGGGTCAGTGTTTTAAATGATACAAGTTTTTTTAAAAAATGGGGGAATTCTCATCCACTCAGATAAATGACAACCACTTCATTAACTTTCCCAAAGTCATCTCTTCAGTTTTCCCCCAAGCCTGCTCTTCCATCTGTTTCCTTTTTCTCCCCCCTCTAATGCATTACCCACTCTTTTTATTTATTTATTTGTGTGGCTGTGTTGGGTCTTAGTTACAGGACATAGGATCTTCATTGCATCATGCAGGATCTTTGGTTGTGGCGCATGGACTCAGTAGCTGTGGCACACGGGCTCTCTAGGTGTGGCATGCAAACTCCAGGCCACACAGGCTCAGTATTTGGTGCCCAGTCTTAGTCACTCTGAGGCATGTGGGATCTTAGGTCCCTGATCAGAAGTTGAACCCACGTCCCTTGCATTGTAAGTTGAATTCTTTAACCACCGAGCCACAGGAAGTCCACCTCCTCTGTGTTTCTAATCTACCCAGACACCCAAGTCAGAGATTAAGAAGCCTCCTAGACTGCTTGTTTCATATTCAGTCTATCACTGAACCTTCTTCCTCCTTCACCTGCAAGAATGGCTATCTCTCTCCTCTCTCTCATCCCCGTCACTACTGCCTACATTCAGGCCCTTTTGGTTCTCACCTGGATTGTTGGGAGGATTCTGATCAATCTTTCTACATTCAGACTTGCTTACTTGCTTTCATCCTTCTTGCCACTGATGTGAACTTTCCCAGTACATATCACACCATATCATGTCTCCACCTAAGATCCTTCTGTAGTTCCCCATGCCTATATCACACAGCACTTCCCCATCTCTCAAGACTCATGTCCTTCTGCTATGTACACAACCTCTAGTCCAGCCAAACAGCTTAAAGTGGACTGGTGATGCTGTGCTGGGCAGCTGTGTGACTCCGCACATGCTGTTTCTCTGGCTGGAATGTCCCTTCCCACCTTCTTATCTTGCGACATTCAGCTCAGAGATGTCCTTCTCCTTGAAGCTTTTTTGGTCCTCCAAGCAAGAACTCTATGCTTTTTCTTTTTTTTTTTTAAACTTTCTATTTGGTACTGGGGTATAGCCAATTAACAATGTTGTGATAGTTTCAGGAGAACAGAGAAGGGATTCAGCCATACACATACATGTATCTGTTCTCCCCCAAACTCCTCTCCCATCCAAGTTACCACATAGCATTGAGTAAAGGTCCATGTGCGTACAGTGGGTCCTTGTTGGTTAACCATTTTAAATATAGCAGTGTGTACATGTCCATCCCAAACTCCCTAGCTATCCCTTCCCCCAGCAATCATAAATTTATTCTCTGTGAGTCTCTTTCTGTTTTGTAAGTAAAAGAACTCTATGCTTTCAATCATCATGGTACCAACTTGCCTCTCTTAGGACACTTGCCACACAGACTTTGTATCATAGCACTGAGTTGTGGGCTCCTTGAGGCCAGTGATCAGTTATAGTAATCTTGGCATGTATCACGGGCGTCTGTCTCAAGCTAACTGAATGAATGAACAACACTGAGCATCAGCTCTGGAGTGGGAAGGGACCTTGAAGGTCACTAGGTTCAGTGTTTGCATTTTCCACATGCTTCTTTGAGAGGTTAAGTCAACAGGTTGACCTCACACAGATAATTGATAACAGAACCAGACCTGGTCTTTGAATCTGAGAACAGAGCATTTTCTCACTATTCTAGACATAGCAGAGGGGAGTAGAGGCTGAGAGGCAGGCTGTGGGTTGGGGTTGGTGAGAAGACAAGAGAAGCAAAAATTTAATTCAGGGCCTGGTATTACTTATTCTCGAGCAGGAAACAGGGTCAATCCCACAAAGGGTTTTTGTAAAACCCGTGTTCCTCTCACCTGTGCAGCTGGAGAGAGTCTACGACGTCAGCGTGAGCAGCCTGCACCTGAGGTTACAAAAACAATGCTGTGGAAGAAATTTAAATCAAAGCCTCACTTGCTTGCTACTGATTT
Source organism: Muntiacus reevesi (assembly GCF_963930625.1). Classification (NCBI taxonomy): domain Eukaryota; kingdom Metazoa; phylum Chordata; class Mammalia; order Artiodactyla; family Cervidae; genus Muntiacus; species Muntiacus reevesi. Next base: position 73,809,165 of record NC_089255.1, read on the forward strand.
GTCTGAGGCTCAGTTTATCTAGCCCAATTATATGACCATCATAATTTTTTTTTATTTATTTAAAAATGGAGTCTAAATTTTATGTTTAAAAAAACACACTCATGGGCTTCCCAGGTGGTTGAATGGTAAGGAATCTGCTTGCCAATGCAGGAGATGAGGGTTTGATCCCTGATCCAGGAAGATCCTGCATGCCTCCAAGCAACTAAGCCCGTGTACCCCAACTATTGAGCCTGTGCTCTAGAGTCTGTGCTCCTCAATAAGAGAAACCACCGCCATGAGAAGCCTGCGCACCACAACTAGGGAGCATCCAAGGCTCACCACAACTAGAGCAAAGCTCGAGCAGCAGCAAAGACCCAGCACAGTCAATAAATAAATAAACAAATAAATTTAAAAATAAAGATCATTGGCAGCCCTTAACAGAATTTAGTAACATTTACTTAAAAAAAAGCAGAAGAAAAAGAAAAAACCCAGCCATGTAACCTTCACCTTATTTCCTCCTGGAGACAGCGGGGGAGACAGTGTGGGCTTTCCCAACCCAGATGGAACGTGAATTCGAGGCTTATTTAGGGCATGACTGAGGACAAGACACTTCACTGTTCTGTGCCTCAGCTTGTATGTTTGTGGAAAATAGAGGTCATGCGAGTTCTCCCCCATGGTTGTCATGGGAATGAATAAAAGGCGCTAGGGCAGCAGCCAGCAGAGTGGGTGAGGCCTGGCCCTGGAGCCAGGGCACCGGGGTTGGAACTCTGGCTCCATCCTGGCAAGGTGTGTGACCTCAGACAGGTGACTGCCTCTCTGTGACTCAGTTCCCTCTTTGGAGGGGTCATTAGGACCCATGTGGTGCTCGACAGAAGCTGGCCCAGAGTGCACACCAGGTAAGTGTAAGGTGGTGAAAATGCTGAGTCTAGTGCCAGGTACTTGATACAGGGGAGCCCTTTCCTTCTTCCCCAGCCAGAGGGAGCCCCATCTGTGCATCCATTTGGGGGTGTCCAGGACCTTGGCCGTGCTCTTCAGCTCCACCTGTATCAATCATGATAAATCTGGAGGAACCACGCCTTCCCTTTTCTCTGTTGAGCCAGTGACAAGTAACTCTCTCTCTTGGTCACTGGAGTCACCACACATTGACCCCTGGCCCAGATACCTGGAGCCTGCTCTCCCGCACCCCCATCCAAGGAGGTACAAGCCCCGTCTTGGGCGAGGCCCCTGTTCCCAGGTCAGGGCAGCGTGGTCTCCTGCCCAGCTTGACACAGGGCGCTTTGTTCAGTTCTGCAACCTGGGCCCTGGCTCCCGAAACTTCTCTGAGATGTGTTTGGACCTGTCGTCTCTTGGGTTTATTAGTCTCAGCTCACTTGCTAGACTCTCAACTCCGCATGCCAACCCGGTCACCTTTCCCATGCAGACACACCCCGGGCTCTCAGAGGGACACTCAGCGCCAGCCCCCAGCTGCAGCCCTGGGAGCTGGTGGAGGGAAGTGAGGGAAGCCAGGGGCTAGAACCTGAACTCGGAAGAGAAGAAGCCTGAATCCTGCGCTGGTGGGAAATTGAAAACAAAGACAGCAAAGCTTCTGTGTCTCCTTAGAAATCCCTGTGCCCTATGAGCGTTCTAGGCCCAGGATCCCAGAAACAGAAGAGAACTCTTAGAACTTGTAGAACTCTTAGAACTCGCAGAATTCTTCTGGGCCCACTCATGACCTGGTTGAAGCAGGAAGCCGCATTATGGCACCCCAAGCAGGAGGTCCTTCAGGCTCTGCGTGAACGTGTCCTGAAAGCTCACTCCCTTTCCACCTGCACATGCCACGGCTCAGCCTGCCTCTGGCTAGAAACCTGGCTTCTGGAATTCTAACCCAGGGCTCCCAGTCCCTTTTCTGTGTGATGGTTGGTTTGAGCAATTATTCTATCCACTCCATCCCCCAGCTTCTCCAGGCTTAACACGTCCATGGTTCCTCACATAACATGATGTCCAGACCCCTCCCCATCCTGCCTGTGGTCACTGGACTTCTCTCATGCCCACAGAAAGGCATCATAATCATAACAAGGAATGAATCCCTGATAGCCCAGTGGTTAAGAATCTGCCTGCCAATGCAGGGGACACAGGTTCAGTCCCAGCTGGGGAAGATTCTGCATGCCATGGGGCAGCTAAGCCCGTGTACCACAGCTACTGAAGCCCGAGCTCCACAAGAGAAGCCACCCAATGAGAAACCCTACTAACGAAATAAAGAGCAGTTCCCACTCACTGCAACTAGCGAAAGTCCGAGTGTTGCAAAATGAAGGCCCAGCACAGCCACAAATAATAATAATAATAATAAAATAATAACAAGGAAGCCAGCAAGTATTCTGGGTCCTACTGTGTGGCAGGAATGGTACAGGTGAGGAGCACACAAGTATCACAACTGGCCTCTGGCCTCAGGGAGCTAACCATAGATGGTGAGAAGGAGATAACTTCTGTTCAAGTTTGCAGATCAGTGGAGGTTACCTGCCACATGCCTACAGATCAAATGTTTAACAGTTGAGGGGGTTAGCTAAAAGACACAGTTTTTTTTTTCAAGGTAATGAAAAGGTCTAAAAATGATGGTGACTAAGGTTGCACACATCTGTGAAGATGCTAAAAACCATCAAATTGTTCATTTTCATTGACTGATAGGCATGGTATAGGAATTGTTGCTGTTCTTGTGTTGTTTAGTCACTAAGTTATGTTTGACTCTGCAACCCCATGGACTGTAGCCCACCAGGCTCCTTTGCCCATGGGATTTTCCGGGCAAGAATACTGGAGTGGGTTGCCATTTCCTTCTCCAGGGGATCTTCCCAATCCAGGGATTGAACCCTCATCTGCATTGGCAGGCAGATTCTTTACCATTGAGCCACCAGGGAAGTCTTGGTATGGAAATTCTATCTTAATAAAGTCAAGATTTTAAAAGTTTAACAGTTAAGTAAAATGCGTTCTCTCTTTCTACCTGGAAAAGTATTCTTTCATAAGGACCAGACCCAGAAGGCCAGGTTTATAGTTAGCGTTCCTGGCATCCTCTGATTCTGCGTGGGAATGTGGCTACACAGGAAGAGCCGGTCAGGCCCTGACACCCCCCTCCTCCTTCCTACCCCTCCTTCCCACTCCAGCTCTTCTTGCACCTTGAGAGGCTTCATGAGCATGCAGGGGCCTCTTCAGCTCACAGGTTCCAGTTCCACAGCCCCTGTCAGCTACCTTTACCGCTAGTGATATGCACACTGGTGATGGGGTCTGCTCTAGGGAGGCCGGACCCAGGGAGATGCCATCACAGGCCCAAGTTAACTGGTAGCCTTTTTTTTTTTCCCGAATTTTTATGGGAGTAGAGTTGATTTCCAGTGTTGTGTTTTTATCTTCAGGTTCACAGCAAAGTGAATCAGCTCTACATATACATACACTTACTCTGTTTTAGATTCTTTTTCCATAGAGCCACTACATTACAAAGCATTGAGTAATACCATGCTGTACAATAGGTCCTTATTACTAATACTTATCTATTGTAGTGCGGACCTAGAGATTATCATACCGAGTAAATTAAGTCAAACAGACCCCATGGACTATAGCCCACCAGGCTCCTCTGTCCAAGCGGTTTCCCAGGCAAGAATACTGGACTGGGTTGCCATTTTCTTCTCCAGGGGATCGTCCCGAACCAGGGATCGAATTGGCACCCACTCCAGTGTTCTTGCCTGGAGAATCCCAGGAACGGAGGAGCCTGGTGGGCTGCGGTCTATGGGTTCGCACAGAGTCAGACACGACTGAAGCAACTTAGAAGCCGCAGCAGCAGCATTGCAGGTGAATTCTTTTTTTTTTTTTTTTAATTTTATTTTATTAGTTGGAGGCCAATTACTTCACAATATTTCAGTGGGTTTTGTCATACATTGTCACGAATCAGCCATAGAGTTACACGTATTCCCCATCCCGATCCCCCCTCCCACCTCCCTCTCCACCCGACTCCTCTGGGTCCTCCCAGTGCACCAGGCCCGAGCACTCGTCTCATGCATCTCACCTGGGCTAGTGATCTGTTTCACCATAGATAATATACATGCTATTCTTTTGAAACATCCCACCCTCATCTTCTCCCACAGAGTTCAAAAGTCTATTCTGTACTTTTGTGTCTCTTTTTCTGTTTTGCATATAGGGTTATCATTACCATCTTTCTAAATTCCATATATATGTGTTAGTATGCTGTAATGGTCTTTATCTTTCTGGCTTACTTCACTCTGTATAATGGGCTCCAGTTTCATCCATCTCATTAGAACTGATTCAAATGAATTCTTTTTAACGGCTGAGTAATATTCCATGGTGTATATGTACCACAGCTTCCTTATCCATTCATCTGCTGATGGGCATCTAGGCTGCTTCCATGTCCTGGCTATTATAAACAGTGCTGCAATGAACATTGGGGTGCACGTGTCTCTTTCAGATCTGGTTTCCTCGGTGTGTATGCCCAGAAGTGGGATTGCTGGGTCATATGGCAGTTCTATTTCCAGTTTTTTAAGAAATCTCCACACTGTTTTCCATAGTGGCTGTACTAGTTTGCATTCCCACCAACAGTGTAAGAGGGTTCCCTTTTCTCCGCACCCCCTCCAGCATTTATTGCTTGTAGACTTTTGGATAGCAGCAATCCTGACTGGCGTGTAATGGTACCTCATTGTGGTTTTGATTTGCATTTCTCTAATAATGAGTGATGTTGAGCATCTTTTCATGTGTTTGTTAGCCATCTGTATGTCTTCTTTGGAGAAATGTCTTAACCAACTGAACCACCAGGGAAGTCCATCACTTATATGTGGAATTTTATTTTTATTTATTTATTATTTTTTTATGTGGAATTTTAAAAAGTGCTACAGGGCTTCCCTGGTGACTCAGTGGCAAAGAATCCACCTGCCAATGCAGGAGACACGGGTTTGATCCCTGTTATGGGAGGATCTCCATGGGAGGATCCCACACGCGGTGTAACAACTAAGCCTTGGTGCCACAACTATCGCGCCGCTGCTCGAGAGCTGGGAGCCACACCTATGGAAGTCTGCAAGCCCTAGAGCCCACGCTCCTCGACAAGAGAAGCCACTGCAATGAGAAGCCCAAGCACCGCAACTAGAGAGAAGCCTGCACAGCAGCAAAGACCCCGTACAGCCAAAAAATGAATGAATGAATAAACAAATCATTCTTAAAGTGCTCTCCTATTAAAATAAATCGATAAAAATGTCTAAAATTTCAAAATGGTACAAATGAACTCATTTGCAGAACAGAAATAGATGCAGAAAACAAACGTATGGTCACTGGAGGGGAAAGGGGAAAGGGAGGGAGAGGGGTAAATTGGGGCGGGGGGCCTTTTGACCAGGGGATTCCGGAGCCTGGTCTGGAGCAGTGCTACACCACTGCACCTTCTTCCATTTGGAAATGTTCTATATCTGTACTGTGCCATCACTAGCCTCGGGTGGCAATTGAGCATTTTCAATGTGGCTGGTGCACACAAGGAATGGAATTTCTTAACTGAAACATTGTCATTAAGGAACTTTGAAGTTGCCACATGTGGCTTCTGGCTACCATAGGCCTAGAAAGTAGGACGAGGGGGACTCTGAATGGACACGTCCTGTTGACTCCATCCTTCGGGGGCAGTGGGCTGGGGTGGGGGGGTGTAGGCAGGGGCTGGAGGAGCACCAGAATAGGGCTTTCAGGTCTCAGGAAGATGCTGGAGATGAGATTTGTTCTCAGAAGGAAATGGCCATATAAGGCTGCTTATCCCTGGCCAATGAGCTGTCCAGATCTGAGGAGGGGGCAGAGGGCTGTGTGCTGGGGGAGGGGAGTGACTCGAGGCCACCCCCAGACAAGTCCTCCTGAGATTTTTGCAGGGACCTGTTTCACATGAGAGGCCTCCTTTGGTAGCTGAAGCCTGCTAGGACTGTGGGTACTGGCAGACGGAGAAGATTGCTATTTTTTTCTTCTAAGGCCATGTGAACGGGGCAGTCCGTGTGCATAGTTTCCATGGCATAATCTGACTAGAAAGCCCTGTGTGTCTGTGGGGGAGGGATGCAGAGGGGCCCTTGGCCCAGCCTCAGTCAGAACTGGGCACTAGCCCAGGAGACGCATTCCCTCCCGATTTCTGCAGGGTCCTGAACCGAGAGGTGGGGAGGGCCGCGCCAGGCTGGCCCAAGCCTTTGGAAGCTTGCTTGGTCGCTGACTGGGGTGAGGAGGTTGGCTCTTCCTGATGCCTGGATGTGCGACAGAGGAAAGACCCCATCCGGAGAGCTAGGCCAGGTGGAGGCTCAGGCAGAGCACAGGAGATGGATTCTCAGGGAGGCAAAGCCCAGGAGACGTGAAGGAGGGTCTCCGCACTTGGCTGCCTTCTCCCACCTGCAGAATAGAAGCTGCTGGCAGGTTGGCTGGGGCCCAACCCTGCAGAGGAAGCCAGCAGGATTATTTGCCCAGTGTGAGTCCAAGCAGTTTCCCTGAACCCTTCCGCTCACTGCCGCTGCCGGAGAAGGGATGTCTGTAAAGAAAAGAGGCCACCTTCCCAGCCCTAGAAAACTGGGGATGCAGAGATGTCAGGGGTGCAGAGCAAAGGCTAGCATTAATTAAGAATCTCTGTACTGGGTACAGGGCTCTCTGCTAAGCGTTCTGAGCTTCTGATCTCATTTGGAACAATATAGATTAATAAAATCATTATAAGGGACTTTCTTGGCAGTTCAGTGTTTAAGAAGCTGAGCTTTGTTTGACAGAAAACAAAATTCTGTAAAGGAATTATCCTTCAATTAAAAACTAAATTAATTTTTAAAAACAGAATAAGAAGAAGCTGGGCTTCCACTGCACGGGGCATGGGTTTGATCCCTGGTCGGGAACTAAGAGCCCACATGCTGGCAGCCAAAAAATAGAAACAAACAAAAAAATCATTATAATAGCTAATATTTCTTGAGTGCCTACAAATGGACCAGACATCAATCCATTTAATCCTTATGATTCCCTTGTTCTTAGAGGGAAGGAAATTATTTCTCATCTACAATTTTACCCCAAGTTGCTCAGTCAGAAACGTTCCAATTGAAATTTGAACCCAGACGCTGACCTCACACTCCTGCTCTTAAACCACTGATTTTCCTGACAGCTGTTCTGGGTGTAACAGATTTCCTGAGGCTCTAACCCAGGGTCTTCAAAATGATCCCTCAGCTCTGAATTACCCAGCGTTTCCCAAAGCTCCTGTTTTCTTCCTCTCTCCTGGCTCCTTGGAGTCTGGAAGCCTGGCATCTCAAAGGCTCCCTGTCCTTGGATAGCGGCTGTCCCTTCACTTGCTCTGGATTTGTTGTGACGTGCAGGCCGGCTGCCCCGGGCCACGGAGGTTGCCCAAGACAATCCTGCCTTTCTGAGGGGCTTGCTGGCCTCGGGTCTCAGCCACAGCCCGCACACACAATGCCCTCTGTCTCCACCATGGCAGAAAGGAGCATTATTGCGGTCGGGTGACTCGGGCTCCAGTGGAGTGATGTTTGTGGTCTGCGCCTCCCCCACCCGGCACCTCCCCACTGGCCAGAGGCAGGCCTAGAGCACTCAGGCCTGGGAGTCGCTTCCTCTTAAGGCCCCTGCCTTGGATCCCAGATCAGACTTACCTCTCCCCTTCCATCCCCTCCTGCTGATCCTCCCCCAGACTCGCGTCTCACACTCCCAAGTCTGTGATGCTCTAATTTCAGTTACTTCTGGGAAAGCACACAGCATTGTGTGCAACTGGCCCCAAAAATGGGACCTTCTCTTCTGCTTTCTGGCTTCTCATGTTTGGATGTCAGGCATGTTGGAGATTATTTTTTATCAGGAATTTTGAAAGAGATCCTGAAAACAAGCGTGTTCTTAATAGCAATAGCAGCCACAGTTTTCTAAGCTGTTGGCCATATGCCCGGCATGGGGCCAAATCCATATCCTCAGGACAGTCCTGGGAGACTGTGCTCTATTTATTTATTTTTGGCTGTGCTGGGTCTTCTTCAACTCATGCAGCAGGGTTGCTGCATCCAGGCTTTCTCTAGTTGTAGCCAGCAGGGGCTACTCTTTGTTTTTGATGCTCGGGTTTCTCATTGCAATGGTTTCTCTTGTTCAGTAGGAGCACAGGCTCTAGATGCAAGGGCTTCAGTAGTTGCCACGCACAGGCTTAGTTGCTCCGAAGCATGTGGAATCTTCTTGAACCAGGGATCGAACCCATGTCCTGCATTGGCATACTTGCATGCTCAGTTGTTAAGTCGCGTCTGACTCTGGGACCCCATGAACTGGGATTTTCCAGGCAAGAATACTACAGCAGGTTGCCATTTCCTCCTCCAGGGGATCTTCCTGACTCAGGAATCGAACGTGGGTCGCCTGCAGTAGCAGCGGATTCTTTACCATTGAGTAGGAGGATTCTTATCCACTGAACCACAGGGGAAGTCCAAGGCTGTGCTCTTTTCTAGTCCCACGTGAAGTATGAGCAGAGGATGCTCAGAGGCTTGGAGTGACTTGCCTGAGGCGGCAAAACCAGTAAGTGGTGCCCCTGGGAGTGGAGCTCAGCTCTGACTTCAAGCACGAGTGACTGACCATTGTCACAGCGCCTGGATTCGTCTCCCAGGGCTCCAAAAGCAAGGTGGCCTAGAACAGATACTATTGTCTCACAGGTGTGGAGCCTAGGAGTCCGAGGTCAGGGCCCTGATAGGGCTGGTTCTTTCTGAGGGGTGTGAGGAGGTTCTGCTCCTGCCCCTCCCCCAGTTCCTGGGGGCTTGCTGGCAATTTTTGGTGCTCGCTGGTCTCTGGATGCGTCACCCCAATGTCTACCTTCATCTTCACCTGGTGGCCACTCTATGTGCGTGTCCATCATTTTCTCTTATTGTTAGGTCACCAGTTGTGTTAGACTAGAGCCCACCCTGATGGCCTCATTTTTATTTGAATATCTGCAAAACTTTATTTGCAAATAAAGTTGCATTCACAGGTACTGTGGACTGGGACTTCAAATTCAGTCCATAACAATGCCTTTCCTTACTCAATATCCTGGTGGCTCAGGCTTTCTCCATCTCTTTATTTATTTATTTATTTCTCTCTTTTAAAAAAAGATATGTATTGGGACTTCCCTGGTGGTCCAGTGGGTAAGATACCCAGCTCCCAATGCAGGGGAACTGGGTTCTATCCCTGGTTAGGGGACTAAATCCCACGTGCCACAACAAGAGACCCGGAGACAGCCAAATAAATAAATGTTTTTAAAAAAATAAAATAAAAAGATATGTATCTATTTGTTTAACTTTGTGGGGTCTAGTTCCCTGACCGGGGATCGAACCCAGGCCCCCTATATTGGGAGCACAGAGTCTTAGCCACTGGAGCAGCAGGGAAGACCTGCAGGCTTTCTTAACAGGAAGTGATGCTTTCTTCAGACCTAAGGGCAAGACAATCCTCATTCCAGGACCTCTTTCACTGGCTCACATGGTGTATACACACATACACATGGAAATTCAGTCATGTTGACTAAAAAGAAAATGCACAACCTAGAAGTTGAGAATTGCATTTTTTTTTTTCAGTTGACAGAACAGAGGCTGGACTGCCACATTAACCACACTAACCCCTGGACCCTGTGGAGAGAGGGCCACATCCAGCCAGGATGAGGTGTGGAGGGCGCCAGGGCCACATCTGCGTGGACAGGAGACCGCCCGCAGTGCAGACGCTGGACCCTCTGAGCCCAGCCGAGCTGCTCTGAAAACATCCCCTCCCCCACCCTCTACCCGCCGGACCCAGGCCCCCTTCCCTCCACCTCCAGGCTCGCAGGAGCAGAGGGACGGAGGCAGCGAGTCATCTCAGCTCCAGCGTGTGGCCCAGGAGTGTTATTTAGGTGGCACTGAGGGCAGAGGGCGGCAGCCTCCAGCTCGTGAGTCGCTGTATGTGGATTCTTCCACCTGCACCTCCAGCGACACACGTTTCCTTACCTGGTTAATTATTGCTTCCGCTGGGTCTCAGGTGATCAGCCCCCCTCATCAGGTGTAGATGGGGCCTGGGGAGGCCCCAGCCTAGGGTAGGAATGGTGCTTCCTGGGCCCTTGACCTGAGGCGTAGGGGCCCTGCAGACATCTGGCCCCAGGCACCCAGGGGCTCTTCTAGGCCACAGGCCTTCTCCCCCACCTTCCCCCAAGCTCCACCTGGGCCCGCCCCAGCCTCCACTCCCCACTCCTCCTCCCACTCCCCACGGAGGTTCCTGCTCTACTTTCTGTCTCCTGTGTCCCTCACTCATCTCCGTGATGGGTTTCCCCCTCTCAGGCCTGCCAGGCCGCAGTGCACACACTCACACACGCTTTACAGACTTACACGTGCTCACACCCACCCTCACAAGCCCACACATGTTCACATACACCCAGAAACACACACCTGCACACACCCTCTCACAAGGCTCACACGCTCACACAGGTGCACACATTCCCGTCTGCCCAGACACTCACACACAGCTGTACTTTCTCACACACTCTTACACTCACATACACACGCGCCTTAGACTCGCTCCCAGAACCTCCCTGCTAAGAGCTCTGCTGTGTCCTGGGCACAGGCTTCCTTGAGTTGGCTCCTTAGTGGCTGCTTATAAACGGGTCTCCTGGGGATGTGGCACACACTGATCTTACTGGGAGAAAGAAAACCGAGGCAGAAAGAGAGGTTCAGGCCTCAGATCAAACCTAGAAGTCTGCTTGACTTCCGGGTTGGATCCCAGCTACCCTACTCCATGGCTGTGTGGACTGAGGCACTTGCCTTGTTTCTCTGAGTCTCATCTATTTATTTGGAAAATGGGAATAATGTTCTCCATTTCACAGAGCTGTGCTCGAACTAAAAAATGAATTTGAAAGATATAGCCTGGCATAAAAGAAACATTTGTTGTTATTTATTTCAAAATTCAATTGTATTTATATTTAAATGATAAGTCACATAATTCAAAATTCAAAAGGCGGGAATGGGTATAAAGTGAAGTCCCCTTCTCATCCTATCCCCAAACCACCTAGCCTCCTTCCCCAAACCACAGAATCATTGTTCTGTGCCTGTTTTTCTCACTTAACAATACATATAGCTTGGAGAATGTTCCATATCAGTACATAAATGTCTTCCTCATTGTTTCATGGTTCCATTGAATTCTATTATGTGGAGGTACCATCATTTATTTAACTAGTTCTCAGTGGATGAGACATTTAGGTTGTTCCTAATCTTGTGCTATTTTGAACAAAGCTAAAGCGAGGAATCTTGTATGGACGTCAATTCCCACAGGTGTGAGTGTATCCAGTAATAACAGCAAATATTGTCAAATATCCATAAAGACCCCCAAAGCCACTTTCCCTGACACCTGGGTCACTCCTCTTCTTTCACAGGTATTCACTCTACAACCGGGAAATCTGATGGGCAATACTCTAGCCCTGGATTTCCCCAGCGCCATAAACCAAATCCCAAGACCCTTGCTTTGGCTGAAGAGACAACTCCAGGCTTTTGATTCTTAGCATTTCAATAGGATTCAGTCCACCTGGAAGGAGCCAACACTGCCAGGATGTGGAAGGACAGTGACGAGTTATGTTATAGATCTGCTGAGGAGAAGAGCATTTGCAAACCAAACAGCCCAGTGCTCAAGGATTTGCCTATTGCTGCATTCAGTCAGCGGATAGAACTCGGACACGTAGGACCTGCCGTGCACTGTGCTGGGGATGAGGAGGGGTGGAGGAAAGACAGGGCAGACCCTACCCTCATAGGGCCTGCAGTCATATGGTAGAGACAAACACCAAGCAAGCAATTCACAATATGAGCTGTGGCAAAAAAGTAGGGAGCAAGAACTTCCCTGGTGGTCCAGGGGTTAAGAATCCAGCTTTCAATACAGGGGCATGGCATGGCATGTTAGTCGCTCAGTGATGTCCAACTCTTTGTAACCCCATGGTCTGTAGCCCTTTAGGCTCCTCTGTCCATGGAATACTGAAGTGGGTTGCCATTGCCTTTTCCAGGGATTTTCCCAGCCCAGGGATCAAATCTGAGTCTCCTGGATTGTAGGCATATTCGTCACCACCTGAGCCACCAGGGAAGCTCCTTCCAATGTAGGGGACTTGAGTTCAATCCCTGGTACTGTACTAAGCCCATACGTTGCACTGGAGAAGCCAGAAAATTGCAACTACTGAGCCCATGTGCTCTAGAACCTGTGCTCCTCAACTAGAGAAAGCCTGTGTGCCACATGAAGACCCAGTGCAGCCAAGAAAAAGCCTTCTTCAGCTTAGACCAGAATTTAGAGACAGGCTGGGACATCCCTTGACTCTTCCTTTCTGAAGCCCCTTAATTTTTCTTTTCTGAAGCCCCTTCTGGTTTTCCTTCGAGCGTGCCCAGAGGCTCAGCCTTCTTCCCTGGTTCCTTCTAACCCCTCGCTGTCTTTCCCGCCTTGGCTCTGGGCAGCTGGGGCCCGCACACTGCCTTGGAGAGGTGGATGCTGCCCCTGGGCACAGTTGGAGCAGTGGTGGCACCTAAAGCTCTCCTGCTGCTGCCCACCACCCACCTCCCCAGCCTTGGAGACCTGCTTTGGAGCTAGAAAATAAGAAGGGCTTGTCTGCCACCCACTTCCCTTCCTGGTGTCAAAGACTTGCTTATCAGGGCCAGCTCACCCTTCCTGACACACAGGAAGGCAGCCATCTGATAAAATGGGTTGTACCCTGGTGTCGGCCACTCCCTGGAACATTTGCATATTTGATGACACAATGCAAAGGAGTGAGTTGCTAATTAGGTGCCATCTAGGCTCCTGGGAAGATTTTCTTTAGGTGACATACAAGGGACTGGCTTATATTTAACAACAGTTGACTTCAGTTAAGAGAGTGTCCTCCATAACCTCTGCGCTATTGCATTGCTGTTTTTAACTGTGAAGAGTCTGTAGAAACAAGGCATTTGCTCAAGAACGGGTGCTCCTCATGTCCACCAAACTCGCCTCCTGAAAGGTCAACTCTTGCATCCGTGGACCCATGGCGTGGTAAATGCAGTACTGCCACATGGAGGAAATACACTGGCAAAGCCTCAATGGTGTTAGCGCAGCGGGCTGCTGTTAGCTCCTAGAGACAATCTATTGTGAAAGAGAAAAATGGAACGAATATTATCAACATAACAATATACATGTAGGCATACAACTGACAGAAGTTGGGGCTGGAAGGGGCATCTTGATGGAAAGATAGGTAAAAGGCCCTAGTAAACTCATTCTACAGAGTTAGGAGACTATCAAAAATCAACCCAGCCTGTAATCAAGTGAGTTTTAAGTACATTGCTTACAGTTAGCAAGATAACCAATAGAGGGACTTCCCTGGTGGTCCAGTGGCTAAGACTCTGAGCTCCCAATGAGGGGGGCCAGGGTTTAATCCCTGGTCAGGAAACAGATTTCACAGGCTGCAACTGATTTCCCATGCTGGGAGGATGATTGAAGATCCTACATGATGTAACTAAACCTGGCACAGACAAATAAATATTAAGGGACTTTCCTGGTGGTCCAGTGGTTAAGAATACATCTGCCAATGCAGGGGACATGGGTTCAATCCCTGGTCTTAGAAGATTTCACTTGCTGAGGGGCAATTAAGCCACAACCACTGAGTCCACGCTCTAGAGGCTGTGTTCTGCAACAAGAGAAGCCACCGCGGTAAGAAACTTGTGCACTGCAACTAGAGAGTAGCCACCATTGGCTGCACCTAGAGAAAGCCCTCGCACGGCAACAGAGACTCAGCTCAGCCAAAAATAAAAAACATCATTAAAAAAAATATTTAAAAAAAGAAAACGCGTTTGAGTCAGTTCTAATGAAGTGGATGAACCTAGAACCTATTACACAGAGTGAAGTAAGTCAGAAAGAGAAAGATAAATACCTATTCTAACGTACATATATGGAATCTAGAAAAATGGTACTGAAGAATTTATTTACAGGGCAGTAATGGAGAAAGAGACAGAGAACAGACTTATGGACATGGGGAGAGGGGAGAGGGTGAGATGTATTGGAAGAGTAACATGGAAACATACATTACCATGTGTAAAATAGATAGCCAACTGGAATTTGCTGTATGGCTCAGGAAATTCAAACAGGGGCTCTGTATCCACCTAGAGGGGTGGGATGGGGAGGGAGATGGGAGGGAGGTTCAAAAGGGAGGGGATGTATGTATACCTATGGCTGATTCATGTTGAGGTTTGACAGAAAACAGCAAAATTCTGTAAAGCAATTATCCTTCAATTTAAAAATAAATTTAAGTTTTAAAAATATTTTAGAAAAAAGACAACCAGTAGAATAACTGATAATTGTCATGACTAAAAATAAAGAGGATTAGGGAGAAGGGTGAGAGTTGGTTACTGGGCTAAATTCTCATCTTTCTTAGGCAGGAGTCAGAGGCATCTGAGGTTGATAAACCAATGTTGAGGAGCCAATTCCTTTGTGGGAGGGTGATGACCATCTAAGTGCTGAGACCTGTAAAGCCAGTTGTCTCTGGAAAGGAATAACAGAGTAAGGCAGGGAAGTGTTGTTATTCCCTATAAACCCCATGATACTACACTTAAATGATAGGCTGGTTTTACTTTCATGAAACTTACGAGAAATTCTTTTTCAATTTTCCACATTTTCTGTAATGGGCATGTGTGGTGATGACAATGAATGATAAGAGAATATAAGAAAAGCTTAATTAATTAATTGTAAATTTCTATTGTGGTAAAAACATATTACAAAATCATGACGAAAAAGTTAAGTTTACAGCTCAATAGTGTTAATTGTACTCACTGTTGTGCAAGAGACTTCTAGAACACTTTCCTCTTGTGAAACTGAAACTCTAAACCTACTGAACAATAGTTCCTCATTTCTCCTCCCTCCAGCCCCTGGCAACCACCATGTTATTTTCTGTCTTTATGAATTTGACTACTTTAAGTATCTCATATAAATGAAATCATACAATATTTGGCTTATTTCACTTAGCATGATGTCCTCAAGTTTCATCCAGGTTGTAGTATGTGGCAGGGTTTCTCTCATTTTTAAGGCTTAATAATATTCATTCTATGTATGTATCATATTTTCTTTATTCATCATATGTGGATAGACCCTTGAGTTGCTTTCACCTTTTTTGTTGTTGCAAGTAATGCTTCTATGAACATGGATGGGTATGGAAGCTTGATTTATTTCTAAAAATAGATACCCCAGAGACTTTCCTGATGCTCCAGTGGTTAAGAATTGCCTTGCAATGCAGGGGACTTGGGTTTGAACCCTGGTCAGGAAACTAAGATCCTACACGCTGGGTACCACAACTACTGAGCCTGTGTGCTCTGGAGCCCGTGTGCCACAGCTAGACAGTGTGTGCGGCATGAAAGATCCTGTGTGCTGAAGCTGAGACCCAATGCAACCAAATAAATAGATAAAATAAAAAGGATACCCCCAACAGATAAAGAAACTACAGTCAGAGAAGACCTATAACTTGTTTAAGTCACTCTCAGACCAAAGCAAGCTCAGGGCATACACTTTTGGGCTCCTGCCTTCATTCTCCTGACAGCAAGAGAGTTAGTTAAAGCCCAACTTCTTGAGATGGTATGGAAGCTGGAAGAAGCATGAATGACATGGAAGGTACATGGAAAGAAGCCAAGTTGACACCAGCCTGACACACAGTCCTCCTCCCATCCATCCACCTTCATGGTACTTTCCATTGTTGGCATTCTCCCAGCCTTGCCCATACCCACCCAGTGCCTTACTAGGGCTTCTGGTGCCTGTGAGCAGCTGTGATCTGAGTTCAGTGCAAAGGCATTTGATTAATCATCTCACTTTTCCGCAAGTTCACTCTTTGATTTTGAGTCTTAGACCTGTGTCCTGTGTTGAGTTACAGGCTGGTTGGAGGGCTCTGCTGGGTTGTCAGGACCCATTCACCTAGTCTCTGACCATCCTGGTAGAGCAGATCCCTTTCTGGGCTGGAGGCTGAGGGTGGAGCCATGTCACCAGTGCTGGCTAGCTTGGACAGTTTCCCAGTGTTAGGTGACAGATTGTTCTTGGAAAGGAAATTATTTAAGTTCAGCTTTTCCTCTGATGATCTGGGAGGCACTCGATCAACACATGTGGAGCTGAAACCCTGCAGGGACCTGGCCATTAATGGACGTGTGAACTGGGTCCTCAGGCAGGGCATGAGACACATCCCAAAGCAGGGGAAGACAGTGGGGTATAGGAATTCCGAAGCCTGGGGTGGGGGGCCCTGAGTCCCCCACAGGGCTACTGGGAGGCGTGGAAGTGATTTCCTTCCTCGCTGGACTGTGGTGTCGGGGCCACCTGGCAGCCTCAGATGACCCTTTGTGAGGTCCTTCTCTGAGCCAATGGCCCTGGGGGGGTGGGGCTGGGTGACAGTTGTCAGAGTTCAGGCAGCTGATGTCCGTGTCTAGGAAGGAAGTTGACACCAGGGGTCTTCCCTGTTTCCCATTCTACACCATCTGCCTTTTCTGACGTAGATCCTTGATTGGGATGTTCCGTTCCAGTTTATCCTGCCTTTTCTCTCTCAAGCCCTGGAGGTGGGTGAAGGAAGGATATTCTCCAAGGCTTTGTGTCTAATACATAGCCTCTAGCCACGCATGGCTATTAAGATTTACATTCACTTCAATTAAATAAAATAAAAAATTCAGCCCCTTGGTTGCATTTAGCCACATTGCCAGTGGCTACCATATGGACACTGCACATTGCGAACATAAAACATTTCCATCCTCAAAGAAAACTCTGTTGACAGGCTGCTAAAAGCCTCCTGTCTTTTCTTCTCTATGATTGTGATCTGAAGTGACTGAAACTGCTGTTTCCTTAGGCTAGGGGCATCCAGGGTGCTGCCTATTGAAATCTAAAAGCAGAGAATGAGTAGCGTGGAAATGCCCTCAGACCCCCACTCAGGACTGAGTCCAGGGCAGCCTTGGGCTCTGAAATCTTGCTCTTCCTGAGGGTGGCACCACCTGAAGCTACCACCCTCTAGCTTCCCAGGTTGCTCAAGTGGTAAGGAATCCGCCTGAAAATGCAGGAGCTGCAGGAACTGTAGTTTCAATCTCTGCATCGAAAAGATCCCCTGGAGGAGGAAATGGCAACCCACTCCAGTATTCTTGCCTGGAAAATCCTCATGAATGGAAGAGCCTGGCAGGCTTGCAGTTCAGGGGGTCACAAAGAGTCAGACACGACTGAAGTGACAGAGTACACCTGCAAACCATTTAAGTGAGTTCTGGCTTGCAGCAGGGATTTGGTTCTGCTTGCCACCAAATTTATTTCATGAATGTTCCAGGGTGTGAGGATGCTCCCACCTAACCTGGTCTTCTCATCTAGATCCCTGTCCTAAAACCCCACACCTCAGTGGTCATCCAGTCACTAATCTTCCTCTGATAGACTGTTGTTGTCTGTAGGCCATGGCTCCTGGCAATTAACCATTTGCTTCCCTGTGAAAAGACTGGTCATTAGAGTTTGGAAGGAAGTGGGGACATGTGTCTGTCTGGGATGTCTGTAACAGGAGATGAGGTTTTCCAGAATAATGTAACACAGCCTTGCCGTCTTCCCCATACCTGTCCAAGACTGTCTTTTTTGTCTTTTAGATCCACCCCTCAGCACCACGTATTCCCCACATGACAGCCAACTTTGGGACTCCATCAGTGAACCTTTTTTTTTAAGTTAATATATTTTTTATTGGAGTATAATTGCATTACAATGTTGTGCTAGTTTTCACTGCACAACAAAGTCAATCAGCTGTATGTATACAAATATCGGTGGCACTAGTGGTAAAGAATCCACACGCCTATACACGAGATGCAAGAGATGCAGGCTGGATCCCTGGGTCAGGAAGATCCCCTAGAGAAGGCAATGGCAACCCACTCCAGTATTCTTGCCTGGGAAATCCCATGGACAGAGGGGCCTGGCAGGCTACAGTCCACGGGGTCCCAAAGAGTCAGACATGAGAGTGTGCATACACACACACACATATGTCCCCTCCCTCTCGGACCTCCCTCCCCCCCACCCCTCACCCCACGCTTCTAGGTCATCACAGAGCACCAAATTGAGCTCCCTGCACCACACAGCAGGTTCCCACTATTTACACACGGTAGTGTGTATACGTCAGTGTTATTCTCAGTCTAGTCCACCCTCCCCTTCCCCACCCTGGGGTCACATGTTGATTCTCTACATCATTGCATCTCTATTCCTGCTCTGCAAATACGTTCACCTGTACCACTTTTCTAGATTCCACATGTATGCATTAATATGCAATGTTTGTTTTTCTCTTTCTGACTGACTTCACTCTGTATGACAGACTCTCGGCCAAAAAAAGGAATGAAATTGGGTCTTTTGTGGAGATGTGGAGGGACCTAGAAGCTGTCAGTGAATCTCTTTCACCTGCCTTGTCAGGGTCGCTGACAAGAGGCTGAGAAGACAGTTAGGAGGGATACTTTGTCTCTTCTCAGTGGAGTGGATAAGTTCAGAGATTATGAATCTAGGCCTGCTAGCAGCCAGCTTTCCTGCCTCTCAGTGAGAGTCAGCCTGGAAAGTGGATCTCAGTAGAGAGGAAAAAGGAGAGAAGACAGAGCCCTGGAATATTATTAGAGCCAGCCATACCTCAATACTTTGCAAACTATTGGACTTCCATGGACTTTCCAGTTATAAGAGGCAATTAAAGCTGAAGATAGTATCAAAGACAATTTTCTACTAGAGTTAGCTTATGTTGGATCTCTGTCACTTGCAACCAAAAAACTAATACAAAGTCATTGAGGTGAAAGTTGCTCAGTAATGTCTGAGTCTTTGTGACCCCATGGATTATACAGTCCATGAAATTCTTCAGGCCAGAATACTGAAATGGTAGCTGTTCCCTTTAGGTTGAGATATTTGGTAGGAGGAAGTCTCTACTGAAAGATCAAGTTCAGGTCCTTGCTAAGATAGCAGCAAGGAATGGTCAGACTGGGGATTTCCCTGGGGGTCCAGCAGTTAAGACTCTGTGCTCCCCATACAGGTAGCCCAGGTTCAATCCCTGGTCAGGGAACTAGATCCCACATGCTGTAACTAAGACCTGGCACAGCCAAACAAGTAAATAAATAAGATAAATATATATTTTTTTAATTATTAAAAAAATAGCCCACCTCTTTTAAGAAACCTTCCCTGACCACCCCAGCCTCTACCCTCTTGCTTCTAATAGCCTCTACCCTCTAATATGAATTATAATCATCAAAGAACTGAGGACTGTCTTTTATCAATGTCTGCTTTCATTGTCTAGAATGGCACTCTAAAGATTTTACTGTTACATGTTCACAGCTTGTCACTCTCTCTCACTTGGTCAAGGTCAGAGATGGGGCCTGACACTTCTGTGTCTCTGACAGGATCCAGCATAAGGCCTGGCACATAACAGCACCTCAGTGAATATTTGTGGACTAGAAACTTGTGGTTACAAGTGTGAGAGCCACAAGAGGCCAGTCTGTATGCAGCTCTCCTCAGTGGGAAATGAACTCCACTTAAGTGTCCACAGTGATGGGAGGTGACAATTCCTCTAGCCAAGCTAGAGGGAATGGGGCTAAAGGGGCAGGAGGAGCAGAGGAAGAGACTGGAGAAGAGGTGAGAGAGGAGATCTTTGCTGATGGCTAAGACCTTCCAGGGAACATCTCCTAGATCCCCTGGGATATTGGCGAAGAGAAATGTCTATATGCTCAGACTTCTCTGAGCTCCCTTGGGGAGGGGTGCAGGCCAGGGGGCTGGGCGTAGGGTGAGGAAAGGCATAGGCCAGAATTGGCTCCTCTCTGGAAACACCTCCAGAGCTGGGGCAGGAGCCACGTGGGAGAAACTAGGGTCCCCAGTCCACGGTCACTCCTCCTTCTGGATCTATTTTTGATTCTATCTTAGTTGTGGCATGCCGGCTCTCTAGTTGTGGTGCATGGGCTTAGTTGCCCCATGGCCATGTGGGATCTTAGTTCTCCGACCAGGGATCGAATCCTCACTACCGGCATTGGAAGGCCAATTCTTAACTGCTGAACCACAAGGGAAGTTCCTAAAGGTCTTTTGAGTGATGAGAAGATCTTTGACATAAGCCTTATGTCCGCATTCTTTGAAAGCTAACAGTATGTGAGCGTATGCATTCTGAGTCATTCCTAAAAGGGGAGGGAATCTCTTCTCTCCCTTCAGGTGTGATCATTGTCACATCTGAGAGCATAGAAAATACTACACAATTAGGCCCTCAGCTGTTCTCTAATTGTTTTCTGACTCTTCTCTTTTTTGATTTGATTACACATTTCCCTCCTGGGGCAATGCTACATCTTATTCTAAAGTGTGTATCTCCCAGCAACCACAACACTCAACTGGATGGATGGATAGATGGGGGTAACTTAGTAAATATTACCTTCCTACATAAACAAATGAATAACAAAATCTGTATGAGTCAGGGTTCTCCACAGAAATAGAACCAATAGGATGGAGATGGATATATACATGAAAAGTTTTATTATAAGGTGTTGGCTCATGTGCTTATAGAGGCTGAGAAGTCCCATGAGCCACCATCTCTAAGCTGGAGACCCAGGAAAGCTGGTGGTGTGGTTTGGAAGGCCTGAGAACCAGAGCACCAGTGCTGTAGGTTCCAGGCCAAGTCTGAAGGCCTGAGAACCAAGAGTGCTGAGAACAGGAGATGATCTACATCCCAGCTCAGCCATCAAATGGAGAGTGAATTCAAAGTTCTTTCACCTTTTTGTTCTATGCAGGCCACATGTTGGGGAGGGTGGTACACTTTACTCAGGCCACCAGTTTAAATGTTAATCTCTTCTGGAAACATCCTCACAGACAACCCAAAACAACACTGAACCAGATGTCTGGACATCCTGTGATTCAGTCAAGCTGACACATAAAATTAACTCTCACAAACCCTGACATTGACCAAGCATTTATTATATCCCAGGCACATGCTAAGTACTCTACTGATATTATCTCATTCTTAGGGATATATATGTATGAGCATACCATAGAGAAAAAAATATGTGTGAGCATTCCATAGATTCTTTATATTAAGTGACTTCTAGGGCCTCTTCCAGTTATAAGATTCTTTAACTTGACATGGCAATAGGAAAACTAAGATATTGAGGTGTGGGGCTTGGATACTTAACACCTAGAAGCAGAAATAAAAATAACAGTATTAGTTATTCCTTTCTGTGGACTAGGAACTGTGCTAAGTACCTCATAGATATTTTCTCCCTTATTCCTTAGATAGGAACTACTACTATTCACTCCATTTCCAGATGAGGAAATCAAGGCAGAGAAAGATTAAATGGCTTGCCTAAGAAGCAGAGCTAGCATTCAGGTCTGTTGACCCCCAAGTCTGCGCTCTTAACCATCCTGCTTCCAGGGGGACTATAAAGCTCTCCACCCTGGCCTGGATGCCTGAGAAAGTGCCTTTCCCTGGGGCCACAAGGAGGCAGGCGACATGGGGGAGGGAGAACCTTGTCGTGGGACCTGTGAGGTTTAGTGAGGAGGAGTGGCATGGAGGACATCTGGGGCTGAGGAAGGTTCTGGACTTGATGCCACAGGAGCCTCTGAGTTCAGCGTGAAGGAGACTAACTCTCCACTCCCTTCAGCAGCACTTGGCAAATCCCGGCTTTGCTCCCTCTGTATCTCCCCAGAGCAGAGAGGACAGGATGTTCTGGAGTTCTAGCAAGGGGACCACTCCTTGGGAACAGGCAGCAGAGCTATGATTAGGGCTTAAAAGTCTACGGCTGCCAGGCAAAGGCCTTGCCTCACCTTTTATAGCCTGCTAGCTTGAGACATCATGTCCCAAGTATTTAGAGACTTTTGCTTCCCACCCTCCCTCATCTGCTTTATGACCCTGAACACATTCTTCCTTTTCTTCCCTTTGGTTCAATTTTCCAGCCCCTGGAACAAGGTTGTATCTCACTAGTGAGCCTAGAGGCTTTCTGGTGAATTGAAAGCAATTTATACTTTCAGTTGGTTTTGTTGGGCTAAACTGGGTGGGGGCATTTCTTATCTTGGGTTTAATTTGCTTAAGTTGCCTCTACCTTCTCTGCTTGGGTTTAGTGGCTCCTTGGGAGCTGGGGTCGGTTACTTTGGTAGCCTGATGATTTTAGGCTGCAGAGGGGCCTGGGAACATGTCCTGGGTTTGCCATTAAGGACCACAGGACCTGGGACCTGGTACTTGACCTCTCTGAGACTCAGTATTCTCATCTGTAAAATGAGAGAATACTACCTGTCTCCAAGGGTTGTTGGGCAATCCTCAAAGGATGGTTGACTAGCCTGGCACTGTGTTGTCCCCATCACAGCACAAGCTGAGGACAACCACAGTCCTGAGATAAGGGTGTTTGGATCAGAGAATCAGGAGTTAACAAGCCAGGCTTCTCTCCTTAGACAAGTTTGGAGGTGAAGGGGAAAGAGCTTGTTGTAGCTGAAAGATCCAGTGTGGGGTTACTTCAGATGGTAGAATCCACGATTTTCAGGATTGGAAGAAACCCTGGCAATCCTCTAAGGCCTATAGGAAGGCAGTTATATAGCAGGAGAGAGACAGCAGGCAAGGCCCTGCTTCTGAAGGGATTGGAGATTTTGAAGGGAGTGCCTTCAAGAATAGGATAGGACCAAGTGGGGAATGACTGGGAGCCTGTCACTGTTCAGGTGGACAAACAAAGTTATTCCATCCACCCTTCTGTCGACGCTTCATTCTCCGTGGAGAAGATGCCGGTGGTTTAGGAAACGAGATGGACCTGGTCCAAGCTGCCCTAATCCAGTTGTAATCAGCCCATGTTTCCTGTGTGGTCTGGCACAGAAACCAAAGGAAGGGGTACACAGGTCTGGGCCCCATTGTCGCCTTGGCACAGCAGCTCCGTCCTCTCTGGAAGAGACAGAGAAGCCAGGGAACCCAGAGGCCCCTGTCTGAGAGGAAAACATCAACAACCAAAATTACAGTCAGGAAGAACTGCCTCCATCTGCAAGTAACTGGGCAATTACCTCCTAATTAAGCTCTTATTAACTTGCCTTCTGAAAGTTACAGTATAGGACTTGGTCGGTGCACCCCACCCTGCTTCTCTCTAAGGTGTTGATTAAGCACTACACATGGAATCAAGGTGGAACTCTTTCATCTGATTAAATATAATAGCCTGATTAATTCCAACATCTGAGCTCTTAAAAGCCATACCCTTTTATCTTTGGAGCACTGGGAGGGATTTTGGGGGGTTTTATCTTGAGTCCTGTGTTTCAGGGGAGGGAGAGGAAGCACCAGGAGTGGAAAAGACACAGAGCAGAATTCAGACTCATGTTTTTTAAAGTGTGGTCTAATGGATCTCTCTTACATCTGACTCACTTGCTTATTTAAAAAATGCAGATTCCCAGGGTCTGTTGCTGAGTCAGAAACTTGCCAGGCAGTTTTTATGAACACCCAGGTCTGAAAAATTCTCAGGTGGAAGTGGCAAGTCTTCTAGGATATCAATTGCATAGATATATGAAGTACTCAGACAAAATCACTGTGGTCCATGACCGCAGCCATGAAATTAAAAGATGTTTTATCCTTGGAAGAAAAGCTATGACAAACCTAGACAGCATATTAAAAAGCAGAGACATCACTTTGCCAACACAGGTCCATATAGTCAAAGTTATGGTTTTTCAGTAGTCATGTATGGATGTGAGAGCTAGACCATAAAGAAGGTTGAGCACTAAAGAATTGATGCTTTCTAACTGTGGTGCTGGAGAAGACTCTCAAGAGTCCCTTGGACAGCAAGAAGTTCAATCCAGTCAATCCTAAAGGAAATCAACCCTAAACATTCATTGGAAGGACTAATGCTGAAGCTGAAATTCCAATTCTTTGGCCACCTGATGCAAAGAACTGACTCATTGAAAAAGACCCTGATGCTGGAAAAGATCGAGGGCAGGAGGAGAAGGGGGCAACAGCGGATGAGACCATTGGGTGGCATCATCAACTCAATGGATATGAGTTTAAGCGAACTTCGGGAGATACTGAAGGACAGGGAAGCCTGGCGTGCTGCAGTCTATGGGGTCTCAAAGAGTTGAACATGATTGAGCAACTGTACAACAGACAACCCAAAACACCATCTCAGCTAATAGTTTCTTAACCCACCTTAGAAAATTTTTCACTTTAACATTAGGCTGGGTAAAGCTTGACTATTCCATGTTTACACTTCATTTATCGACAGGTAGTGATGTGATGCAAATAGAAAAACTGCTGGCCCAAAGGCTAGAAGTCTTTCTGACTTACTTCCTTACTAAAAAATCACAGATTCCTGGGGTCTGTTTCTGTCCGGAGTCAGAAACTTTCCAGGCAATTTTTATGAACACTCAGGTCTGAAAAGTCTCAGCTAGAAGAGGCCAGAAGTCATAGAAGGAATAGCATGTTCGTGTATAAATCACCTTTAGATCATCAAAGGCTGATGTCTTAGTGCCAAATCCCAGGTCTCAGGAGTTGTAAATGCTGGTTTAGAGCTCTTTTATCTACTGATAACAAGGGTGAACAAAAGTGATCTCCAGAAATGGTTCACATGTGCTCCCAGGTTCTTGAAAAACCACAAGTGATTGGCAAATGTTTCTGTTGTAGACGTAAAGTCAAATAAACAGCTCATTTCCTTCAAGACCTCTCCACAGCAGCAGCCATGAGCCTGAATGTAGTAAGAAGAAGAGCTGTCTTCCTCTCCTTCACCCCACACTTTCTTCCCCTTCCCGATGTAAGATTTTTCTGACACTTAAGGAATCCAGGGGCTTCCCTTGTGGCTCAGCTGGTAAAGAATCCGCCTGCAATGTGGGTGACCTGGGCTCGATCCCTGGGTTGGGAAGATCCCCTGGAGAAGGGAAAGGCTGCCCACTCCAGTATTCTGGCCTGGAGAATCCCATGGACTGTATAGTCCACGGGGTTGCGAAGAGTTGGACACGACTGAGTGACTTTCAGTAAGGAGTCCAGACTGAGGGAAAGAAGTTACTGACAAAGAACTTCAGGAAGCAGCTCCCTTGCACCCACTGCCCCTTGCCCGGGTCACTGCCCTTTCTTCTAATGGAGAGTTAGTTACAGACCTTCCATTCTACTCATTTCAGGAAGCCTGGGGGCTACATGGCTTTGAATCACTGTCTTGTAAGGCATAGTGAATTTCATTCCGTGTGCTCTGAGGACATGAAGAGTTGGGTCCCTGACCGCTGAAGATTCTGGTAGGATTCTGAATATAGGTAGCCTGGGTAACTCTGGAGCATAATGGCACACTTTAAAAAAACACAAACACAGATTTATTGAGATGCATTTCACATACCACACAACTTGCCCATTTACAATATACAATTCAATGATTTTTAGCATATTAAATATTTTTAGTATTTTATCACTACTAAAAGAAACTCCAATCCTGTTAGCAGGCACATCACCCTCCCCCCGTCCAATCTCCCTTCACCCCTACTCCAGCTGTATGCAACCATTAATCTACTTTGTGCGTATTTGCCTATTCTGGACAGTTCAAGTAAATGGTATTACATATATGTGTGTCCTAGTGACCAGTGACTTCCACTGAGCATAATCTTTTCAAGTTCTTCCATGTTGTAGCATGAATCAGTACTTCATTCCTTTTTGTGACTATATAATAGTCCATTATACGGACATACATTTTGTTTATCCATTCATCAGTTGATGGGCATTTGGATTGTTCCTACCTTTTGATTATTATGAATAATGCTGCTATGAACATTTGTGTCCAAGGGTTTGTGCAGATAGATGTTTTCATTCCTCTTGGGTATATACCTAGGAGTAGAATTGTTGGGTCATACGGTAAGTCCATATTTAACCTTTCGAGGAACTGCTAGACTGTTTTCCAAAGTGGCTACACCATTTTACATTCATTAACAGTGAGAGTTCTAATTTTTCCACTTCTTCCTTAACATTTATTATTATGTGTCTTTTCCCCCCACCCCTATTATGTGCTTTTGATTTTAGCTTTCCTAAAAGGTGAGGACTTCCCTGGTAGTCCAGTGGTTAAGACTCCAGGCCCCCAATGCAGGGGTCAGGGTACTAGATCCTACCTGCTTGCTGCAATGAGGTTCCTGTGTGCTGCAACTAAGACCCAGCGCTGGCAAAAAAAAAAAAAAAAAGTATGAAGTGATATTTCGTTTTCTTTTGATTTGCATTTCCATGATGGCTAATGTCTCTGCATATCTTTTCAAGTGCTTATTTTCCATTTGCACATCTTCTTTGGAGAAATGTCTTATTTAGATCCTCAGCCCATTTTACAATTTGGTTTATTTGCCTTTTTATTATAAAGTTGAAGGAGTTCTTTACATATTCTAGATACAGTCTTTCATCAGATATACGATTGCAAAATCCTTCTCCCATTCTTTGCATTTTTTCACTTTCTTGATGTCCTTTGAGGCACAGAAGTTTTATATGTTGATGAGGTCCATTGTATCTGTTGTTATGGCTTGTGATTCAGATTTTGAGAAACATGGCTAAAACGCAGCTTGAAACTCGAAGCTTTGAGGCCTCAAAGTTTGGTGGTGCTTTATAAGTTGCAGGGATTCCCTTCGACAGAGATTTCCTCCCAGTTTAGGCTTTCACTCCCCACCCAGCCAACCAGCCCTAGCTCCTTCTCCAGGCTGGAAGCATAGAGCCCCGGGGAACCTTCACTGTGTTTACATCCCCTCCCTCTCCTGAGGTCTACCACAATAGAGCAGCTGAGATGACAGTTTGGAAATGTCCTTTATTGTGAAAACTCAATGGCCTTTGTCTCTGGGATTTGAAATTTAGATGCAAATGTTGGCAGCCAAGGAAGGACGAGGGGAAGGGCTAGAAGAAGAAACCCTGCCATTGATTTCCATAGTGAGTCATTCCAATTCTGTGTTGTCTTGGTTTTCTCACCCATAAAATGGGGAAAAATAAGTCCAACTCCCCATTTCAGTGGGGGTACTTTGAAGATGAGTTAGAATACTTTGAGATCTTGGATTAAAGGCATTACTGAGACACAAGGTGTTATTATAATAATAAATGACTTAATAGCAGAAAGGGTGAGGTCGCTAAAGCAAACGGCTGAAGGAGAGGCTCTGTGCTGCGGAGTGGCTTCAGTCTAGAGCTGCTGGGCCAGACAGTTTTATTCTTTATTCTTATTATTGTTCAGTCGCTAAGTCATGTCCAACTCTCTGCAACTCCATGAACTGCAGCATGCCAGGCTTCCCTGTCCTTCACTATCTCCTGGAGTTTGCTCAGATTCATGTCCATTGAATCAGTGATGCCATTCAACCATCTCATCCTCTGTCGTCCCCTTCTCCTCCTGCCTTCAATCTTTCCCAGCATCAGGGTCTTTTCCAATGAGTCGGCTCTTTGCATCAGGTGGCCAAACTCTGGGAGCTTCAGCTTCAGCATCAGTTCTTCCAATGAATATTCAGAGCTGATTTCCTTTAGGACTAACCGGTTTAAGATTGGATTATTTCATCTGAGTTCAACACTGCTCTATGATGGTAAAGAGTCTGCCTGCAATGCAGGAGACCTAGGTTCAATCCCTGGTCGGGAAGATCCCCTGGAGAAGGGAATGTCAATCTACTCCAGTATTCTTGCCTGGAGAATCCCATGGACAGAGAACCTGGCAGGCTATAGTCCATGGAGTCACAGAGTCGGACACGACTAAGGAACAAATACTACTGAATATGTCCCATATGACTTCTGCCACAAGGCAAGATTACACTCTTTTTAGGAAATAAGCTATACATTAAAACAAGTAGAAGCAGCGCAAGACATAATCAAGGCGTGAATTGAATGGCAAGTGTCAAAAATAAAGCAGACATGCTGAAGAGCCGTGTTCCCTTATTATGAAGCTAAGGTCTCCCACACACTAGCTGACTTTGCCTCAGGTTCTTCTTCTCTGACTGCAATTGTTGGTATAAAGGACTTGGGATAATGGCTGGCGCATAGTAAGCCCTCAAATACTGTACTTGTCAGGCTCGGGTTTTGCTGGTTATGTAATATTGACCAAGTGGCTAGACCCCTGGGACCTCCTGTTATCCCATCTGTAAAATGGGGATAAGCATACTTACTAGTGAAATGGAAAAAGACCCTGTGGGACCCTCCCAGGTACAAATCCTTTCCGTATTCCCCATTTCTCGTTTGTAGAAAACAGATTTCGTTCAGCCTCCTAGAGTTCTAAAGGGCAGATTCAAACAGCTACTAATCAGGGAAGGTAGGTTATGCAGAAACAAAGAAGGAAAAGTTAAGAAACGATGGTGCAGAAATGGGGCAGGGTTAGAGATCTTCCTGAGGTCAGTGATCAAACCCACCTCTCCTGCAGTGTAGGTGGGTTCTTTACCACTGGGCCACTAGGCGAGGTGGTCCAAATCAAGGAATACACACAACATCTTTGAGTTCTTCTGCAGAAACTAAAGACTTCTTTGAGTTCTTCTGCAGAAACTAAGGACATCTTTGAGTTCTTCTGCAGAAACTAAGGACTTCCCCGGTGGCTCATACGGTAAAAGCATCTGCCTACAATGCGGGGGACCCGGATTTGATCCCTGGGTTGGGAAGATCCCCTGGAGAAGGAAATGGCAACCCACTCCAGTATTCTTGCCTGGAAAATCCCATGGATGGAGGAGCCTGGCAGGCTACAGTCCATGGGGTTGCAAAGAGTCGGACACGAACAAACTAAGGTCCCCGACCTCCCACCCCCCACCCCATCAAGGTGGAGTATCAGGCAAGATTCCTGGGATAGGGCCCTATTACCTTACCACCAACCGATCAGGAGAATGTAAGAAAGACTGACCTGTTCCCCAAATGATTCTCCTTTTAAAAAATTTCCACAGGGAGCAGAGACTCCAGAGTTGGCTTTTGGCTAGGAGTCAGCCATCTCCCCAGGTGAATGGCCTCCCAAATAAAGCAAGGTTTCCTTTCCAACCAACACTTGTCTCTCGAGTATTGGCTTTTCAGAAGGAAGCAGAGGAACCTGATTTCCAACACTAGCTCATAAGGCAGCTGTGAGGATGCAGGGAGACAGCGTTTGTAAATACTGCAGCATAGCAGGAACCCTGCAAATGGTAAGCATTCACTAAATGAGTTACTATTACTATCAGTAACTGCGTGCTGCAGTCCATGGGGTGGCAAAGAGCCGGACCCGACTGAGTGACTGGACAACCACCACTACGATCTCCATTGACCTGTCCAGGCTGGGGGTGAGGGGTACTGCTCACCAATGAGGTATCAGTAACAGTCCAGCGGGACTCTTTGCTACGCTACGGACTCTAGCCCACCAGCCTCCTCGGTCCTTGGAATTCTCCAGGCAAGAATACTGAGTGGGTTGTCCTTCCTCCCCCAGGGGAACTTCCCTACCCAGGAATGGAACCCTCTGTCTCTTGTACCTCCTGCTATGGCAGGCGGATTCTTTGCCTCAGCACCACCTGTGGCTTTAGTTAAGCCAGAGGCCTTCTTTGGAAGCTGGAATCTGAGATGGGCAGGACTGATAGGATTTGGGTGATCAGAGAAGAAAGCACGATCAAAGAAAAAGCAGAAGCCTGAGGCTGAACTACACTCTGGAACGCAGGAGAGGTCTGGGGCTTCTCCTTTTCCCCCGGAGCCCGGAGTCTGGCCGGCCGTTTCTGGCTGAGCCGCGGCGGCTGTTTACCTCCGACCCTGCCCCCGCCCCCACCTTCCGCAATCTCTTTCACCTTCCCCTTTGGCGCGGGCAGGGCTCTGCTAGGCTGGAGCAGGCTCCCTCCCGCAGGAATGTGCGACCCTCCCTCTCAGAGGAATGTGCGCCCGGATCAGGCCGAGCGCCTACCCCCTTCCCCCGCCACGGGTAGCCAGGAGCCCCGCTGTCTTCACCATACCCTCGGCCTGGATCCAGTTTCAAAGTCACCTGAAAGCCATTTCCTTCCGCGCCCGCCCCTCCCCTCCCTGTAAATCACCTGGGGCTTGCATTTCCCGGGAGTAGCTTATTTTTCTTTTCTTTTGGGCTTGTTTTGTTTTTAAACAGGAATATCCGTCCTTTACTAGACACATTTAATCTCTACACACTAAAGTCAAATGTACCCAGAGGTTCTGATGCTATTCCTCCTCCAATCCCGGGCTTCTCTCCCTGTATTGTGCTGGGACAGCATCTTTTTTTTTTTTTTAAACAGCACCTTTGTTGATGAATTATTTCCGGTTTAGTTAAAGTTTGGGACGAGGTGGCCGAGTGGTTAAGGCGAAGGACTGCTAATCCATTGTGCTCTGCACGCGTGGGTTCAAATCCCATCCTCGTCGAACATATGTTTTGGCGCTTCCCTGGTGGCTCAGAGGGTAACGCATCTGCCCGCAATGCGGGACACCTCGGTTCGATCCCTGGGTCGGGAAGATCCTCTGGAGAGGGAAATGGCAACCCACTCCAGTATTCTTGCCTGGAGAGTCCCACGGATGGAGGAGCCTGGCAGGCTACAGTCCACGGGGTCGCAGAGTCGGAGACGACGGAGCGACTTCACTTATTGATGAATTATTTCCGGTTTATTTAAAGTTTATGCTCTTGCTCAAACGCCAGCGGGTCCTTATAGAATGTCTCCGTCCCGCCTTCCGCCCCTCACTTTTCCAGCTGTGCACCTTTCCATGCCGAAGTGATTACATACAGACATCAGAACAGGGGACAGTTTCTCTTTGTTGTACCAAAATGAATCTCTTATTACACGGGTTTCTTCTGCCTCTTGCTTTTCCCATCTAACAGTATCTTCGTGGTCTCTAAGTTATCGACTTCATCTCTTTCTTGCCCGTTTCTCAGAGGTTTGAACTTACATCTGTAAAGGGTCACGGGAACCGAATTTCGGTGAGGAATTCGAGACGTGCCTTTCTGACTCAAAAGCTGAGGTGCCCGGCTTTGGAAGGGTCAGGGCTCCCGAGTCCGATCCCCACTAAAGGACCTTTCCTGTTCGTAAAATCGGGGCCGTTTAGGCTGTCCGGTGCCCTCTTGGGAGGCGGTGATATCAGGTCTGTGACACCAGGGGGACCCCCTCGCCCCCCGCCCCACGTGCGTCTTTGTGTCTTAGCGCGTCTAGGTGGCTCCGGGGCGGCTAGCGTTCCTCCGGGCGCACACCGCCGGGGCCGCGCGCGAGCCCCACCTGCGGCGTTAATCATTAGCTGGGCGCGAGCCCCACCGCCGCCGCCGCCGCCGCCGCCGCAGCCTTTACCCCGGGCTCCAGCTCGCAGTGCCGCGAGGTTTCCCCCGGCCCCCGCCAAGCCGCCAATCGCGGGATTCCAGCCGCCGGCCCGAGTCTCCACCCACTGGAAAAATTCCTGGTCCGCCCTCCCGGTCTCCCTGCCCCCTCCCGTGGCTGCTCCAGCTCGGCTCGGCCCCGACTTCCTGCTGGGCGCTGGGAAGGCGCGCGCGGGCTGGGGTCCCCGGGGACCGCGCTCGCAGCTGGCCGCGCCCCGGCCGCCAAGGGGTTGGCGGTGGGCGGGAGCGGCCGGCAGTCCCGGCCCCTTCCCGGAGCGACTTTCAAACTTGTGCCTGCGTTGCGGCGGCACCTGGGTGGCTTCGCGCGCCTTGCGTTCCGGCCCCGGTGGGGCAGCCGCTGCTCGGTGAGTGTTCCTCGGCTCTCTCCGCGCTCTCCGCCAGCGCCACCGGCCCAGCGCCCTGCGGGGTGAGGACCCGGGGGAGGCAGAAGGGGGCTCTGGGCCGCGTGGGCTGCTTCCAGGGCGACACTCCTAGCCAAGGGCTGGAGCGCGGGAGGCTCGTGCCAGGAGAGATTGTCTGTCCTTTAGCCCCCACCCCGGAAACGAGAGGAGCGAATGCGCCGGGTGGCTCCAAGGGGCTCAGTTTGAAATCCGGGAAGCCCGCGAGGCTGCGCCCATCCGCGCCCACTGCGCGCTAGGTTGCCGGAGGGCTGGTCCTTGCCGCGGACTGTGGGCCCGGGCGGAGTGGACCCTTTGGGGGAAGGACCCGCGCCTCTGACCCCGGGAGCCCGAGGGCGCCGGCAGCCTGTTCCGGGTTGGTGTCACACGGTACTCGCTCTGGGAATCTCAGCTCACGTCCTGGAGGGATTAGAGTGGGTGCCAGAAATGGGGTGTCGGGGAGCCGAAAGCACAGAAGCCACTGCCTGCCACTGTCTCCCTCGACCTCGCCCACTCCCGAAATCGGTTTGGTTCATTTTCTCCCTATTCTCAGCCATTTGGTTTGGAAAGCTAGGAGAAGGCGTGCCAATTTCAAGAGGTTTCGGGTCGCTACTTTTACTCTTTGGAGCTACTTTTGAAAAACAAAAGGAAGAACGGAGTGGGAAGTGTAATAGTGGGAGGCGGGAGGGGTGTGGCCTGAGGGGGGGCGGCTGGTCTGTAAGATTCATCCTGGAAGTCACTTGCCTGTCTCCTCTCGTGGGGCCCCCAGGAGGCGATCCGGACCGGATCACCCTCCAGGGAACCCTAACTGGGTTCCCGGAGTCTCCTCAGCCCCACCTCTGCGCTGCTCATCACACCGACCTTGCTTAAGAGATAATAAGCAGGGAGAGTAATGATAGCCCCCGGGGCGCCGCGCTGAGCGCGCTGCTTGCCTGCCTGCCTTCAGGCAAGTGCCATTCCACCCTCTCCTTTGCTCGACTGGGGATGGAGTGCTGAGTGGCTTAGCTGGGAGTGACTTCACCCCAGCCATTTCCGGCGGAAAACCTAGGGAGTAAGAACCCAGAAAAGTTGTACCCCTTCTCTCCGTTATGCTCTTCGCTGTGGTCCTGGGAAACCTCATCTCCCCGCTGTTAATAGGCTTCTCTCTGCCGCCCCCACTCCCAGACCCTTGGATATCTAAGCCCGGGATACCTTGCTTTGGGGGTGGGGCAGGGAGTAGGCTTGGGGTAAACCAAGTCCTAGAAGCAGAGAGTGATTTGCTGAAGAGCTGCCTTGGGCTTTGCTTTTGTTTTGTTTTTCCTGATTTTTATTGGAAGTGGGACAGGGGGAGAGTGGGTAGAGCCCTGGCCTGGGAGCCCAGCTCTGGTTCTACTGTGTAGCATCAAAGACTGAGTCATCTGAACTGGAAGTCACCTCCGATGTGCCATTTACACATGAAGGCAGCAGGGCCCAGAGATGTGAGGTGATTGGAGCCGGGCTCCTACTGGGCAAACAGGGACCAGAACTCAGGTTTCCTCGTGGTCTAACCCATGCTTTTCCCAATATGACCTAAATCACAAAGCTTTTTTCTGACTCAGTTTCCTCTTGAGTAGAGTTGGAGGCTTGCCTCCTTTTCCTCCTAGAGGGGCCTGGTAAGGATCAGAGGAAGCCAGGTATGTGGAAAGTGCTGCATAAACTCCTATACAAAATGAAGGTTCAGTGTGGCTAGGAGGAGCCCCCGAGAGCTGTACAGTGTATTGGAAAGGTCCCCTGTGTGCCACAAGGAGATGGTAGATACCAGGAGCCAACGGTGGACACTCCCCCGGCCTGTAATAGCTCAGCTCTAGGGTAAACATTTGCCCTACCAAATCGACAGCCATCCCAGGGTCACTGTGTTTACGCTGGAGGCGGCCAAAGGCCGTGGCCTGAGGGCTGTCCAGGGCAGGAGGGGAAAAGCAATTGTGTTCCAGATGTACGGCTTGCCCCTTCACCTCTGCCCCTCTTCTCAGAAACTTATGAAGGCTCTGGTTCCAAGCCTGGGGGTTGCTTCAAGCCCAGGCTGAGCACTGACTTTGAAGGGTTAATCGGGAAGCCATCTAGCTCTTCCCGGCTGTATTCGGAGGTTGAGGGGACTCTGGGCACTGGGAGGTGCTGCCTTTGCAGCTGCCCTGAGGGCTGTCTCCAGCTCCTCATTTGTCCCCCGCCTCCCCACCCCAGCCTGCCCCTCTGGACCCAGCGGCTGCTCAGTCCTGGCCAGCTGCGTGTCCATAGGCCTTTGTTTCAGAGTTGCAAACTGGCCCTCCCCAGCAGAAGCCCTCAGGCTGGGGCCCTGGCAGCTGGAAGTCACTTCTGCCAGCAGGAAGGCTTTACTGGAGTCCACCGGAGACCTGGCAGACCTTCATTTCCTCGTGTAGGTCCCATCTGGAGCCCTCAGCTCACCCTGGCCAGATTTCTGTCACCAGCTCCACCCTGAATGGATGGATCATCCTCCTTTTCTTCCTACACTCACAGCCCTTCGTTCTATTTTAAAGGGTTCTTTCATTCATTCAAGAGTTTTTTGGCATCTGCTATATAGAATGCTGGATGCAGGGGACACTGCAGTGTACAAAATATATTAGAGTCATTGACCTCATGGAGCTGACTTCTAGTGGGGGAAGCTGACAACAAGCAAGATAAATAATGGAAGGCAAGTTAATGATGAGCAGAGCAATGTGATAGGAAAGGTGGATGTGAACTGTCATGGAGTGGGTGGGATGGTGTTCGAGATGGGGTGGCCTGGGAGACATCCCGAGGAAGGGCTCTTCGATAATGCCTGAAGGAGGAATTTTCCCTGTCTCTGGTTTCCAGTTCTTGAAACCCAGTTCAAGGAACTCACTGTGGGGCTTGGCAGCTTCCTAGCCCTGCGGTGCTAACCTTCTTTGAGCCTGTGTTTCTCATCTGTGAAGTGGAGTTAGTCATCATACCTACCACGTACGGTTTTGTGAGTGATCAATGAGCTGACGTCTGTTCGATGCTTAGCAGAGTCTATAGAGGTCTTCAGTAAGTGAGAGTCTTCTATTTTGTTATTTCTCCAACCAAATTCTGCAGGGGTAGCCCAAGCTCTTTATTGCCATTGCTAAATGAAAAGCTTGAGGCAAGTGGGGAATTGGAGGCAGGTGAAAATGGAAACCCTACCTAGTGCAGACTTTTGTAGTTGGTGAGACTCTTCAACCCTCTCCTAGATTCAAGGCTGGGGCATTGTTGAGGATGTGGGTTTCCCAGGTGTGTGTGCTGCTTCTAGGGTGAACTGGGGGCAGCCCTGACCCACCCTTGTTCTGGAATTTCCCTTGCTTCCAGCTAGCACTGATGAATCACACCTTCATCCCTGGCCTCTCTACCCTGCCTCACAGCTGGAAAGGCTAGCTGTCTCTCCCCCAACTTCTGTAGATAAATTCCCCTGGGAGAAGAAGAGAAAAGGCTGGTGAATACGAGGGAGGGGCAGGGAAGGTCGGGCAGATGGTGGGTGGAGCCGTTTGAGGAGAGCCTGCAGAGGTTCGAGAGTGCTCACCGATGCTCAGGCAGCCCCAGAAAAAGTTTCAAAAAGGGTCCACCAGGGACCAGAATTTCGAGTAACACGGACAGACAGACACTGTGAGTGCCGAGTCTGGCTGGACTCCGCTCAGCTCTGCTTCCACTCAGCCAATCTGAAGAGTCTTTTCCCCTCTCAGCTGAATCAGGACCTCAAAGGGACGTGCCTGAACTCAAAGACCGCTGCTGTCAAAAGCAGCGGGGAGCGGTTTCCTGGGGGCCGAGCCCGGCTCAGGAAGCGGCGATGGGCGGTGGAGGGCGGGCTGGGGAAGTGGTCATCAGCCAGACCGCGCCCTCCGAGAGCCCAGTTTCAGGCTCAGGACAGCCAGGGAGGCCCTATGGTGAAGGAGCCTTTTGGGCCTGCTAGTGGGTGCCTGGAGACCGGGTAAAACTAGGTGTAATCTGGCTTCAGAGGAAGTTCCAGGGAGGGCCCTAAACAGCCTCAACCAATTTTGTGATGTTGGGTGACCTCAAGTCAGAGGAGAATGAAAACTGGGCAGGGTCAACTAATTTGTGATATGAAGGAGGTACATCCAGAGTCGCTGGCCACCCCTCTGGGTGTAGGCTGTCTGGGATAAAGACTGGCCTTGTGAACAGGGTCTCTGCTCTGTTCTTATTTTGATGAGCAGTTCTCTGAAGGCAGGGGCTCTGCTGGAGCCATCTTTGTTCCCATAAAGCATGGAGAGCAGTGCATGATGAGCTTGTGCTGGGGTCCCATCCTGAGAACCGTCTGGGCTCCGCGATCTCATCTGCTCTAGTTTTGTTCCATAGAGTTAAAGGAAGAAGGCAGTGGGGGTCAAGCCTAGCCCTGGGTGGACCGTTGCCGCCTGGGAATGCCACCTGAGAGAGAATGGGACTTTTTTTACAGTTCTCTGGCTGGCCTCTGGGGAGGGAAGCCTCCTGGCTTAAGCTCAAGGAATGGATTTTTAAGGACTCTCAAACTCTGTTTCATGCTGAGCAGACCCTGGGGCCGGCCACAGGACTTGAATGAGGTTTCAGTGGGCACAGTGACGACTGCACATGTTACCTTTTGGGAAACAGAATTTGAGGGTTCTAGGGTTGCTCTAGTTGTTGCTGGAATTTGGCTGAGAATGGAGGGAGGGATGCTAGAGGAGTGAAGTCTATTTCGCTATGGTAATGGGATCTCGGGAGGAAAGATGGGTTCTACAGGTACTGGAAGCTCTAAAAAAACTTTGCTCCCCAGGCCACAAGACTATGTGGGTGTATGTTTGTGTGTGTGTATATATACATGTATATATATGTATACATGTATATATATGTATATATATGATTGTGTGCACATATGTGTATAAGTCAGAGATTCTTGAGCAATAGATGGCAAGTGTTTATTGAAAGGAAAAGGGAACCAGTATTCTTGCAGCCTCTGTCTGTCCTGTGCATTGCTGCATCTCCGGTGCTTGCTGCATAGTAGGATTCCAGTAAACATTTGTTGAATAAATAAAACCCTACTGTGTGATGAAACTTTAGGAATTAGAGAAATTTTCACACTCTGCACAAATGTTCTGCTCTTTCCTAGTAGAGTAGAAGATTCTAAGAAGTTGAAGTTGTGGTCAGCACCTGTGGCCCAGGGGCAGGCAGCTCTGTATTCCTCCAGCCTGGACATGTGAAAGGGTGCCTTGGGTCACTGGGACCAGTCCTCCCAGGCCTGCTGAGAGTTTGCCCCTTGCATGTTGTGTCCAAAGTAGAGTATGCTTTTAGTCTTGAAAATAGTTCATCCCATAATATGTCCTGTAACCCCTCTTCTACCGTATTTACAACATGGCCACCCAGTGGCCTTGCTTATTTGCAAGTAGCCAGTAAGGTCTCCAGGTAGACCAGGACTCAAGTTGCTGCATTTTCTTTCACACCAGCTCCCTCAGACCCTGTTTAACTTTTATTCCTACATAAAAGGAATTGTGTCATCCAATTTCCAAGCCCACAACTGAAAGGCAGCAGCAAAGGAAAGAGTGTAAAGAGACCAATGTAGAGAGGAAAAATGACCACAATGCAATTGACAATTGATGGAGTGGATGGAGATCAAGACACTATGGAAAGCAGGCATGAGTGTAAGAGCCAGGGGTCATTATTGATGTAGGGGGAGTGACTTGGCACACCTTGGCCTTTGGGGGCATCATCATTTTGATAATTGTTGCTTTGCTGGTAATTGTGACCCTGAGTCATCAAGCGGAGGTTAAATGATGTTTCCTTGACTATTTAGGAAGGGAGGGAAGGAAGTGTGTAACGTGTTTTTGAAAGATGTCCCGGTCAGATTGACTACAATTTTTGAAGTGTTGACTCTTAGGTAATATCACTAATCTCAACAAGGCATGGTAGGTGGTGATACCCTCAACTACAGGTGAGGAAACTAAATCCACCCACACAAGGTAGGTCACTTTTCTGGGATCTCACCGAAGACTTAGCAGGGATGAGGTCTGAACTTCTAGATGGCTCTGGAGCACATGATCTGAGCTCTACCCCAGACTCTTTGGAAACTGGGCACACTCTTTAAAAATGTGCCTTTTGGATAGCTCTCTCTGCAAGGGTTCCAGCTGGTCAAGTTTTTACTGTGTTACTGTGGAGCCAGGATGGGCCCAAACTTAATTCAGCTCCACCCATAGCAGACTGCCAGTTATCCCAGAGGGTGCTTGCCTCAGTGGAAACAAGGATGCCTTTAATACATTTACATTTTTTAAGCTTCTACCTGAGTACTGCACAACATTTCCGAGGCCAGAAAATGTTAGGGAGGAGCTGCAATTTCAAAAATCCCAAGCCTCTTTCCATCAGGAGCTTTTGTTCCTTTGTTTGGGCTCTGGATGCTGCTGAGGGTGCTGTGCTGGGCAGTCTCCATGCTGGTTGTTCCAGTCTCCAGGGTGGTGGGGCCCGCCCCTGCGTGGGAGCTCCTACTCCTGTCTTCTCACCATCCAGATCTGGCAAATGGTAATTTCCTCCAATTTATTTCTGTCATTTATTGTAGAGGTAGAATGTTAAACAGATGCAGTCAATGCTTGCTTTTTCCTCCTAATTGCTTTCTCTTTCCTCCCTCCTCAGAAGTAACATTCTCTTGAATACAGTGTTTATCACATCCATGCATGTCTTCATACTTTTTACTGTTGTCTGTAAGTAATTTACAGTTTCTTGTTGTTTTGATTTTGACATGTTTAGCATCATGTTGAATCAACATTGTTGTCTAGATTTATCCATGTTGAAATATTTAAATCTAGTTTATTCACTGAACTGTTAACATGGTATCTGTCATTTATTATAGCTTCCTTATGAACAGACTTTTAGATTATTTCCATTTTTCTCACCAGTATCCTGTGTTTATCATCCATGTGTCAATCTTTTCTACCATGTGTGTCAGTGGTAGGATTATGGGGTTATAAATTGTGCTTTTCAAGATACTGCCAAATAGTGTCCCTGCATGATTTGTGAATCAGTATACGTTCTTACCAGAAACACAAGAGCCCCTATTTCACTAACATTTGGATTGTGTCTTGTAATCTAGTAGATGTAATTTTAAAATTATTTTATAAACTGTTCCTTAAAATTAGCACTTTTGATTGAAGATAGGGATGAGCGTTTTTCATGTTTATTGCCTATCCATGTTTATAATTCTGTGAGGTTTTGCCTTTTGCATTAAAAAAAAAATTAAACCAAGTAATACATCCGCATGATTCAAGCCCCAGAATGTTGTGTGGTGATAAGTCCCTTTGTTTCCTTGCTTCTAGTTCCCCACGCTTTGACAAGTTACAGGTTCTCGGTACTTTTGCAGAGTTTTAGTTGCCGTTTTCTTGCTGATTTTTAGGAATTAAAAAAAAAAATCTATGTATATGTGTTAAATGAAACAAAGTGATCGTGTTAGTTGCTCAGTCTTGTCCCGACTCTTTGTGGCTCTATGAACTGTAACCCATCAGTCTCCTCTGTCCATGGGATTCTTCAGTCAAGAATACTGGAGTGGGTTTCCATTTCCTCCTTGAGGGGATCTTTCCGACCCAGATATTGAACCTGGTTTTCCTGCATTGCAGGCAGATTCATAATCTCTTGTGGGTTTTATTCATTACATATAGCTCTGGATTGTTTTAACTTTATTAAAGTTATTTTTCATAGGGAAATTTAAATTTTAATGTCACATTTGCCAGTCTTTTGTTCATATCAAGAAATCTTTTCCTACCCTGATTTTTATTAAATGGGTTCTTAAAAAATCTTTTTTTATTTAAAGTTTTTTTTTTTTTTTAACTGCACTGAGTCTTTGTTGTAGTATGTGTGCTCTTCGTTGTAGCTCCAGGTCTTCTTACTCTTTTAAGATATAATTTTATTTATATATTTTTGGCCATGCTATGTCTTCATGCTGCGCGGGCTTTTCTCTAGTTGTGGTGAGTAGCGGCTGCTCTGCAGCTGCGGTGTGCAGGCTTCTCAATGATGTGTCTCTTGAGCACACAGGCTCAGTAGTTGCAAGCATGTGGACTCCGCAATTGTGGCTCCTGGGCTCTAGAGCACGGGCTCAATAGTCGTCGCCCACGGGCTTTGCTGCTCCTCGGTATGCGGGACCTTCCTGGATCAGAGATTGAACCCTTGTCTCCTGCACTGGCAGGAGGATTCTTTACCACTGAGCCACCAGGAAAGCCCTCGAAGGCCTGAATTGGAAGGTAGATTCTTAACCACAGACCACCAGGGAAGCCCCTTCCTATTCTGATTCTATAGAAAATATAGTGTGTGTATATTATATATATATATATATATATATATATATATATATATATATATATTTAATTTTGCTTCTACTCTTAACATTTTAAATTCATCTAGAGTGTATTTTCTGTATGTGACAATGGTTCTTCTCTCTGGTTACATATTAAAACCTCATGAGGAGCTTTTTAAAATAGTACTATTGTCTGAGCTTCATTTCAGATCAGCCCAATAAAATGAAAATACCTTGGGGTAGGGCCCAGGCATGGTTATGAAATGGCCCAGGTAACTTTTGTGTTCAGCCAAGGTTGAGAACCACTCAGCCTTGTAAGATGGAACTGATTTTATTTTTTCCAGAGAAATAGCCAGTTTTCCCAGTGCTAGTTATTAAGCAGTCTATACTTTTCCTGTTGACTTTTTACTTTTTAAGAGTTGATTTGATAGCTTTATCGAGATATATTTCCCATATCTTAAAATCTACCCATTTTTTAGTATATATGCACAGAATTGTATTACCATCCTTGCTATCTAATCTTTTCTTTCTTTTTTTTTTTTTTTTCTCTTTTGGCCCTGCCGCTCAGCTTGTGGGATCCTAGTTCTCTACCAGGGATCAAATCCAGGCCCTCGGCAGTGAGGGTGCAGAGTCCTAACCACTGGACCACCAGGGGATCCCCTCTGCTGTCTAATCGTGTGTGCCAGTGGCCTCAGTCATGTCCACCTCTTTTGAGACACTGTGGACTGTAGCCCACCAGGATCTTCTGTCCATGGGATTTTCCAGGCAAGAATACTGCAGTGGGTTGCCATGCCCTTCTCCAGGGGATCCTTCTGACCCAGGGATCAAAATCAAGTCTTTTAAGTCTCTTGCATTGACAGGCAGGTTCTTTACCATTGGTACCAACTGGGAAGCCATCTAAACCATTTTTATTATCACAGTTTATTAAAAGAAACTGTACTTTTTGCAATCATTTCCCCTATCCACTAGCCCCAGGCAATCACTAGTCTACTTTTATCTTTCTAGATTTGCCTGTTCTGGATCTTTTACATAAATGAGTTCATACAATATATCGTTCTGTTGACTAGCCTTTTCATTTAACATAATATTTTCAAGAGTCATCCATGTTGTGGCAGGTTATCAGTTCTTCATTCTTTTTCATTCCATTATATGGATTTACTACATTTTGTTTATACATTCATCAGTTGATAGACATTTGAGCTGTTTCCACTTTTTTTGTATTATAAATAATATTGCTATGAACAATTGTGTACAACTTTTTGTACGCAGCATATAGATCTCCTAGCTTCTATATGACCTACTGGGAGATGATTATTTATAAGTTAACTTTTTGAGGAATTGTTAAATTGTTTTCTAAGTAGGCTACACCATTTCTTACCAGCAATATATGAGTTCTAATTTCTGTTTATCCTCACCAACACTTGTTATTGAACATGGCTTTGATTTTAGCCATCTTAGAGTGAGTA
Organism: Muntiacus reevesi; assembly: GCF_963930625.1. Taxonomy (NCBI): domain Eukaryota; kingdom Metazoa; phylum Chordata; class Mammalia; order Artiodactyla; family Cervidae; genus Muntiacus; species Muntiacus reevesi. Next base: position 73,850,359 of record NC_089255.1, read on the forward strand.
TGAAATAGATTTAATCGTGATTTTGATTTGCATTTTCCTAATGACTAATGATGTTGAGCATTTTTTTGTGTGTGCTTATTGACCATTTGTATATTTTTTTGGAGAAATATCTATTCAAATTGTTGCCTATTTTAAAATTGGGTTATTTTATTGTTGTTGTAAGGGTTCTTTATATAGTCTGGATACAAGTCTATTATCAGGTTTACAAATGTTTTCTCCCATTCTGTGATTTATCTTTTCACTCTCTTTTAAAAATTTTTCAAAAATGATGTGTAATTGATATATTATTTAATTCCAGATGTACAACCTAATGATTCAATATTTGTATACATTGTAACATGATCTAGTCTACTTTCTTTTCATTTTCTTTATAGTGCCTTTGAAACATAAGTTTTAAATCTTGATGAAGTCCAATTTATCTATTTTTTTGTTTTGTTGCTTGTACTTTTCCTATTGTATCTAAGAAACCACTGCTTGCCCAAGTTCACAAAAATTTACCTCTATATTTTCTTTTAGGAGTTTTATAGTTTTAGCTTTTACATTTAGGTCTGTGATCCATTTTGACCTAATTTTTGTGCATGATATGAACTAGATATTCATTCTTATGCATGTGAATATAGCTGTGCTAACATTGTTGAAAAGACTATTCTTTCCCTATTGAATAGTTTTGGTACCCTTAATGAAAATCAATTGACTATAAATGTGAAGTTTTATTTCTGTACTCTCGGTTCTGTCGCATTAATCTATATGTCAGTACAGTCTTGATAACTATAGCTTTGTAATCAGTTTTGAAGTTGGGAACTGTGAGTCTTCCAACTTTGTTCTTTTTCAAGATTGTTTTAGCTATTCTGGCTCCCTTGCTTTTCCATACAAATTTTATGATCATCTTGTCAATTTCTACAAAAATGCCAGCTAGAATTTTGAAATAGATTGCATTGAGTCTGTAGATCAATTTACTGGGTATCGCTAACTTTAAGAGTGTTAAGTGTTCTGATCCATGAACATGGGATGTCTTTCCATTTATTCAGGTCTTCAGTTCCTTTCAAGTGTTTTGTAGCTTCCCATAAACAATTCTTACATTCCTTTTGTTAAATATATTCCAAAGTTTTCAGTGCTTTGTGAAGCTGTTATAAATGGGATTGTTTTGCTTCTTGGGGGGAGAGGGTAAGCCACTCAATTTGCAGGATCCTAGTTCTCCCATTAGGGGTTAAACCCATTACCTTGGTAGGGAAAGTGTAGAGTACCAATCACTGGACCGCCAGGGCATTTCCCTTCATTGCATTTTGGATTGTGTGCTACTAGTATATAGGAATGCAATTGATTTTTGTGTATTGCTCTTGTATCCTTCCATCTTACTAGACTCTTTCGTTAGTGGAGTCCACTAATTGTTTCATTGTGAATTTCTTAAGATTTTCTATATATATAAGATCATGTCATCTATGAATTTAGTTCAGTTGCTCAGTCGTCTCCGACTCTTTGCAACCCCATGGACTATAGCACACCAGGCCTCCCTGTCCATCACCAACTCCTGGAGCTTACTCAAACTCATGTCCATAGAGTCGGTGATGCCATCCAACCATCTCATCCTCTGTTGTTGCCTTTTCCTCCTGCCTTCAGTCTTTCCCAGCATCAGGGTCTTTTCTAATGAGTCAGTTTTTCTCATCAGGTTGCCAGGGTATTGGAGTTTCAGCTTCAGCATCAGTCCTTCCAATGAATATTCAGGACTGATTTCCTTTAGGATGGACTGGTTGGATCTCCTTTCAGTCCAAGGGACTCTCAAGAATCTTCTCCAGCACCACAGTTCAAAAGCATCAATTCTTCAGCACTCAGCTTTCTTTATAGTCCAACTCTCATATCCATCCATACATGACTACTGGAAAAAACATAGCTTTGACTAGACGGGTCTTTGTTGGCAAAGTAATGTCTCAATGTCTCTGCTTTTTAACATTCTATCTAGGTCATAACTTTTCTTCCAAGGAGCAAGTTCTTTTAATTTCATGGCTGCAGTCACCATCTGCAGTGATTTTGGAGCCCCCCAAAATAAAGTCTCTCACTGTTGCCATTGTTTCCCCATCTATTTGCCATGAAGTGATGGGACTGGATGCCATGATCTTAGTTTTTTGAATGTTGAGTTTTAAGCCAACTAGAAATACTTTTACTTCTTCCTTTTCAATCTGAGTGTCTTTCATATCTTTTTCTTGCTTAATTTTCCTGGCTAGAACTCCAGTACAGTGTTGAATAGAAGTGTCATGAGGGGAAATTCTTGTCTTATTCCTAATCTTAGGGGGAAAACATTCCTTCTTTTTCCATTGAGATGAAGTATCTGTGGGGTTTTTTGTATCTTCTTTATAAGACTGGGAATGTTCCCTTCTATTCCTAGCTTGTGTGGTGTTTTTATCATGAAAGGGTGTCAGATTTTGTCAAATGTTTTTTTCTGGGTCTATTAAGGTGACCAGATGATTTTTGTATTTTATTCTATTAATATTAAAATTATATTAATTTATTTTTGGTTTTGAATGTTAACCCAGTCCTGTATTTCTGGGATAGATTCACATGGTCATTGTGTATATTCCTTTTTATATGTTGCTGGATTCAGTTTGTTAATATATTGTTGAGGGTTTTTATAGCCACATTTATAAGGGATGCTGGCCTGTAGCTTTTTTTTCCCTTGTGATATTTTGTTTGGTCTTTTATCAGGTCTCATAGAATGAGTAGGAAGTGTTCTTTCCTCTTCTGATTTTTGGAAGAGTTTGTGAAGAATTGCTGTTAATTCTTTAAATGTTTGGTAAATTCATCAGTGAAGCCATTGAGTCCTGGGCTTTTCTTTATTGGAAGTTTAAAAATTATTAATTCAGACTCTTTGCTTGTTAACAGATCTCTTCAGATTTTCTGTTCCTTCCCAAATCCTCAATTCTAGGAATTTGTCTAGGAATGGCATCAAAGTTATCTAATTCATTAGCATATATTTGTTCATAGTATTTCCTTATAATCCTTTAAGATGTTCTTTTTGTCTTTGATAATCTGCATTTATACTATATATGATAGGTCTAAATGTGGACTTTTAAAAATTTTAACTTAGTTGTGCTTTCAATATGAGGACAGATGTCGATATATTCAGTTCTGGAAAATTCATGTACATTCTGTCTTTGAAAATTGCCTCTCCCTTAATTCTTTTCCTTTTCTTTCTCTGGAACTCTTTGGATCTTTTCTCTCTCTTTTATTTTTTTAAAGATTTATTTATTTACTTTTTTAAAAGTTTTGGTTGTCCTGAGTCTTCATTGCTGCACACAGGCTTTCTCTAGATGCGGAGAGCAGGGGCTTCTCATTTCGAAGTATGGGCTCTAGGTGTGTGGGCTTCAGTAGATGGGCTTAGTTGCTCCGTGGCATGTGGGGTCCTCCCAGACCAGGGATCGAACCCATGTGCCCTGCATTGGCAGGCAGATTCTTAACCACTAGACCACCGGGGAAGCCCTGGACCTTGTCTCTTAATGTTCATATTTTCTATCTTACTCTTTGCATCTACTTCAGGATAATTTCCTCAGTTTTTTTTTTTCCCCATTTCACTAATTCTTTCTTTAGCTGTATTTAGTTTTCTGTTTAACTTACATTGGGTTTAACATGTCAATATTCTATACAATTAACCTTTGAAAAATCTGGATATGAAATGTGTGGGTTCAGTTATATGTGGATTTTTTCAATAAATATGTACTGTAGGCTCAGTACACGGGGCTCAGTAGTAAAGAATCTGCCTGCCAATACAGGACGTGCGTATTTGATTCCTGCGTCGGGAAGATCCCCTGGAGAAGAAAATAGCAATCTATTCTAGTATTCTTATCTGGGAAATCCCATGGACAGAGGAACCTGGCCGGCTCAGGGAGTCTCAAAAGAGTCGGATACAGCAACTAAACAGTAACAACAGTACCACGCAATCTGCAGCTTGTTGAATCTGCAGATGAGAAATCATGGATACAGAGGTCTGGGTTTAAAGTTATACATGGCTTTCTACTGCCCCGAAGCCCCATATTGTTCAAAGGTCAACTATTTTATTTCCATTTAGTACTTTTTCAAAGTCTTTTTCAGATTTTTCTTTTATTCCTAGTTTTTGGAGTATCAATTTCTTTCATCTTCTGACTTGCTTGTCATGGTTTGTTTTATTGTGTGGTTAGTAATTTTTATACTGAGAAATAGTGGAATGCTTAAAAGCATCAGAAGTCTGCACTTACTATGATGATGGGCTTCCCTTGTGGCTCAGCTGGTAAAGAATCCGCCTGCAATGTGGGCGACCTGGGATTGATCCCTGGGTTGGGAAGATCCCCTGGAGAAGGGAAAGGCTGCCCATTCCAGAATTCTGGCCTGGAGAATTCCATGGACTGTATAGTCCATGGGGTCGCAAAGAGTTGGACACGACTGAGTGACTTTCACTTTTACTTTACTATGATGATGAGGTCTAGGACATACCAAATATGCGGGTGGGGGGCTGAGGTGGGACAGAGGAAAAGATTGGCAGAGGAACTTTGTATGTCTGGCTGCTTCCTCTCATATAGGTCTCTGCCAAGAGTCACCTTTACAGAGCCTCCCCAGGCCTCCCTAACTAACACTGTCCACCCCCATACTGCCTTTTCAAATTTCTCTTCTTCATCTTTTTCATAACACTTAACACTGTCCAGGAATATATTAGATATTTGTCTGCCTTTTGTGACCGTCTTCCATATTGGAGTGTAAGCTCTATAATAGTAAGGATTTGTCTTATTCACTGCTGTGTCCCCAGCACCTGGCGTGTGGTTTATATTGTCAACAAATATGAGTGAGTAGTCCTGTTTTTAGATGGAAGTTATCTGAGCCTTGATGATGCAACTTCCAGCTGGGTTGTGCCTGACCAGGCAGCAGAGAAGAGGTGAACAGTGCCTATCCATCCCTAAACCTTTTTCTGTGACTCCACTGGAGATGTCTCATCCTCCCGTTACAAGAGCCCAGAAAATACCATCCTTCCTGTGTGCTTCAGCTTTCTTCTGGCATGAGTCCTACAGCTGCCAAAATCAGTAGTAGGGACTGGACCATCAGAAACCCTGGGGGAAGAAAATGCACAAAACCCTGGGAAGATCTGGTCCTTAACCTTCAGGAGACTGTGACTTAGTAAAGAAGGCAGCACACACAGAAAACAAGTTAGGACACTTGCCCGTTCCCTGAGTCAGCTGTGTGGATTAGCACTCCTGCTATGAGGTTGCAGTAGAGAAGGCAACCTGTGTGCTGGCCCCTGGGTCACGTGTTGACACAGAAGTGGTTTCTGGAGGCATCAATGGGCAGGTTACGAATTCCCAGCCGACTCCATGTTGGCCTCCTTCTGAGGTTTGCTCCATGCTGTAGAAACTTGTTCTGAGCATAGTGTTACTTGTAAAAGGGCAGAAAGTGCCAGCAGGCATTCCCACAAGGTGGGCAGAGTTGGCACCTTTCCATCCGTCTTTGTCTGTATCTCTTGGCCCCACTGATGTTGGGGTTGAGGATAGTGAGCACCAGAATTCCAGCAAACCCTGGTTTTCCTGCTGCACTGCTTTTGGTGAGCAAATAGCTCTGCCTCACCGGCTTCCCCAGTGGCTTAGCGGTAAAGAATCCACCTGCAATGCAGGAGACTCAGGTACGATCCCCTGGAGAAGGGGATGGCAACCCACTCCAGTATTCTTGCCTGGAGAATCCATCCCATGGACAGAGGAACCTGGCCGGCTACAGTCCATGGGGTTGCAAAGAGTCAGACATGACTGAAGCAACTCAGCACACACACAGTTGTGGCAGGGAGACTTCAGAGAATGTGTTTATTACCACATTGCCTGCTATTGATGTTATTCCAGCCCAGCATCTTGGGAGCCACTTGTGCCTCAGTGTCCTGATCTGTAAAACAGGGAAATAATTCCCAACCGCCGCTGGTCATCCCTCCCCTCTGTCTCTGGCTGTTGTAAGGGTTAATATCCTCAGGCTTTGAGGGCCTGAGGTGGGGGAGGAGCCGCATAAATGGGTTATTGTTGTGCTGGTGAATGCTCCGGCTTTGTTCAAGTGTCTTCACTATTTGACTTCCTGCAGTGTCCCCAGACTTGTATTGCTGGAGACACTTGCGCGTCCTCAGCGGTTGGTGGCGCTCACCTAGCCCGGCTGTGACCTGGGTCTTCACCCAGTGGGGACCTGCTGAGTTGGGGTGGGAAGCTCCATTTCCTCTGTTAGGGGCCCCCCGGGCATCAGGAATGAAAGAAATGCAGAAAGTATGACCCACACGCGCAACTGATTCTGAATAGGACGTTTATTGAAGAGGTTTTGCAGGAGGCGGCGGGCGCTTTAATTCCCGAGGCTGTTGGTGGCAGCTCCCTGCTCGCCCCAAGCCTGTTAACTGCTCGGCTGCCGGGGCCGAATGCGGCTCCCGGGCCCCACGCGGCCCTCTTGGTGCTCAGATGGGAGCCCTTTTGAGGAAAGCGGTAGGTACCCGGCTGGCCAGGCCAGGGGGTGCGAATGGGGCAGGAGCAGAACTAGCAAAGGCCTCCGAGTCTTGCCAGACTCTGCCATGAAACCCGGCTGGCCACTGGCTTTGGGGCGAGAGGTAAATTTCTCCCTTGGGCCTTCAGAAACTGAGGACAGGTTGAATTGGTCCCTTTTCAAAATCCTGCCCAGGCTTCTTCCAGGGGATGTGTCCATCGAGGCCGGGCGAGGGCGAGAATCCCGTGTTCCTCTTCAAGTTACTGCACATGGTTCTGCAAGGGGCTTTGGAGGGTCTTCTGATCTCTGAACACTCGGAGTTGGGCGATTAGGGAAGGGACTGTTTGTCGAGGGACCCAGCACACCCTGGGAAAAGCAGAGTTAATCAATCTCCCACTTCTTTACGGAAGTTTCCTTTTCCCAGAATCCACAGAGGGTGGTTATTTTAGATAAAATCTAGGGGTGGTGGCAGGTTGGGCAGGTGGAAGGATGTTGTCCCCGACCCTGCCTCTTCCCCTGGTGGACACCGCCAGGCTGGGGCCGTGTCCACCGCTCCGAGAGCTCTGGGCTGCAGAAGCCAGGAGGTCGGGAGCAGGTTGCTGCCTTGCCCTGCCTTGAGCTTCAGTCCTGAATCAAGGCCTGGCTTTTCCAGGAACAGGACTGCTACCTGGGCCATGCCCATGTGGACCTGCCTGCCCCAGAACCTAGGGTTTGGTGACAGCTGCCCCCTCTGCATGTGTAATCGCTTAGCTGAGGGAGAAAGCTGCTTTCCTCCCACCTGGAAACTGGTTGGATGAGTTTCTCGGGCCTCCCTGGTGGAGGCCCCTTAGAAGGGAAGGCAGGGATCTGGGGTGGGGTGGGGGCGGGTGCTGTGGGGTGCAGAGGGGCCTCCCGGGCTCTGGGGTAGGGAACCCTGAGGGACAGGGTCATGCAGGAGGCCCTGCTCTCTGAAGGGCCGGTTTCCTTTGAGAATTGACATTGTTGTGTGAGTCTGTAAGCCAGGCCTGGGGAAATCTACTTTCCTAAGTTGTCTGGGTCAGGTGCCGGGACCAGGGTCGGCATCCACAGCAATGAGGGGGCGTTGCTTGGAGCTCTTGCTGTTGTGCCTGAGGGCCAGGAGGATCAGAGTGTGTGACTGATGGCAGCAGTTCATAATGGGGGGCGGGGGGCTGCTGTTGCTTGGAATTGAAGACCAACTTGTGTTTGGGGGAGCCTCCCTAGTTCTGATTTGCTTGGGGAGGGAATTTGGGGAAGGGAAAAACCCTCAGGTGGTAACACTGACTGCCCCCGCCCCCCCCCCCCCCCCGCCCCCACACAATGCCCCCAGCTGGGACCTGCTGTTCTGGAATCCCAGGGGAAGAGTCCCTTCTAGTTAAGCCCTGGCATCTCAGTTTCTAGACTTGGCATTTGCCCCCCTGCTTTTAGAAACATCTCGTATCTGGGTAGTTTCATATCTCCACATTTATTGGGGGCCTTGCTTCCTCCCACTTCACAGGGGTTGGGATAGATGTCATTCTTCTTCCTAGCACATTCTCCCCATCTCTTTCTCTCCTTCGTGGTCCAGGTCCTCTGGGGACTCCACTGTCCCGTGCTGCCACCCTTGTACCAGATGCCCTTAGGGCTCTTCCTTACCTGGCAGAAGCTTTGTCATCATTTAAGACTCAGCAAAAATCTCACTCTTTTAAAGCTGCCTGGGTCCCCCAGGTGGCACTTTCTGCTTCTTCCATCAGCAGAGTTTACGTGCACTTCTGTGTCAGCGCTTGAGGCACTGCTTTGTGGATAATCTGTTGATATGTCTATTTTTTAAAAACTATTATTATTAGTAGTAGTATTTTTTGGCCGCACAGCATGACTTGTGGGATTTTAGTTCCCCAACCAGGGATCGGAAGCTGTGCCTCCTGCAGTGGAAGCACCGAATTTTAACCACGGGACTGCTGGGGAAGTCCTCGCTTCCTTTTGTCATTGATGTGCTTGTCTGGTTTCTCCTGATACAGTATTTGTTCTCCAGAGCGGGTTCTGTGTGTGATTCATCTTTGTGTCAACCCACAAGGCTGCCACAGTCTTTGTGCAAAGTGGGTGCTTGAATATACTTGAGCAGTGAATTCTGAAGCTCATGACTTGGGAAGGGCCGTTAGTCTTATCCCTAAATGAGTGGGTCGACCTTGCGGTACAGATGGCTCACTGCCCTGCTCCCTGCCGTCCAGCAAGTTAGGAGTAGAACTAATGTTGGTTTTGAGCCATGCTGGCTGGAGTACCAGGTCTATTCTTCTGCCTTCCCCTCTTGGATAGTCCCTGTGACTTAGGAAATGGGCAAACACTGGGGCTTTTCCCTCTATGTCCTGGCTCTCTCATCTGTCTACCTTGGAGTTGGATTACATTTTTTCTTTAAAATCCAAGGACCAGTGTCAAGGATGGTTTCCAATGATCACTTCCCTACCTCACGTCACCTTAAATTCTGTTCCTGCTCAGGCCTGTTGTTCCTCTCCAGCTCTCTCCCTGCGGAACCCAGAGGAATGCGCCCTGCCTGCTACGGCATAGGACTGACTCATTCAAACTTCGTCTTCTGGTTTGACCTTCTGTGTGGCCTGGATATCAGACTCGTTTCTGTTTCCAGCTGAATTGCTTTATATTTGCCCTTAAAAGATCATGGTCCAAATCTGTGTTGGGATCATAGATGATGGATGATCGGCAGGATTGGGGTGAAGTGGGAGGGGAGGGTTAGGTCATGGTGGTACATGATTAAACTTGTATCTTTATTATTGGCTTGAGATATGGGTCTACTTTCTTAGGCACACATCAGAAAAATCTCTTATCCTGATGCTTATGGACAAATAGTAACTCATCCATCCTTCTCATTGCCACCATTTATGAAAGTTATACTGTGTGTCATTTGTTCACATTGCTCTACTTGTATCCTCTTGCTCTTGGAGACCAGCGAAGTTGGTAGTATTGCTGCGCTCATTTTATGGGTAAGGAACTTGAAGTTTGGTTAGGTCCAATGACTTGCCCAAGGCCACCCATAGCTAGTAAAACAGCAACTGGGTTTCAAACCACGTCTGCCTGACTCCAAAGCCTGTGACTCCGTTTACTGCATTTAATCTCTGCTGTCTGGGCTCTCATGCACTGAGGTACTTGCTCATTCTCTCCTTCTCGTCTGAGAACTCAGACCCAGTGGGCCCCTCTGTTCCCAGTTGCTTCCCACTGAGATTCTCCAATGCCTTTGAATCTGATGCAATAGTAAATGCTGCAACTGTTGAAGGTGTGGTTCAAGGTTGGCAACCTCAAAACAAGCATCCCCTATAGTGGGTGTACGGGGAGCAACTAGATTGTTAATTTGTGGGACTGGGTCTCTGAATTTTGCTGATAAGAAGGGTTGGTCCTGTGAGCCTCTAGAGATGGGAGAGATGAGGCCTCTGAGAACACTGGAGGTGTTGGTGATTTCTAGCATGGTCTTCATCCCCTCCATCTTCTGGGGACATTGTGTCTGTGTCATTTTCCTGCTTAGTCACAAGTTGTGACCTCCCCTGGCTATGAGCAATAGCAATTTCCCATCCACAGTAATTGCTCTCCTTTGCCTTCAGTTTCAATGAAACCTCCTGGTGGACTGCTTTTCCTGGGGTAGCTGTAGGGCCATTTTGCTGTAGTCCCTTCTTCAAACTCCAAAGTGGCCTCTTCTTCCAGTTTTTGTGGCTGGTCAATTAATATGTGGCATGGCAGGGCAGCTACGCCTCTGCCATAGGTCCCTCTTTTGGGGCCTAGAGTATGGGGCTGCTGGGGTGAATGGGCAGTCACTGCTCCTGCATGTCTCTTGGTGAATCGGAAACTTGCTGGCAGTGACTAATTGGAAACTCATTAGACAAGGAGGAACTGTCTCAGGTCTTGACTGTGGCCACTGTTTATCTTTCGTCTGACTACTGTGGGAGTGGAGAGGTGCTGAAATTTATTGAACACCTAGTGCACGCATTGCCTTCTGGGGTTGGAAGAAGGCCCAGCCCACTAGGCTTTTACTGTCTAGTCTGGAAGGAGAGCTTGCCCATGAGAACCCTGACCTGTGCTTTATGCAACACTCTGGCTCAGTTGAGTTCAGAGAAGTGCCTGTGCGTTAGTGTTGCCGCTGTTAACACACGCTGCCATCTTAGTGCCTTCGAACAGCACCCGTGCAGACTTCCCTGGTGGCTCAGTGGGAAAGAATCCACCTGCCAATGCAGGAGACACGGGTTCGATCCCTGGTCTGGGATGACCCACATACCATGGAGCAACTAAGACCCTGCACCACAGCTACTGAGCCCGCGTGCTCTAGAGCCTGGGAGCCGCAACTACTGAAGCCTGTGTCCTAGAGCCCCGGCCCTGCAGCGAGAGAGGCCTCCACGATGAGAAGCCCACACCACAACTAGAAAGTAGCCCCTGCTTGCTGCAACTAGAGAAAAGATCACACAGCGACAGAGACCCAGCACAGTGAAAAATAAATGAAACAGCAGACATTTATTATCTTATAGTTCTGGAGGTCAGATGTCAGTCTGGGCCTACAGGGCTATTTTCCTTCTGGAGTCTCCAGGGAAAATTTTGTTTTCTTATCCTTTCCAGCTTCCTGAAGCTGCTTAGATCCCTTGACTTGTGGTCTGTTTCCTCCGTCGATGAAGCCAGCAGCCTAGCAGCGACCAGTTTCTCGCTCTGTCCCTCTGTCTTTGCTGTCACGTCAGCTTCCGACTCCTGCTACTTCCCTCTTGTGAGAACCCTCTGATTATCGCAAACCTACCCACATAATCTAGAACAATATTCCCCATCTCAAGATCCTTAACTTGATCATACCCGCAAAATTTCTTTTGCCATATAAGGTTACCTACATAGATAGGCTCCTTGTATCCAGGGATTAAGATGTAGATTTTCCTGGGGGAGAAGCATTTTCGGCCTGCATCATTGTGTGTGTTGGATGGGTTGGTGATGGTTGGGGAGGCTTTCCTGAGGATGATGATTGGACCACATTTGTGGAGGGAGAGAATGTCTGGGACACCTTGCAGGTTTGAGAAGTAACACGAGCAGATGTTGGGCTTGCGCGTGGTGGAGACAGGGAGGTGTGGGTGAGCGTTACTCCCACTGACATGAGATGCCAGGGGCTTTCCTTCCCTTCCAAGGCCAGGCCGAGGGAGTTTTCTGAGCTTTAGTCTGGAGGCCCAGACTCTGTCCCAGAATTCTGGTGGGAGGGCTCCGTTGGCAACCAGAGTCTTTCCTTCCTAGCAGCTGACTCAGGGACACTTGGTGGCCCCCTGCAATTCTGGGGTGGTGGGAAAAGGAATTCACGAGGGAAAATGAATTCATGAGGGAACAGGAATTTGAGCCAGCTGGCCTGGGTTTGGGTGGCCCAGAAACCCTGGTCACCTGCTCGCACAGCCTCTGTGATAGTCACGTTGCTCACAGGGAACGCAGTCCCTGGAGAGCTTCCCTTGTCCTCTCTGAGGGTGCTGGGGCCCCTGAGTCCCCGGGGAGGGGCAGGAGGGTCGGAGGGAGAGAGGAAAGAGCCAGCCCCTCTCAGGGATGCTCCTTGTCCTCCGGAGAGCCTCGAGGGTGTGGTGAGAGGTGGCCTCTGCCGGTGTGGCCTCACCCACCTCTGCCCACCCTCTGCTGGCCCGGAGAACCGTAGGAATAGGTCCTCAGGAGCTGGGCTTCTGTGGGTCCAGTGCTGGGTGGGACGGAGCTGGGGTGTGTGTGTAGTATACCTGGGCTCCTCTGAAAGTTAAATTGTGTGTGTGTGTGAGTGTGTGTGTGTAGACCCTTGTAACACTGAGCTCTGTGTATGGTGTGTTTGTGTAAGGGCACACCTGGGCTTAGGATCTCGAGGTGCGATCTCTAGAAGTTCTCATGTGTGTGTCTGTGTAGACCCTCGTGATACTGAGCTGTGTGTGTGTGTGTGGGGGGCACACCTGGGCTCAGGATTTCGAGCTGAGATCTCTGGAAGTTCACATTCTGTGTGTGTGTGCGTGTAGACCGTCGTGATACTGAGCTGTTTGTGTGTGTGTGTGTGTGTGTGTGTGTGTGTGTGTGTCTGTAGCACACCTGGGCTCAGGATCTCGAGCTGAGATCTCTGGAAGTTCACATTCTGTGTGTGTAGACCCTCGTGATACTGAGCTGAGTGTGTGTGTGTGTGTATAGCACACAAGGACTCGGATCTCGAGGTGGGATCTCTGGAAGTTCACACTGTGTGTGTGTGTGTGTGTGTGTGTGTGTGTGTGTATGTGTAGACCCTCGTGATACTAAGCTCTGTGTGTGTGCGCGTGTAGCACACCTGGGCTCAGGGTCTCAAGGTGAGATCCCTGGAAGTTCACACTGCTTCCGCCCTGTCTGTCTGGAAGAGCTGTAGCATTTCTCTGTGTCTCCCTCTGGTACCTTATGGATGAGCAGATCCTGACAGTGCAGTGAGGGGAAGATGACAGGCTGTGGCTGCCCGGGTTGAAGAACCTCTGGAATACCCAGCAGGTGTTGGGAGTCAGGAGATGAGAGAAGGTGGGGAAGGAGGGCTGTGCCGCCTGCGGTCCCCAGGGAGGGAGGGCCTCGGCCCACACGCAGGTACCAGGTGACTGCTCCCCTTCACTCCCGGGGCCACTGGACTTTGGAGCAGTTGCCCTTGGAGGAGCCCCTCAGTCGCTCCATCTGCCTCCAGAGCAGGTGTGGCATGTCGGTCTTCCGTCTCCCGGGTGTGGGGCGAAGGGTAGTAGGTGAAAGGATGATGTCAGCCGCCTCCACACCTGGACCCAGCCTTTCTGAATCAAAATGTTTTTCTGGAGTGTCTCCGAGCGCTGGCCGGCACAGCTTCCTCCTCATCTCAAGCCTTCTCTGCCTACTGGCCCCTGAGGGAGGGCTGAAAGGGAGTGTTACTGAGTCCTGGGGAGTCCCCAGGACTAGAGAAGCAGAGGTTCTCCAGAAGATTCCATCCAGGTGAGCGTCCCCATGGGACCCTTCTTTCTGAAGCTGGAGTGGAGTTGGGGAGCAGGGTCCTACTGCCTTATTGACAAGATGCCTGAGGATAGAACATGGGGGCTCTGGTGGGTTTGGCTGGTCATTTTTTTCTGTTGGAGGCAGAAGGCTGGGTCAGATCGGGGACACAGAGCTGAGGCCTCGCAGGGAGGAGAAGGATGTGGAACCTGGTCCCAGTCAGCCGTCCTGGGGAACTCAGAGGCCTGCTGCAGCATGCCTGCCTGCCTGCCTGGGGATGTTCAGGGAAGGTCCCCGGGAGGTGTGAGCAGAGGAAGGGTGTGGATTAGGTTTAAATTTAGAGAAAGTTAAAAAGAAAAGAAAAGAAAAACTGATCTCCCTTTCTCTCCTGCACCCAAACTCTTAAAGGTGCATGTCTGAGCAGCTTATGGGGCCGATCAGAAAGGTCTCGGGGACCCTATCACAGAGGACTTCTCAGGTGTGGGAGATACAGTGTTTTCCAGAAGATTGACTCACTGACTGATGATTGATTGGATTGATTCCTGTTAAAAGATGGAAGAGGTCAGTGAGGAGGGATATTTAGGGAACTGGAGACCAGGGTGATACGGTGGGCTGTGGCTTGGGCTTTGGCTGCTGTCTGTCACCTTCTCTAGGCACCCACTGCCCCAGCAGACAGTGTCTTCCAAGATGAGTTTAAAGACCCCTGAGTTCCAATCTTGGCCTTGGGGTGAATCTTGCCATATGGGGTGATGTGATGGTCTGTGGAGAGGCGGGAAAGGTTGCCTCTACCCAGGAGCCCTTCCGTAGGCAGGTGCTTCCACTGTCTCTGTGGGGGCCTGAATGCCACTACAGAGAGGTGTGTGTGCGCTCACTTGCTCAGTCGTGTCCAACTCTGCGATCTCGTGGACTGTAGCCTGCCAGGCTCCTCTGTCCATGGAATTTTCCAGGCAGGAACACTACAGAAGGGTGGGGATTGGGTTTTTAGAAGCAGAGGGCCCTCACCCTGGGTGTGATCTCTCTTTTCCCTCACTATCTGATGGTGTCTGCTAACAGTCCCACCTGGACTCTGCCTGAGCTGCTCTGACGTCTCCATTTGCTCTTTACCCTTCCTTTCTGGGTTTCTGTATTCTTTTCCAGCAAGTCCTCTTGCCCAGGGGAGAGAACGAGAGCCTTGTGAACCTGGGTCTCCTGGTCACTGCAGGGCTTCTCCTATCATCCGAGGAGTTACAATCTGATCCTCGTGCCCTCCTGCTGCTTCCCTTCTCTAGGACCTGCAGTCCGTTGACCAGGAGTATGTATTTTTCTGTGTTGTTCCAAGGAAAAGGTAAATGGGCAAAGGTCACATAGTAGGAGGTCTAGAAATAGCCTTAAAGAATCTTAATTCTCAATTCTTTTTTTTTTTTTACCTCCTTTGGCCTTTGTGAGGGAAGTAAAATATTAAAAGCCATGACCTTTATGTCTTAACATGTCCCCCATGGTTTGTGCTGAGGCAAAGCCATGGCATCTAGGGCTGTGACTAATCCTTTGCTGGGGTTCTAGCTGGTGTGAAATCCATCAGGGAGGCAGCCAGCAGTGGGCAGGGGCAGAAGAGCACTCACACTGAAGCCTGAGTACCTGAGTCCAGATTCAGGCTCTACCGCATGCCCTTTCTGTGGCCTCAGTTTCTGCATCTGTAAAATGGGGATAATAATAGTACTGACCTCATAGAGTTGTTATGAGGTAAAAGCGTCATTATGTTTACAGCACTTGGACCATTTTTAGCTGTTAGTCATTATGCTTTCTTTTAACCCCAGGAGGATTTGGGCATGGGCGCTATGAAAATATGAGCTTGGTTTGCAGGTAGATGGCTGTGTGCAGTCAGAGAAAATTTCTCCCAAGTAGAAAAGATGCGTTAGTTCCTGGGCTTTTCAACGTGCACGGGGACCCTATGGTGATGGAGTTCCTAATGAGTGACCTCGAAGATACCCTTTAGAGAGAAATCTCTTGAGAGGCTGTGTGTGGGGTGGAGGTGGGGGGCTGTGACTAATCCTTCACTTTGAGGCCATGACCTGGTCAGCTGTGAAGTCCATTAGAGACTTGGGCCTTTTCCGCTTAGCATCCCCATAGGGGCTGACTGACCCCAGGTTTCATCTGGGAAAGGTCTTAGGCCATAAGTCCCTACCGTTTTGTTCCAGCTGGAATTGACAGCCCTCAGGGGCTTCAGGGGAGATGGGGGTGGCGGGGGGGGGGTGGTGTGCCTGATGGTGCACTTGCTTTGAAGGACACATTTCCTGACGCACTGCATATATTCAATATAGGTTCGCTGAATTAAATGAAACACAAAACAGTGTCATATATAATGGTGCATGGACAGATGAATACTCACTGCTGAGATACACAGATTTTTAAGTCACAAGAGGGTCAATCACTTCACAGAGGCTGTTCAGCAAGTCCCACCGGGCCTGGGGTTAAGGGCTGGGGCGGAGTTCGGGTCTCTTTCTTTCTTTGTCTGAAATGACAGGCCACCGGTGGGTAGAAATGACTAGCTGGTTCATCTTAAAGGCTCTTAAAGGAGAAAGCAGCAGTGCTGTGTTTCCCAGGGGCTCTCCTGAGATGCTCGGTTTCGCCAAGGTGATCCTGTTAATTAATCCTTTGACTGCATCTGGAAGGAGGGAGCAGTCAGGATTGGCCCCAGTGCTGCCGCGGTGTCCTCATCTGCAAGACGAGAGGCTCACGTGGAGGGAATCCCCTCGCCTAGCTGAGACATGCAGTGGGAAATTGCTGTGCTTGGGAGGGTCCTCGCTGGGCTAGCATGCATGGCAAACAGGTCTCCATGCTCCTGACTTTAGCTTGGTAGTCATACTGGTTCATCTGCCATCATTATCCGTTTGCCATTTGCGGATCACTTTCTAAGGTCCCTGCCCTTAGGTCACTGCCTAGAGCTGGGAGTCTTACACAATGAGTGCTACAAAAGGGATGACCCTGGGGTGCTATAAGAGAACACAGAGGGGGCCCCCAGTTTTGGTTTCTGGGCGTATCTGGCTTCTCACAGACCCAAGGGTTGGTATAAGTGACACAGGCTAGGGGTATGGCGTGGGTGTTGGGGAGGAAGTAATGGCCAGGTAGCAGGAACACTTGCAAAAGCCAGAGCCCAGGTGGGGACACTGGTTCCAAGTTGGGTTAGAGGCACAGAAAACCAGGGGGGCAAATTCAAGATGGCCAGAGTGATGGCACCGTCTCGACCCTTCTCATAGCTCTAACTTGTGGTCTAGTGACTTCTGAGCCCTAGAGCTAGGGGTGGAAGGCATTGGGACAGTAGGGCTGGCAGAGATGCTTTAGAACATTTTCCCTGTGGAAATAGCAGTCAAATGAACATTCTGGAAAGTGATGTTGATGGGCTTTGGTGCTCTGGGGTGGGGGTGGAGTGTCCTTGACTTTCCCGAAGGCCACAGCCACCACCCTGCCTCCCCAGCTTGCTGCTTCAGGCTGGCCTTCCTGTGAGCCACACCATCTGTTTAGGGAATAAAGTCCACCTGAGGCTATGTTTGCCTCACTTGGGAGCAGTTTCCTGCTTGCTCTGCTGCCCTGACCCGGCTGTGCTAAAGGGAGCTTCGCTTTGGGAGACCTACCGGTGCCTCAGCCCTGGGGAATTTCCTGCGTCCCTGGAGCCTGGCTGAGTCAGAAGCAAGTACCGGGGACTGGGGCACGGAGGTGACATGGGCTCAGTCTTTGCATCATCTCCTCTGCCTGCCCCATCACTATCCAGAAGGTTTCAGGTTCCAGGTTAAGCCACTGGTGCCCCAGAGATTTTGCAGTCCCACATACTGTCTGACATATAGGTTAAGAGCCAGGTCCTTGAATGGTGGACACTTGGAGAGTGCTTTTTGACACCTGCCAGTACTATCACTGTTTTGATGACTTACGGAGCTGTCGCTTTGTGCTGGGCACCAAACTGAACACCCAGCAGCTCACTGCGTACTGTGGGGGGACAGCCCCAGGGCAGCTGGTGAGGAGCAGAGGCTCTGGGAGGCTGGGTGATGTGCAGGAGCAGAGGGGCTGGGCTGCAGATTCCATTAGAAGGCACCCCTGACCGCTGCCAGGTGTTCTGGGGCCTCAGCTTTCTGAGCCCTTGGCTGATCTGGCATGTGGTCCACCTTTCTTCCACTCTGGGAAGGATGGAGGTGGCACTGTTGGAGACAGGCAGGAATGTCATTTGGGCATCCTCATAGATGCTCATACAATCGGAAGGAAGGGACCTCCTTGAGATTCAGAATCGTTGCTTTAAAAATTGTGGTAAAATACGTGTAACATAAAATCCACATTTTAAAATGTTCAGTGGCATTGAGTACTTCACATTGTTCCATCACTGTCTTCCATCCATAGAACTTCCATTATCTTGCACAACTGAAACTCTGTATCCATTAAACAGTAACTCCCCATTCCCTCCTCCCCCAGCCCCTGGCAGCCACCCTTTTACTTTCTGTTTCTGCGAGGATTCCAGAGGTTTGACCCTTTGTCTGTCCCGCCCAGAACCTCCCCGGAACGCCCCCGCCAGGCAGCGATGCCAGGATGCCCGTCTCTGCGTCCCTCCACCAGAACGGCAGCCAGGAGCGGCCGGCGAGCCTGACCTCCACGACCTCCTCGTCGGGCTCCTCCCGCGACAGCCGTGGGGCCATGGAGGAGCCCAGCGGCTCCGAGGCTTTGGCTGAGAACGGGGAGGGCTCCCCGTGTGGCCAGCATCTCCCCAACAGCAACAACAACTCCAGCGGCTGGCTGCGGGGGTCCCTGTCGCCCTTCAGCAAACGCACGCGGCCGGTGGCGCCTGCGGACAAGTTCGGCTACCTGGGCCGCGTGGTGCGGGAAATCGTGGAAACGGAGCGCACGTACGTGCGGGACCTGCGTAGCATCGTGGAGGTGAGGCTTCGGGGGGCTGGGGTCGGGAGGAACAGCCCTCTTCTCCGGGGATGGGGCTGACCTCTGGCTTCCGGTGGCCCAGTTCTTGGGCAAAACCCTACTTCCACCCACGGGAGGAGGGAAGTTCTCCCTGACATGTTGCTTCCAGGATCTGCTTCCCTCACGGCGCCTGCCCGGGATGCTGCTGGCCGCTCACACCGCCTTGACTTGGGGGTCCCGTCAGTGGTTGGGCCAGCAGATCTTCTGTGGATGGTTGGGGTGTAGGCACCCTTCATGGGGAGTGGGGGCTCCTGTGTTTAGCCAAGAGGGAGCCACGATGAAGAAACTGGCTCTGGGCCCCTCCCTGCACAGCGCCCAGATTCCTCTTGTTTCCTGCCTGTGGGGTCTTAGGCACCTGTAGCCCCAGCCTTAGACTCCTCTGTAAATTGAAGAGGCAGGGCCTTGCAGGGCCAACGCGGGTGTTTCACACTGGGAGGGGCAAGGGAGAAGGTGACTGTGTGGCTGCCGCTGAGGAAGCGCTCTGCCCTTTGGAGGGACATGTGCTCATTTCCTAGGCCTGCCTAACAGGCAGCCACACACAGGGCAAGCTGAAGATGCTTACGTTTATCCTGTCCAGGTTGAGGAGGCCGGAGGTTAAAACTCAAGATGCTAGCCGGGCTGGTTTCTTCTGGAAACTCTGAGGGAGAGTGTGTTCCAGGGCTCTCCCCTAGCTCCTGGCTGCTGCTGGCAACCCTCACTGTGCCTTGCCCTGTAGCTGTGTTCCCCAGTATCTGCCTCTGTCTTCACACGGCCCTTTCTGAGTCTGTCTGTGTCCTCCCCTCTTACAAGGACACTGGTCACTTGATTCAGGGCCCTCCCTACATCCAGTATGGTAGCACCTGAAGATCCTTAATCATTATATCTGCAAAGACCCTATTTCCAAAGAAGGTCACATTCTGCAATTCCAAGTGGGTATTATTATTTGTGAGGAGGAACCAGCCGTCCCAGGGCAGTAGGTGACGCCTGGGAAATGGTCACAGCAGGAAAATGCAGCCCAGGAATGAGGCGTGTTGGGGAGTGGGGCCATGGGACTGGACCGGATTGTGCCGGGGCTGGGGGCTGGGGGCTGGGGGCCGGCGGCTGGGCTCTGACGCCTCTCTCCACGCAGGACTACCTCTTGAAGATCATTGATACGCCTGGGCTGCTGAACCCAGAGCAAGTCAGCGCCCTCTTTGGGAACATAGAAAGCATCTATGCACTGAACAGGTATGGAGTGAGCCTGACACACCCCATGTTCTTCCTGTGAGCCCCATCTCAGGGCCTGGAGAGGAGCCCCGACGTGCCTGGTCTTACTCGGGGGCTGTGATAACGTGGGCCAGGGTCTCATCGCTGAAGTGGGGAAGGGTGGTCCCTCCCAGTACAGTAGCTCCCTTCAGGAGAGAGGGCCTTTGGGCCTGTGTGCTATCTGATGGGCAGAGGGGCTCGTGTGAGGCGGTGTTTATGTTTGGTCCAGGCTGGGCCAGCGCCCCCTCGGGACTGTTGCACCCTTGCATGTGAAGCTCTTCCCCCGTCCCTCTCATCTTGGTCCCCCACGTGCAGATCTCTTCATTCTTCTCCACCTTCCCCCTGATTCTGTGGGAAGCTGAGGCTCCCTGGAGGTGATCTGATCCATTAGGTAGGGGAACATAGAAGCCCGGCAAGGAGTGAAGAGGGAGGCTGAGCAAGGCCTGGCGAGGGGCTGCTTCAGGGCCAAAGGGGCTACATGAAGACCACACATGAGTGGCTGCCAGGGCCCCCAGACTCTCCAGGGAGAGGGCACTGGTCGGGAGGAGCAGAGCTTGTGGGGGCAGCATTGACGGGATAGGAGGAACCTTGCCCCAGGCCCCGTAGGATGGCAGAGGGACTTCCTGCTGGGCAAGCTGAGAGGCCTGATGGTGGAGAGACTTGGACCAGAGGGTGTGGGCTAGGGCAAGGAGGAGCTCAGGAGGGGAGGCCGGGTGTTCCTCTCATGCCCCCGTCTCAGAACAAGCAGTGCTGGGACTCACCCTGCCTCTCCCCTTTTCTGCATCCTTCTGAACTGGGGGCCTCGGTCCCTTTGCTAGTTCTCCCTCTCTCCTCCCTCCTTTAATGTTTGCTTCTGTGTGTTTGACTCCTTCTGCCTGCAGAGGAGCTGTGTCCCCTCCCAAGGTGGGTACTGGTGTGCCTTCTCCCTCTCTTGCTGGTGGAGCGCATGGCTCTGTTTTGCCCCCATCTTTGCTGCGGTGCTGGCTCCTTTCCATAGTTGCTGCCCCGGGCGGAGCTCACTGACACCAGGGCTGATGTGTGTGTGTCTGGGCACCAGGAGGTTGGGGAGGGGGTGTGTTGGTGACCACGGAGGCTGCGAGTGGTCCATGGTCTGATGAGCACCTCCCCTTCACCCAGCCAGCTACTCAGAGACCTGGACAGCTGCAACAGTGACCCCGTGGCCGTGGCCAGCTGCTTTGTGGAAAGGGTAAGAACGGCTGGGTCCTGGCCCCATCTTGCCTTGCTAGGGGCCTCTCTCCAGGGGAAGTGCTGGGTGCCTTGCCTTGAATATCAACGGCATTTGGGGTGGCGCTGGGGCTGCTGGGTGGATGGCATGTCTGAGACGGATGGATACAGAGATGAATCTGCAGATGCTTGGGGAGAGTGTGCTCCGGGACCCAGGGGCATGCCTTTGATACACCCAGGCTTACAGGCAAATGCAAGTTTCCCTGAAATCACTGTTTTTGGTCTTTCTTTAGAGCCAAGAATTTGATATCTACACTCAGTATTGCAATAACTACCCCAAGTGAGTAATTAGGATGGAGGGGGAGGCAGAGCCATCTGGCGAGTCCAGAGCACCCCACCTCCCCCTCCAGACCCCCCTCTGGTGACGGCTCCTTTCCCACTGGCAGCTCAGTGGCCGCCCTGACCGAGTGCATGCAGGACAAGCAGCAGGCCAAGTTCTTCCGGGACCAGCAAGACTTGCTGCAGCATTCACTGCCCTTGGGCTCCTATCTCCTGAAGCCGGTCCAGCGCATCCTCAAGTACCACCTGCTGCTCCAGGTAACCCGGGGCTCCTCCCGAGGACATGGGGGCCTGAGGGAGGGGCAGGGCCCTTGAGCCGCAGCTCCTGTCCCCCACACAGGAGATCGCCAAGCATTTTGATGAGGAAGAGGACGGCTTTGAGGTGGTGGAGGATGCCATTGACACCATGACGTGCGTGGCCTGGTACATCAATGACATGAAGAGGAGGCATGAGCACGCGGTCCGGCTCCAGGTACTCTGGAGCTGGGAGCTGGAGGGACGGCAGGCAGGGGTGCTCGGGCAGGAAGAGGCTTAGAAGAGGGAATGCGAGCTGAGGGGTGGTGTCCTTGAAGACGGGCTTCTCTGGGGGGAGCCCTTGGTGCAGCATGTCTCTGTAAAACCCAGACGGTGACTCCAGGGGGCCCTGCGTGGTCCCAGCAGGGTCTCCTGCAGCCTGACCCTGGCGCTTGGGGCTTTCTGTTGTAGGAGATTCAGTCTCTGCTCCTCAACTGGACGGGGCCAGACCTGACCACCTACGGGGAACTCGTCCTGGAGGGCACATTCCGCGTGCACCGTGTGCGCAACGAGAAGACCTTCTTCCTCTTCGACAAAGTGCTGCTCATCACCAAGAAGCGGGGTGGCCACTTTGTCTACAAGGGCCACATCCCGGTAACCAGGCCACACCTCCTCCTCCCCTGCTTCCCGCCTTCCCAACGGGCTGGTTCCATTTTCCAACTCTGCGCCAGACTTGGCTGGGCCTCGGGTTGGGGTGGACGCAGCTCCACCCTTGAAGAGTACTCTCCCTGGCTCTCCTGACAGCCTTGAGGAGTGGGGTCCCCGGTTGGCTCCCCGCCGCGGGCTTGACTGCCATCTCCCCCTGCCCCCCCAGTGTTCCTCCTTGATGCTGATCGAAAGCACCCGTGAGTCCTTGTGCTTCACCGTCACGCATTACAAGCACGGCAAGCAGCAGTACAACATCCAGGTGAGGGGCGGGCCTGCGGGGTG
Source organism: Muntiacus reevesi (assembly GCF_963930625.1). Classification (NCBI taxonomy): domain Eukaryota; kingdom Metazoa; phylum Chordata; class Mammalia; order Artiodactyla; family Cervidae; genus Muntiacus; species Muntiacus reevesi. Next base: position 73,872,646 of record NC_089255.1, read on the forward strand.
CAGGCTGGGTCGAGACCTGCTCCTCCCTCAGTGGCGGGAGCCTCGGAGTCTCCCCCTGGAAGGCAGAAGTCCTTGGGGATATCTCTTGGGCTTGTGCTGAGGAGTTGAGGGAGGCTCACAGTACCCCCAGCCTTCTTTCTGCCTCTGCCCCCCTAGGCCAAAGCCCGACCCATGCCGGATGGCTTTGGACCTGTCATGGTAACCCCCTCCTTCTCTCTTGGGCCCTCCCAGGCCAAAACGGTGGAGGAGAAACGGAGGTGGACTCACCACATCAAGAGGCTCATTCTGGACAACCACCATACCACCATCCCCCAAAAGGTGAGTTTCTGGGGCGCCTGATGGGGGCTGGGAGTGGCTGTCCCTCAGAGCCAGCTCCGGGGAACCCTGGGCCTCACCTTCTGGACCCTGGCCCACCACAGTGCTGCGGTCCTCTGTACCAGCCCTGTGGGGGGCCCTGGTGCGACAGGGCCAAGGAAGAAATGGCTCATAGCAAGGTAGCCACGAGTTGGGTTTCCTTCCCTTCCAGGCCAAAGAAGCCATCTTGGAAATGGATTCCTATTGTAAGTTCACCCTTCCTGCCCGCTTTGTCCCTAACGGTGCTCGTCTCTTGGTCGGACTGTATCCTGGGGGAGCTTTGCTGGATACTTAGAGTCTACAGAGCAGGGAGGATGGGGGAGGCTCCTTCTGTAAGGCTGGGGGTCTACTGCTAGACCAGGGCTCAGTGCTGATGACAGGCGGGACGCTATGTGCCTCGCGTTCCTGGTGCAGGGGGAGGATGGAAGAACTCGGCACGCTTGTGGCCCTAGAGCTGGGCTGGGCAGCGGAGTTGTGGTTGGGGTTGGGCAGAGTCCACGCCAAGGCTGATGGTATCCCAAAGTCCTGGTTATCTCTCTTGGGTGCAGATCCCAATCGGTACCGCCACAGCCCTGAGCGCCTGAAGAAGGGCTCCCAGGACGATGTGTTCACCCACATGCACCAGGGGCGCCGGCAGTCTGGTAAGGCAGGGACTTTGTGGGCACAGAGGCTTCTTTTCAGAACCTTTAACCAAGCAGGGAATGAATCTTCTGCAGCAGCATTTGGGGCTCGCTCTCACCTCTCTGGAAAGCCCAGGAAAGGCTGAGGCAGGGGGAGCGGTTAGTGCGGTGTGGATGGGTGTGTCTGGAGCCTCCTGCCTTCCACAGGCACCTCTGGGCCCTTCCTGCATACCCAGGGCTGGACAGCTCTCCTTTAACAAGGCCCTAGGAAGGCTTGTTCCAGACACCCCTTCTCAGCACCCCCGCAATTGACTCCTTCCTCCTTTGCCACTTGGAATACTGGGAGTCAGCCAGAGTAATGCTCGGACGTCATGGATGGTCCACAGCCCACTTCTGGAACACAGCAGAGGCAGGACGTGGGGAAAATGAGTTGGATTTCAAGTGGCACCAGATCCAGACAGGAAATATTTACTTTGGGTCTCAGGGAAGAGTTCTGTTCTCCTTTCCTGGGTTTTCTTCCATGACTCTGCTTGTTGCTGTGTACTTGGAGTATTGAAATGAAGCATTTAGTGAAAAGAGAAAACCTTGCTTTTATTCATCCTTGTAGTGATGAGTGTGTGTGTTTTCTGTGTCAATTTTTACCCTCTTCATTCAGTCTGAGGCCCGGGGATAGATCTGGTTTCAGCCAGGCACTTGTCAAACCACCTGAGGTGGGAATTGGGGTGAGAACCATCTCAGGGACCCCTAAAGAGAAAAACTAAGTAGTGATGGGAGCTGAGCCCTGGCTGGGATCCCCACAGTGCGTGGGGTTTGATTGGCAAGACCCACAGGTCCCCTGAACAATTGTGTGGACTGACATAAAACGTTTGGTTTTCTGGAGGATGAAGCCGAGCAGTGTCTGGAAATCTTCTGTGTGTTTTGTTTGGTGGTGTTCCTGGTGGATCTCAAACCTTAGGGAAACTTGGCATGGTTGCAAAAGGTCTTTGGTGCCATGTGTTAAAAGCCTCAAACTGGGAGTGTTACTTCCTAAGTCTCTGGCCCTTCTTGCTTCTCTGTCCTTTGTTCTGTAATTCTCTCATCTCTCTAACATTCCCCCTTAACTTGCCATAGCTTTGACTTGGAAGCTTCTGATATGTGGAGGTCTTTAGTAAGTGGCGGCAGTGCGGACAGTAATAACAGTACTGCCTGTCATAACATCAGCTGCAGCAAGCGAGGCACTTGGGAAATGAGCCGTTTCAGAGCTGAAGTTTCCCCAGGCTGAGGTTTTAGCCTGTAAACACTGAAACAGTTGGGTTTTGTCTCTGTGTTTTAGTTTTGTTGTTGTTGTTGAGTTGCTAAGTTATGTCCGACTCTTTTGTGACCCATAGGCTATCCATGGGATTTCCTAGGGAATAATATTGGAGCGGGTTGCCACTTCTTCCTCCAGGGGATCTTCCCAACCCAGGGATTGAGCCTGAGTCTCCTGAATTGGCAGACAGGTTCCTTTCCACTAAGCCATCAGGGAAAGAATTCGCTTGCCAATGCAGGAGACGCAGCAGGAGACACGAGTTCAATCCCTTGGTTGGGAAGATCCCTTGGAGGAAGAAATGGCAACCCACTCCAGTGTCTCGCCTGGGAAAACTCATGGACAGAGGAGCCTGGCGGGCTACAGTCCATGAGGTCGCAAAGAGTCAGACACAATAGAGCAATTAAGCACTTCTGTCTTTTCACTGAATGGTGTTCCTTCTTATTAGTCTGCATGCTTTTCTGTAGTTGCTCTTACTTCTTCCTTCTTCTGTTACAAATTATTTGACTGAATGTGTAAGAAATGTGTGTGAAAGCAGTCAGGACCTCAGTGAGAGGGAGAATTCGGGCCAGTGGAAGAGCGTTAGGGCATGTTCTCAGTCATCTGTTGTGACTGCCTCCAGACCTATTTCTGCTTCGTCCTTACAGAGAGCTGGGATGGGCAGATAAGTACACTCTCTGGGTAAATAAGGTGCCGTTGTCATCATCTTAAATATTCTTGTTAAATATTCTTGATTACACGGTTTAAATGGAAAGAGTAGAGCCTTTTGTATTTCTCTCTCTAAAAACAACAAGGTGTCTGCTTTCCTCGATGCAGGTGGAGTGTAGGTGTGTGTGCCTGTGCACATTTAGAAAAAACAGTTCTTCAGTACACTCTCCTGTCCAGGGACAGCTGAGACACCTCAGGAGGGCTCCCTTCTGACTCCCAGTTTAGAGTGGGCCTGCCACTTGATGCCAGGCGGTCAGGGGCAGTAGGGGCTAAGGGCACGGCTCTGTAGAGAGGTTCCTTAGACCTGTCCTCTCATCCTTGCCTCTCTATCTCAGGTCTGTCCCCAGAAAGGTGCTGACACCATCGGCCTAATGGGTGTATTCTATCCTCAGGGCCTGGGCAGCCCTTGTCCAGCGGGGCAACACTCCCCAGTGGGCAGTGGGGCTTCGTGGTGCCAGGCCTTAAAGGCCACAGAAAGTCGGATGCAACTTCTGCTTTCCAGCGGGGGCGCTGTGAAGGGGCTTGGGTGTCACTAATGCCCTGATGTGCTCGGGGCAGGGAGGTGGGGCTTGAGGTGGGGGCCAGGGTCCCTAAGAGAGGCTCTGGTGGGCAGGCCTTGTTCTGGGGGGTTGTCAGTTGCAGCAGAGCCCCCCGAGCCGGGGCGGGCAGTGGCCTTAGGCCCTGTCTCCCTGTGGACTGGGCGAGAGGGCAGCCTTTGTCAGGCCCCAGGGCCCCCGGGGCCCGGCTGGAGTGGACTTTGAGCTGGTGATGGGCTGGTGGCGCCGTGAGTGTGGGGCCAGGCGGTTTGCGGCCTGCCCTGACTCTGCCTGTTGCTCTCCTCCTCAGAGCCGACCAGACATCTGTTCAGGCAACTCAGTGAGAAAGGTGAGTGAGGGAGGGGTGGTCGGCTCTCCCCTTAAGCCCTAGGGTGAGGCTGAGCAGGAGGAGCGGGCGACCGGCAGGGTGGGGGCGACGCGAACGGTGTCTCACCCTTGCTGTCCGGGCTCCCCCCTACACACCTCGCACCCTGTCTCCCGGTCCTTGGTTGATAGCAGGAGTGAGTGACCCCCACCCCGGGCTCCTGAGCTCTCAGCCATTCTTTTGGAAGTCCTGTGAAGATTCTGGGAGCAGGAGCCCCTGATGAGGCCTTTCCTGGGGGATCCTGGGCCTCAGGCCCGTGTAAGGGGGCTTGCTCTTCTCACCGATCTCCCCTCTCCCTCCCCCCTTGCCCATGTGCTGGGACCTGGCGGTGGTGGAACAGCCAGAGCTGCAAGAGTGAAGGTAAGGCCGGGGGTGAGGGGACTGTGGACAGGTTGGGGGGAACTGCCTGGCTCAGCCCTCATCATCGTCACTTACTCAGCAAACACCTGTCAAGCACCTGCTGGGTGCCAAGCTCTATCTTGAGGGTCCTGGAGATGAATAAGCCCAGGGCACCCTTCCGTACCCTATTCCTGGGGTGGCAGCCTGCCAGTGGCCGGCCCAAGCCTGGATCCTCTCATATTGCCCTCTCTCCTGGGGGCAGGAGGGCCTGTCTGGGTCCTGAGTTCCTGCCCAGGCCCCAGGCCCAGCTTCCCACCTTGAGAGTCCCCTGCGCCGCTCGGGAGCCCAGAGGTTGGGTGTCTGTAGACGTGAAGCCTCCCCAACCCCAGCAGCTGCAGGAGGAGGGGGGTTGCCCAGAGGCTGGTCACGAGGGGGCCTTGTGCTCTGCACAGCACGCGGGCAGTGTTGGCACGCTCCTGGACTTTGGACAGCCCCCCTGTGCTCGGGGCCTGCAGTCGGAGGCCGAAGGGGCTGCCCAGGAGGAGCAGGAGGAGGTGATGGAGGAGGAGGAGCAGGCCTTTCAGGTCTCTCTGGAGGACCTGGCAGGGCACAAAGGCAGCGAGAAGGGGGCCAGGCCAGAGCCCTCAGGTTCGGAGGAGGAGGAGGAGGAGGAGGAGAGCCTGGCAGTGGCGGAGCAGGTAGCCGACTTTGCCAGCTCCCTGCTGGCCGCCCTCCACTGCTGGCACTATCGGGCCAACGCTTTACTTTTCTCCCGGGGCGCTATGGTGAGGTGTCTCTTTGATCTCCCCTCCTCCTTGCATGCTCCCTGGCACGTGCATGCCCATCCGTGAGTCCCCTTCCCTGCTCTCCTCACCCCGCCGTCCTTGGTCCTTCATTCCTGCCAATGGTGTTTCTTAACCCCCGGCTCGCTGTCACGCCCTGGTGAGCTCCCGGCATGTGTTGTTCCAGTACTGGAGCTAACCAGCATGCTACTCAATGGGCATGACTAATGGGGCAGGCTGGGGTGGCGGGGAGGTCAGCACACCAGGGGCGCATGCCTGGTGGGGATTTCTGAGTCTCCCAGACTTGGCAGTTCAGGCCGACTCTGGATGGCGCAGGCCCAAGGCTGGATCTTGGTGTAGCCCAACCCCCTTGGGCCTCAAGAGGTGCTGTCAGGGTTGGGATGCAGAAGGGACCAGCTCCCTGTTGTTCTGGAAGCTGATGACTGCCCTCTGCTTGCTGCAGGGGAAGGAACGCAGGGAGTCTGAAGACTCCAAGAGCTGCGGGAGGACCAGGAGCCGGTCTCCAACTCCTGAGGAAAAGTGCCTGAACTTTGAGTCTGTGACTTCCCTGCCGGAGGTGAGCGGCCAGCAGGTGGAATGGGGATTGTGCATACCCTCCTGAGCCCAGATCTCCAGCTTTGTAGGCGGGACTTTCGGACATGGCTCTCCTGTTAGGCCCATGGGGACAGGGAATCTTGCTCCCCAGGACTCTCATGCCTTCAGGAAACTTGTCTGGCCTATGGGCACGTGGCTTGGCGACAGACAGCTTCTTACTCTGAATTAGAAAACCCTGAATCAGAAATTAGTACTCCTCCCTCTGGGGCTTCCCTGGTGGCTCTGTGGTAAAGAACCTGCCTGCAATTCAGGAGATCCAGGTTCGATTCCTGGATCAGGAAGATCCCCTGGAGGAAAAGGCATGGCAACCTACTCTAGTGTTCTTGCCTGGAGAATTCCATGGACAGAGGAGCCTGGGGGGCTGCAGCCCATAGGGTCGTGGAGTGGGAAACGACTAAAGTTGCTGAGTGGCGGCAGCACCCCTTTCTCTGGGCAGATGCAGTCTCTTCAAGGGACACAGTTATTGGAAGTGACCAGAGTTTAGGTCCCTTTGGCTAGGCCTCCTTGCAGAGAGCATAGGCCCTGCCCTGCCAGCATGCCAGATATTTAAATCATGCTTGTCCCAGCTGGCAAAGGACTAAGGTGTTGATATCTACTGGAGACCTTCTATATGCCTGGTGTTCTGTTTCTTCCTTCTGTTTTTTGAACCAGCTCTACCAGGGAGATCGAGACTCAGAGAGGTTAGGTGACGTGCCTGACATTGCACAGCTTCTAAGGGGCAGAGCTCAGGTTAGATTTGGGTCTGTGACCCAGTAGTCTGAACTCTTTCCTCCCCACCCCCACCATCAGCCCAATGCTATCTGTGGGTTATATGCAACGGAGTCTTGCTTCCCCAGAGATACAAGGAAAATTTCAAGAAATCTAGACCTCCAAAGGTGATCCTCACAGCCAGGGCAAGACTTATAGGCTGGGTGACATTGGAAAAGGGTTTAGAGTGGTGCTGGTCAATGATAATACAATGTGAGCCTCATGTGTAATTTTAAATATTCTAGTAGTCTCAGTAAAGGATTATTTAACCCAGTATATCCAGACTATTATCATTTCAACACATAGTCAGTATCAAAGCTACTAATGAGGTATTTTGTACTTTTCGGTGTGAAGTTTTTGCAGCGTGCACTACCCACATTTCAGATGCTTGGGAATCACGAGTGGCTGGCAGTCATTGTGTTGGACAGTGTGGGCCTAGCTCCTGGGTACCGCTGTGCAGATGCTAGACTAGAACGGTTGGAATCAGCTTCTGGTTCCTCAGATTTTAGAGTGCTATCTTGTCTTTTCCCTAACGACCCTTCTGGAAAGCTGCCTATACTGGCTGATTTTACGATTCAAATGACCATTGATGTGGTCAGAAGGGAGTTGCTGACCTTGCTTCCTCCTTTGCCATCTGCTGGGCAAAGCCAGAGTCGGGCACAAGGGTGAAGGCTGCCTGGTAGGAACCGGATCTCCATCTTTACCCTCTGATAGAATTTCAGCATGTGATCCTATTGCCCTCTGGATCCTGACCCACACAGGAGACCCTGGCCCTTCAGGGGAGTCATTCAGGCTTAAGTTTCAACCCAGAACAGCCTCCCTGTGGGGAGCTACTAGGGCTTGAAGAAGGGGAGTCCTGGGGCCGTGGCTCTGACCCTGTATTGCATGTTCTCACCCTGACCCTGCACCACTCAGGTAGGCTGAGAGGTGCTGCCACTCTGCATTTCTAGAATTCTCCTTGACTTTGAGGACATGGGCCCAGCACCCCAGCTGCAGGGTGGCTGAGAGCCATCTTCTCCTTGCTGCCTCACTTTGAGTGCTATTCAATCTGATTGCCTGCCTTCCTAAACTGCAGCCCCTTCTCACTAGGCATTGAGTAGGCCACCCTGTCCCCACATTCCACAGGTCCCATGAGGGAGGTTTTTGTCTCATGCAAGCCCTTTGTGCTGTCCCAGGTTGAGCCAGACACCGAGTCTGGGACCGAACAAGAGGTGTTTGCTGCTGTGGAAGGTCCCAGCACCGAAGAGATGCCCTCAGACACAGAGGCCCACGAGGCCCTCGAAATGCAACTTGACCCCCACCAGCTGCTGCTGGGGCTGGAACCCCCCGATGACATGGCAGAATTCATGGTGGCCGAGAGCACCGAGGACCCTAAGGCCCTGAGCAGCGAGGACGAGGAAGAGGAGGTGGGGGCGCCCCACGAGCCTGAGAGCCTCCTGCCTCCCTCCGTGCTGGACCAGGCCAGCGTCATTGCCGAGCTGTTCGTCAGCAGTGTCTCTCGGCGGAGCAGCCTGGCCCTGGAGGATGGCAAGTCCAGTGGCTTCGGGACCCCAAGGCTGACCAGCCGGAGCAGCAGTGTGGTCAGCCTAGAGGGTGGTGAGAAGGGCCCGGCCCCGCGTGGCAGCACCACAGACTCCCTGGGCTCTCAGCTCCTTCCAGAAGCGGACCTCAGTGGGGGAGTGGCCGCAGAGAGCGAACCTTCTGTCAATGGGATGGAGGCCCCGGGCCCAGGCTGCCCAGCAGAGCCAGACAGGTCTTCCTGCCCGAAGGAATCGAAACTTTCCTCCCAAGACCGGCAGTTGCTGGACAGAATCAAGAGGTACTACGAAAACGCAGAGCACCAAGATGCAGGCTTTAGCGTCCGGCGCCGGGAGAGCCTCTCCTTCATCCCCAAAGGGCTTGTGAGAAACTCGGTCTCCAGAATCAACAGCCTTCGCAAGCCAGACCCGGAGCTGCAGGCTCCACTGGGGCATAAGAGACAGGTGGGCTCACGGGCAGCCCTCTTTGACTGCCCAGGACCAGGCCAGGCTGGCACTGGGGACCCAGCTCCTATCACAGATGCTGAGTTCCGCCCATCCTCGGAAATGGTAAAGATCTGGGAAGGAATGGAGTCTCCCAAGGGGAGCCCTCCGAAGGGCCCGGGCCAAGGCCAGGCCAATGGCTTTGACCTGCACGAGCCCCTGTTTATCCTGGAGGAGCACGAACTGGCGGCCATCACCGAGGAGTCGGCGGCTGCCTCCCCAGAGAGCGCCTCCCCCACCGAGCCCCGCAGCCCCACCCACCTGGCCCAGGAGCTGAAGGAGCTGGTGAGGGAGCTGAGCAGTGACGCCCAGGGGAAGCTGGTGACCCCACTGCACCCCCACATCCTGCAGCTCTCCCACGTGATGGATAGCCACGTGAGCGAGCGAGTCAAGAACAAGGTCTACCAGCTGGCTCGCCAGTATAGCCTCCGGATCAAGAGCAGATCGGTGACGACCAGGCCTCCGCTGCAGTGGGAGAAGGTGGCTTCCACCATCCCCCTGATGCAGGAGGAGGTTGGAGCACCAGCCGGTGGCACAGGTACGACAGGGTGGGGAGGGGGCCCTTCCTGCAAGCCTGAGTCAGGAGGACCTTTTAGGAGCCAGTTGGCTTCTGGGGAAGTGACCCCCTAAAGAACCTCTACCAGAAAGAGGGCTGAGGTGAGCCCTGGAGCTGTTCTAAAGCCCAAGGGCATGGGGCCATGGGCCTCTCTTTTCCAGGAGAGCAGACGCTCTTGTCTCCTTTTGATTCCTGACTCCTGTTCCCCACCTTTTCTTCCTTTTTCCCATTTTCCCTTTGATACGGGGGCTGCGGATGGTAAAGGGGATTTGCCTCCCATCACACCCCAAACCCCAGCAACCACCCTTGCCCAGAAGGGGAGCTGCCGCAGCTAGTTCAGAGAGCCCTCACGTCCTTTCGCTCCGGGATTCAGGCGGCCCGCTCTCTCCCCACAGGTGTGAGCAAGCCGGGGCCGCCTCTCTCCAACCACGAGCAGCCTGCGGTCCAGGAGCGCAGCCCGCCCAGGCCTGGCTCTTCCACGGAGATGTCGCCACGGCATATCTCCTTCAGCTCCTCAGCCACCAGTCCAAGGACCACCCCACCAGGGGCCTGGCACGGCCCCCGAAGCCCCTTCGACACTGAGACCTTCAACTGGCCCGATGTCCGAGAGCTCTGTTCCAAGTACGCCTCCCGGGACGAGGCACTCCAGACCAAGGGTGGCTGGCCCAGCAAAGTGCCAGTCAACCGGAGCCGCTCGCTGCCGGAGAACATGAGGGAGCCGCAGCTGGCTCCCTCTGGCAGGTTGGGCCGCTGCAGCAGCCTCAAGGCCAGGAGGGCCCCGGTGAGCCCAGAGGCGGCCCAGCCCCAGCCTCTTGGGGAGTCTCCACCAAGTGAGCCTGACAGAGGGGAGGCCCTGCATGTCACCGCAGACCTCACACTGGAGGACAACCGGCGGATGATCGTCATGGAGAAGGGGCCCCTGCCTGGCCCTGCCACAGGGCTGGAGGCGGCCAGCGGGCAGGGACCGAGCTCTGCAGCCGCCCAGACGGGGAAGGACCAGGAGTTGCAGGAGTCTGCAGAGTATCGGCCTAAGGAAGAGGGTCCCAGGGATCCAGCGGACCAAAGCCAGCAGGGCAGAGTGCGGAACCTGAGGGAGAAATTCCAGGCCTTGAACTCCATAGGCTGACTCTGAGTCCTGGGGTGGGGATCATCCGGGTGAGGGGTAGGGAGGAACCAGCGCCCGTAGCTGGTCTCACCTTGCTCACTTCACCCCCTTCCTGACCCTCAGAAAGGCCGCCCCTGGGAGAGCACCTGCCGTGGACCGGGACTTGCCGGCAACTTGACATAGGCCCATACGAGCCCCTTTCCCCTGTGAGGCCTGTGTGGCCACTTTCCTTGTATATAGTTCTGGTAAGAAGCCAGATATTTAAACTCATCTCTTCCCAGGGAGAGCAAGCCCAGCTCAGGCCTCCAGCATTGCCTGGCCACTGCCAGACCCAGGGCCCACCCAGGGGACACATAGGAAGCTGGCCTGGGGAGGCTTTGCTCTTTAACTGTGCCTTTTCTTAGGATCCAGGCAGGCACGTGGCCCATAATTTATTGCTTTCCATCCTGTGGTATGTTAGTGTTCTCGTGCGCACGTGCGTGTATGCGTGTGTGTGTGTATGTGTGTGGCTTCTCCCCTCCCAGGAAAAATGTCATGGACTCTATTCAGGTACTTTTGTGTGTTGTCTTGCTGGCCCTGTGGTTGTCGCTAATGTACACACATTTCATTATTTGCCAATGGTGTAATAACCACTGCTGACCAACCAACCGGTGTGTGGTCTCCTTACTGGGGTCTGACTGGGTTGAGAAGGGTTGATTGTGCCTAAGCTGTCTTAGGGGAAGGCGGGACTTCGGCTTTTTGCTTTCACACGCACTTATATGGAGCCATGCTCACAAACCACAGACCCAGGTGCTGGTGGGGGAGGCTGGGGCAGCAGAATGTGCAGGAGGGGACTTATTCTTCTCTGTTATTTCTACTCCTGTGGGCTTCTGTCTACCCATAGCCTGGCACTCCTGTGGGCTTCTGTCTACCCATAGCCTGGCGTTCTGTCTAGGGTAAGGTCAGGGGGTACCATGCCAGCCTTTAGCTCTTTTTCCCAAAAGCCAAAGTTGGATTGAAAGGGGTAAGGTGGAGGGTGGGATGTTTTTCTAACAGGCAGATATTTCCGTGACTGGTGCCTTTTATTCTCTCTCTCTTTGGTTCCCAAGAGACATCCTAGGGGGTGAGGATTCTAAACTTAGAGCCTAGGAATATCTTAGGTGGCTTGCAGTATCAGATGAGGGGTACAAGTGCATGTTTTCTGAGATGGAGCCTCATTCTTCATCTCATTCACAAAAGTGTCTTTGATTCCCAAGGGGTAGGAATGCCTCCCTATTTCTAACTGGGTGTTCTGCCCCTTTCCTTTGGTGGACCAGCCTTGTGTGGAGCCTGGGAGAACTGGGGCTGCAGGGCCCCGTGGCAGAGCTGTCTTGCAGGTCTTCTGACCTAGGAGGATAGACTCAGCCTAAAGATGAGTCTGCTTGGTCTAATGAGGTCAAGGAAGTATCAGAGGCAAGAGGAAGTCTTCCCTGGGCAGAAACTGAGCCTGTCTGGCCCACGTTCTACCAGCTGCCTGGAACGGTCTGTGGCCACTTGCGCAGTTGCCGAGGAGCGTGCTGGTTCCTACCTAGGTTTCATTCACCCAGACCAGTTGAAACTGCCTCTCCAGAGATGATGGGCTTCCCAGGTGGCACAAGAGGTAAAGAACCCACCTGCTAACACAGGAGACAGAAGAGATGCAGGTTCGATCCCTGGGTTGGGAAGATCACCTGCAGGAGGACATGGCAACCCACTCCAGTATTCTTGCCTGGAGAATCCCATGGTTAAAGGACTCTGGCAGGCTACAGTCCCTAGGGTCGCAAAAAGTCGGACACGACTGAAGGGACTTAACGCGCACTCACTCTGGAAATGAACCCCAGGTGTGTGGATTCTGACATTCAGATCTCTGTCCTGCTCTCCATGCGGAAAGCCCTGTAGCAGTCCCACAAGACGGCTGAATGCATGAATCAGTGAGTTTTCTCAGGGTCACAAGTGAAGCACAGCACCTGGGCAGAGTTGTTTCTATGATACTCCAGGGACAAGTCATCGGCCTGGCTGTACCTCTGTCTCCATGGTGGTCCTGGGTTCACAGATCCCACCTTGCTTACTTAACCAGCCCTCTTCGTCCAGTTCAAAGGGAAACAGGCCAAATAGAATTATGGAGCATTATTGATTTATTAGAAAAACTAGTAAATGGGTTTCCTCTGGTTCGTGGAAGCACATTTGAGCAGGTGGAGGACAAGACCCGGTCGGCCCCAGGGCCAGCCCCAGATTGCATGGTCTGTGCCCGACAGGGCTGCAGTCGTCTGCCGCCGCCTCCTCCGTTGCATCCTCCCTGAGCTTGCTTGTCCAAGGGACCGAGCCATGGGGTCTTCTGGATCTCTGCCCCCTCCCACTGAAGGGAGGAAGGAGATCCAGGGCCACCCTTGGGGACTCTACGTGCCCTCCGATAGGCAGGAAGGAGGGGTGGGGTGGCAGGGAAGCCGAGCCTCCCGAGGACCCTCCTGACCTCCCTCAGCCACAGTCCATTGAGGCCAGGGGACAAAGGGGAAGAAGAGAGGGCAGGGGGACCACCTGACCATGCCCAGAAGGAGCTTCCTCTAAACTGCTCTGGGGAGGAAGCCTGATATGCTGGTGTGGACTGAAGCTGTTTGGGGATACTGTTAAAAGACTGCAAAGTAGAAAATATAAGGAGGAAAAGAAAAAAATCCTTGCCAGGGCGCCAGGAGCTTAACCACCACCCCCCTGCCATGTGGCTCAGAGTTCCAAAGCTGGGTACCTGCAGTTTCATTCCAGTTGGTCAAGGGTCTTGGGGCCTGTGTGACGTGGGAGAGGGGTGCATGGGAATGGGAAGTTGTCGGTAGATGGTAGGTCTCATGCAGCTGGCTGCTGTCCTTGCCCAGTCCAGGGGCCCAGGGGTGGTGAAATCCTAGCTTTTCCTTGAGGCCCTTTCATTCTTGGGACTGTGGAGTTGCTTGCTGAAATTCCTCACTTCAGAAGTACACGTGGAGGGGAGAGGGTGGCCCCTAGTGTCTTGGCTCCCACAGATTGGCCCATGGGGACAGCCGAGAGAGACTTGCCACCACCTGCTCTTCAGCAAGGAGCATGCTATCTATCCTGGAGCAGGACATGCCTTCAGGTGCACCTGAGGCCTTTGTTATTGCCAGGTGAGTGTCACTACCTCTTTGCCTCCTGCCTTGGTTTCCCCTAGGTGTAGAGAGGTTGGTGAGTGGTATAGATTAGGTTCCCTGTGGATGCACAGAGGGCCACAGGGATAGGTGGATAGAGGACACATGAAGACCCTGGCTCCCAAGATGGGACCACGTGTCAGGCCCCGTCAGAGAACTTCCCTCCTGTGGTTCTGGTCTGCTAAAGTTGCCTTCCCTTGACATAGTAGTAATTGATCTGGAGCACTAGGGGCTCCTGGGAAGGCCTAGTAACTCCAGATGCTTATGCCTGTGGTTTCTGCCTTTGCCTCACCCACTTCTGGGGGATCGTCTCAGTGTGTCTAAGGCTCCTTCCCATGGGGAAGGTGATGGAAACAGCAACTGTAGGTCCCAGGGTCCTTTCTGCTCTGCCCAGGGGAGTGTCTGCTGCCTGCAACTCAAGCCCTCTTTTGGACTTAACCCAAGTTAAGATGCTGGGCCGGAGCTGTATTGCTTTCAGAGGGTAGTGGGAAGAATACTGTGGAACCAGTGGTCTGTTCCCTCCGGATGTCTGACTTTGGCAGCACGGGAACAGTTATCCCTGGGGAGAAAGGCTGCAGGACCCCTTTTGGCTGTACCCAGGATTGGGGGGCAGATACCCATGTAGCCCCCTGACTCAGGCCAGGCCCTTCAGGAGGACCTGCGCAAGGGTACTTGCCACACCTCAGTGGCTCCGGCCCCAGCATTTGTCCCAGTTCTCCAGGGGTTGTTACGTGGGTTGTAATACCCAGGTGTGGCTGCATCTGCCACCTCAGGGTGACAGGTCGTGAACTTTGCTGTCGGTCCAGCCAGCACCCTCAGGTGGTGCCAGCTGCAGACAGAACGCAGGGAGTATTTGGCTTTAGGATGCGCTAATGCAGGCGCTGCGGTGTCCATCTCGTATGGGGACCTGCACTATCTCCCTCTGGGACCTGGGGTCTGAGTGGGGTACTGCTGGTCTGGCAGTTACTGGGAGTGCGGCAGACCCCAGGGTGGAGAGGTGGCGCCTGGGGCAGTGTGGAAGTCTCATCTGCCACCTTCCGGCCTGAGCCCTAAACTCTGGTTGTAGTTTTGAAAAAGAGGGCCGGCTTGAGAGCTTACGGTCCAACCACCGCCTGGCCCAGTGGCAGCAGGGAGGTGCTGGAGGTGGCGGGAGGCCCCTTGCACTTAGGACCCATCGAGTTTGGACAATGCCCCCTCTTTTTGTGGGAGGAGGGGCTGCGGTGACCCCTGAGGTGGGGAGGCAGCGGCCCCTGGCCCAGAGCTACCTGAAGATTCCCTCCTCACGCCCCTGGGGGCAGGTCGGGCCTTCCCAAGGACCTCTTCTCTTCCCCTGGCTGCGACCGAGTGGGACAGGACCCTAAGCAACACTTGCTTTCGGAGTGGGCAGCATCTCAGGATTCTTCCCTGGTGGCTCAGAGGGTAATGCGTCTGCCCGCCATGCTGGAGACCCAGGTTCGATCCCTGGGGCAGGAAGATCCCCTGGAGAAAAAATGGCAACCTACTCCGGTACCCTTGCCTGGAAAATCCCATGGACGGAGAAGGCTTCGGTCCATGGGGTCGCAAAGAGTCGGATACGACTGAGCGACCTCACTTTAACTTGTCAGCATCTGAGGAACCCCCATCAAGCCTTCTTTTCCAGCTTGTGTGGGAATAGGGGGGTGGGGACTGGCGCCCCTCGGCCCCGTAAGGAGGGTGGGGAGAGGAGGGTGTGGGCCTCAAAAACCGTTTCCTGCCCCCAGACCCGGAGGCCCTGAGGCCCGCGGAGCTGGGAGCCGCGTCCCTGGAGCCCGCGCTCGCTGTGTGCGGGGCGGAGGGCGCGGAGGCAGGCGTGGGCCGGGCGGGCGAAGGCAGCGATCGCAGTGCAGCGGGGCCCGCGCCCGGTCGGCCGGCCGGCAGCTCAGAGCAGGCAGGCGGCAGGCAGGCGGCCGGGCCGTGGGCGGGAGGAAAGCCCTGCCGAGGAGGGAGGCGCTAGTCCCTGCACGTCCCAACGACGCACCGGCTTCACCCGCCGGGCGCCCGAGAGGCTACTTCTTTTTGGGGAAGAAGCTGAATCTCTTCTCCTTGTCTTTCTTGCCGAGGCTGGCGTCGGGGCCGGTGATGGGGGGAAGGGGCAGGCTCTGTGCCTTGACGCGGATGCTCTGGGACTCGTTGATGGCCGTGCTCACGCCCTGCAGCCAGGACAGCATCTCCTCCTGCAGGGCGGGAGGGTCAGGACCCGCAAAGGCCGGGGCGCCTCTAGGACCCTTTCTGAGGGAGCCTGAGGCCAAGGGGTTCGGGTCTCTCCCACCTGCCCCTTGTTGGGGGGGATCAGGGCCAGGCAGCCCTGCACTTACCTCATCCTTGCCGTGGAAGAGCCACTCGCTGCCGTTGCTCAGCCTAGGACAAAGGGTTTCCCCCGTGGCCACCTCTAGATCTAACCCCCCAGCCTCCCGAGCTTTCCCATGACCAGGACCCTGACAGGCAGCACAGCTCCTTGAGAGGCAGAAATCAGGGCCACCAGCCTCTCTAATTGGAAAAAATCCCCGAGGGGTACCTCAGGCCTGCAGCCGGTCAGGCACAGTGGAAGCTTGACTGGCCACTTAGGCCAAATCGGGCCACCAGCGAAGGAGCAGTGGACAGGCAGGGCCTCACCTCAGCTTGAAGACGTGCTTCTTCTTCTTGTAGTTGGCAGCAATCTCACAGATGGCATGTCTCAGGGCCAGGGGCTCCTCCCCATGGTAGGGCACCCCCAGGGCCAGATTCTTGGCATCCTTATAGAAGGCCAGCTCACTGTTCTTGAGCACACAGTACAGGTTGTTCCAGGACCTGTGAAGGTGCACACAGACAGGTCGGTTACAGTCCTCACTTGCATGCTCAGTTGCTCAGTTGCATCTGATTCTTTGTGATCACCTGGATGGTAGCCCGCCAGGCTCCTCCGCCCATAGGATTGTCCAGGCAAGAATACTGGAGAGGGTTGCCACAGTCCTGACACAGCACCTCTATAATCAGTTCCCACAGCTTTACCATTTTTCTTAACTACACCGATTTTACCATGATCAATTGTAATACATTTTATGGCTAAAAAAATTGCAATTAAAAGTAATCTGTATGTGGGATTTCCCTAGCAGCCCAGTCGTTAAAACTCAGCACTTCCAGTGCATGGGGCACACATTCGATCCCTGGTGGGGGAACTAAGATCCCACATGCCATGTGGCATGGCCAAAAAAACCCCAATCATCTGCATGTAATTCCACTACCAAGGTCTAATATTGTTAACATTTTATTTATTTCCTTCTGGTTTCTTTTCTATTCACATATAATTAAAATTGGATTATACTGTATATTCAATTTTATTTTGTACTTTTAAGTTTAACACTATGTCATGAGTATTTCCCCATACTCAAATATTTGAATTCTCAAATATTTCTTGAAAATAATTTTAATAGCTATGTGGTATCCTATCATAAATAAAAGTAATCCCTTTATTGGTGGACCTTTTAATACTAGAAAATTTATCCACAGTTGAAATAGTATTAGTATAAACATCCTTATGGAGCTTCCCTGATGGCTCAGCGGTGAAGAATCTGCCTGCCAATGAAGGAGGTGCAGGTTCGATTCCTGGTTGGGAAGATCCTCTAGAGAAGGAAATGGCAACCCACTCCAGTATTCTTGCCTGGGAAACACCTGTCTATGGGGTCGTAAAAAGAGTCAACAGCAACAAAACATCCTGATGCTTTAATCTTTGCCTATAACTCCGATCTTACCTTGAGATATAGTTCTAGAATTATTGAGTCTAAGACCAGCAGTGTAAAGACCTTTTCAAAGCACTTTCGTAGCTACCAGCATATCTGAGTCTCACTCGTGCCTGTGTTCATTCAGTTGTGTCTGACTCCTTGTGACCCCATGGACTAGAGCCCGCCAGGCTCCTCTGTCCGTGGGATTCTCCAGGCAAGAACACGAGTGGGTTTGAGTCTCCCTACAGCCCATGAGTCTCACTACGGAACTGTAACATAAACAGAGCTGAGTTTTGTTTTGGTGGTAGGGGTATTTTGTTTTATTGATGATAAATGCCTGGTATACTGTGCTAGCACTTTTTTTAAAGGAACATATTTGCACAAATCAAGACTCAACTCAAATGGGAGGTTTGGTGAGAACAACCAACACTCATAAAGGAGTTCACCTGAGCTCCTTCTTTGACAAATACAGAGCACGTTGCCCTTTGACAGTAATGAGTGCTGAGAAACATTAAGTGCTTCTTCCTCCTCTTCCTCACACCCCCCCCTCCCCACTCCTTTTTGAGGGCAGAATGATGGA
This sequence comes from Muntiacus reevesi, assembly GCF_963930625.1. Taxonomy (NCBI): domain Eukaryota; kingdom Metazoa; phylum Chordata; class Mammalia; order Artiodactyla; family Cervidae; genus Muntiacus; species Muntiacus reevesi. Next base: position 73,890,138 of record NC_089255.1, read on the forward strand.
GAACTAGCAGGACACATAGGGAGGAAGGACTGGAAGGTCAAAGAGAGAACTTGACCCGTTCAAAGCTGGCTGCAGTGTCATTCCACAAAGCCCAGATTTAGATTTCTGACACCAGCTCAGGGATCCTCTGCTCAGATCTGGCCCTCACCAACTTCTCTGAGCTGGCAGCCCAAGTAAGGCAGTTGCTAAGGAGTAAAATCCTGCCTTGGACAAAGGACAACCTCTCTGAGATGGTTTCCCCCATCTGGAAAATGGAAACCTCAATATCACAGGGTGGTTGTGAAAACTTTGTCAGTCCTAATATAATGCCCGCCACATGGTAGGTACTTTTTAAATGCTAGTTTCCCCTCTCCTGCAGATCCTTCATATAAAGCAATAAGCCTCTTCAGGGTGGTCAGGCCCCAAATTCATTTTTGGAATTTCAAATAGCTTTGGTGTGTCCTCCAGGCCAGGCCTTCTGTATGCTGCCAGCTGGCCCTACGAATAGAGCTGGCTTCAACCTCTTGATGCTGCCCTGTTTCTCTGAGACCCTGGACCGCTGCCTGAAGGCAGAGGCCCCTAGAGACTTTGGGTCGCGGCATCCCCTGGGTAGACCACACTCAAGGGCACAACTGCCTCTGAATGAATTCCTCAGGGTTATATCATTCCTAGGAGGGCCCTCCAGATGGCATTTAGGTCATCTCTTTCTCCTTCCCTATTTTATGGCTGGGGAAACTGAGGCCCAGACTGGGTAAAAAACGGGACTGGATCAAGGACAGGTAGGTCTTGTTAGTACCAAGCCCTACCTGCTGCCCTGCGCTGGCATAGTACCAGCTAGTGTCTGCTCTGCACCAGGCATGGCACCACCCCCATGTTACAGGTTAGAGGCTGAGTAACTAGTACGCGGTCATAGGATTTGAACTCAGGCCCACGGCTGAAGACAGGCTTTCCCACCATGCCCAGTAGCCCCCCGGAGCTGGCCCAGAAGGTGCCCGGGAACTCTCAGATTCGAGGCGGAGGGCCTCCTCACCCACAGACTGCCTGGATTGCTCTGCCCATCCTGCGGCCCCGCGGCCCCTCCCGGACACACCTGTTGGAGGCCTTCTTGTTGGGCCCCTCCAGGTCGTGCTTCCGGCCCAGGAAGCCCTCCATCTGCACGCTGTGCCCGCGGTCCCGCTGGGCCGGCAGCGTAGTAGGCTCGTCGCCCTCGCTCAGCGGTGTGTCGAGGACCTTGAAGAGGGGTTCTGTGGAGGGCCTCTCGTCTGTGCTGGATTTCTCCTCCTGCCCGTCCTCGTGGGGCCCTGGCGGGGGTGGCGGCTGCAGGTCCTGGGGCCACGGCCTCTCTTCTTCCCCCTGCTCCAGGGCATATGGGAGGAGCGCGTCTTGCTGAGGGCCCAGACCTGGGACGGACACTTCTCGGCAGAGCAGGGAGGTCAGCAGACCTCACCTTGTGCCCTCCCCGACCCACCCTGGCCCTCCCCCAACCTGCTGTGGGTGTCTACCTGGCCTGCTTCCCCAAACTCTTCCCCCTCTCCAACCTCAATAGGAGCAGAAGGTCCTTAGAGTGAGCTGAAGGGGCTGGGCCAGGGGCTTGCCCACAGGATTTGAACCCATGTCTCCTGCATTGGCAGGTGAGTGGCTTTTACACGGAGCCACCAGGGAAACCCAGACCCTCCCAGCTCATGGGAGGGATAACTGGTCCTACCCCCTTCATTTGGTGAGGATTTGCTGGAGGAAGGCAGTGGTTCCTAACCCCGGCTGCCTTTAACAATCACCTTGAGAGCTTTAACAAAACATGTGCAGGACCCATCCTCAGGATGCTGAGTTAACTAGCTTGGAGTGGGGTCTGCACATTGGTATTTCTTAATAAGCTTTTCATGCGCTCAAGTGTGCTGATGGACAATCACCACCTAAGTAGTCAATGCCCCAGGGAAAGGCTGTGGCTTTTGCCTCCCTGCACCTCCCCATGGAAGGCACAAAACTAAGATCATGGCATCTGGTCCCATCACTTCATGGCAAATAGATGGGGAAACAGTGACAGAGATTTTTGAGCTCCAGAATCACTGCAGATAGTGACTGCAGCCATGAAATTAAAAGATGCTTGCTCCTTGAAAGAAAAGCTATGACCAACCTAGACAGCATATTAAAGAGCAGAGACATTACTTTGCCAACAAAGGTCCATCTAGTCAAAGCTATGATTTTTCTAGTAGTCGTGTAAGGATGTGAGAGTTAGACTATAAAGAAAGCTGAGTGCTGAAGAATTGATGCCTTTGAATTGTGGTGTTGGAGAAGACTCTTGAGAGTCCCTTGGACAGCAAGGCGATCCAACCAGTCCATCCTAAAAGAAATCAGTTCTGAATATTCATTGGAAGGAATGATGTTGAAGCTGAAACTCCAATACTTTGGCCACCTGATGCAAAAAACTGACTCTTTGGAAAAGACCCTGATGCTGGGAAAGATTGAGGGCAGGAAGAGAAGGGGATGAGAGAGGATGAGATTGTTGGATGGCATCACCAACTCAATGGACATGAGTTTGAGTAAACTCCGGGAGTTGGTGATGGACAGGGAGGCCTGGCGTGCTGTAGTCCATGGGGTCACAAAGAGTCAGACACGACTGAGCAACTGAACTGAACTGAACTGAAGGGAAGGCAGGATGCTCCCAGCCCCCAGCCAAGCCAAGTTAGGGGCTTCTAGTGCAGCCATGGGCTGTATGTCAGGTGCCTATGAGAAAGGGGAGCAGACTTTTGTCCCCTGGCTGGGTAGCTCCTTATGCAGAGCCTTGCTGATTCACTTTTGTGCCACCGCATCAAGAAAGAGAAGAGGACAGACTGAGAGAGCAAGAGGCAGCCTGTTCTCGAGTGCAGCGCAAGAATGTCAGCTGGGACAGGAATGGGTGGATCTTCTATGTGCCAAATAATCGCCCAGGAAGGCAGCCTAGCTGGAGACATCTGGCCCGAACTGCCTCAAAGGTCTGATTGCTGAAGACCTTATAGCACCAGGTGGGAAGGATCTTGTAGCCCCCAAGCAGGCGGTATATGGACAACCTGAAGGACCAAGGCCATTGACAGCCCAGGAGGGCCAGAGCCACCTCAGGCAGTAAGGAGACACTGCCCTCTTTTCTACTCCCTGTCCCAACTGAAGATGGAGGCCAGGAGAGTGCTGGGGAGGAGCCAGGAAAGAGCAGACCCTGTGCTCCCCACTGTGGGTCCTTCAGACCTTGGATCAAATCCAAAATAGAGAAATGGAGAATGAGAGGAGTTGGGTACCATTTTGGACATCAGATCGAAGCTTCAAACTGAAAGAGACTGATTGGGCTTTTTAACAGTTAAAAATGATCAACGTCTGCCAGAGCTGGCAGTAAGGAATGGGAGGTGAAGGTTCAGTGGAGATGTTTGACGGCAGTGGTTGGAAGAAAGGTAAAGCTGGTCATGTTTGTATCCCCTAAATTAGGACTAGTCAACAAACTAATCTGGGGTTCCCTAAGATCCTATTTAAAGAAAGGAATAATATGGATGGAAAAGGTTGAAAATCACTACTCTAGTCTAACACCTTCAATCCATGAGACAATCTGAGCTCAGACGTTAAGTGACTTACCCAGGGTCACACAGCTTTCATTTCCAGTTAAGAGCATGCATTGAAGATCTGGGCAAGCCTGGCTTTTTGTCACGTCCTTAGGGTTCTCATCTTTTCCTTGTCTTAGAGCCTCTCGAGAGTTGTGGCTGGGCCACACCCATCTTTATGCATCTTGCAGTATTTATATGTTTTGAGTGTTGGCAATGAGCCGGAATTGACCACAAGGATCTGGAGGCCCTAAGGCCTTGCCTGGATCATCCTCCAGCAGGGAGGAAGGGCGGGAGTGGCGGGTTGAGCCTGGGAGCCTGGGTTCTGTGAACCCAATCAGGCCAACCCTCTGACTCAGGCATAGAGGTCGGGGAGGTAGTGAAGCCTTTCACCCTCTCTCTCCAGCTGGCCTCTCTGCCCCTCCTGGCAATAGGCCAGGCCCTCTGGCACTCCCTCGTGGCTCATGGAAGATGCCCTGGCAGATGTTGGGAGGAAAACCCAGCAGAACCTCTCGGCCTTGTTCACCCCCTCACTCAGCCTTTACCTTCCCAGGACTGGTTTTATTACAGGCTTGTGTATCCACATTTTCTTCCTATACTTTCATTTCCATGCTCCTTTCCTTTTGGGAACTCTCCTCTGAAAACACACTTATTTCCAGGACTGCCTCCCGACTTAATTTCACCTTTCTTCTGTTTCCTCCTGATGGGTGCTTGATCCACATTCCCTGGCAGGGACAGTCAGAGACCATGGCCAGTGTGACCAAAAGCGGCCAGGTTGTGGGTGGGCTTTGGAAAATAGGGGTTTTCTGATGTATGCAAAGATTTCTTCTGTTCTCTTGACTGTTCACATAGAGACAATTTAAAACACATATTCGCCCCTCTACCCTGAAGGCTAAGGCCTTCAGAGAGAGCCAAGAATGAGGGTGGGAGCTGCTCATTTCAGACCCAGGGCTCCTCTCCCTCCTGGGCTGGGGGAAGGGACACAGGAGAAAGACAGGGGCATGGCTTGGGCAAAAGGGTCCTCCTTTTATAGTCTCCAGGAGTAAATATGTTTTGTGCCATCTTCTAAGAGAGCAGGGGAGGCACTTCTCCTGCTGTCCCAGGAACCATACTGCGCTCTGATACAGATTCTGCAGGCAGAGGGATCAGTGGACAGCAGATGCCAGGAGGGGGTGCTGGCTACGTGTGTGCTGTAGGGACAGGCAGGTTCTATTAAAAGGCCCTGAATAGCTGAGACAATCTGACTCCCTTCTATCCTCTGTGATAGGTGGCAGAAGGCAGGCGTACTGCTCCAGCCCTTCGGGCATCAGGAGGATGCATAGATTCCACCTGAGGGATAGCCCAGCTTAGAGCCCTTGTCCAGAGGAGCTGGGGGGCACTCTGAAAAAAGGAGGATTCAGCCACTTGGGAAAAACTCTGGGTGTTGGGTCGGGATGGATGGAGAGTTTAGACCATGAGTGGGAGTAAGAGCAGGAGAGAGAAGGGCCCAAGATGGTGCCTGGAATAAGCCTGGAGCTTCTGTTCTCTGGTTTGGGGGCCCAGGGGACTGGTGGGTGGGTAGGACTCATCTGAGCTAGGTATGTGCGCTGCTGCTGGGATCAAAGCGTCGGAGAGGGGTAGGGGACAGGCAACCTTGGCTGCTGGGGGACCATCAGGGGAGGAAAGGGCATGGACAGGAGAACATTTTAGGATCTCACAGGACTGTAATCAGACAAGGAGAGGCCTGAGCTCCAGACGGGCAGGGCGTGGCCACCTCAGAGTCTTTGCAGAGTCTTGGACCCTTGACTTTTTAGGGTCCTGTCTTGCTAGGAAGCTGACTTGGGTGGGGGAACGCAGGCAGATGTCTCCCCGCCAGAGGACTTTCAAGAAGGTGAAAGAGATGGGGGACTGGATGGGTCCAACCCCTTGGTTGAAGGTGTAGTTCCAGACCCAGCCAGCAGGTGGCATAAGGGGGCCAGCACACAGACCACTAGTCTCCAACCAGGGAGAAAAACCACCTGGGGTGTGGCCACAGGGTCGCAGGTGTTCTAGAAGATGCTCAGTGACCCCAGATACATGAACAAGCAAGGAAACGCAAGTGAATGTCTCTCTAAAGGAAATGCTGGTAAGTGAGAAATGGGGTATGAGGATGCATCCCAAAGACTATTCGACCTTAGCTGTGAGAGGTCTTGCCCACCTACCTCACAGCAAGAACTGAGCTTCGAGTGTGTGTAGCGGGTCTCCAGGGAGGGGCGCTGAGGGAAGGCTGGTTTGGGAGGGTTTTGGCAACGAGTGTTAGAATTCTTATGGGGGACGTTGAAGAGATGAAGGACCGTGGTGAGAGATGGAGAAAAGAATGAAGGGAAAATGAAGGCAGCCACCTACCAGGTGTCCTCCCTACACTCTCTTTTCCTATCCTCACACCCTTTCTGAGAGGTGGGTGTCACTTCCCTCATAGATGAGGGAAGCTGAGGGTCAGGGAGAATGAGTAACGGGCCCAGAGTCACAACTACTGAGTGAAATGAGGATGCAGTGGTCTGGTCCCAAACCCTGAGCTCTTCCCACTAAATCCTTCTGCGAGAGATGGGGAGGCACTGCTGCTCAGGAGAAAGGGTCTATCCAGCGGGGTTCATGGTCTAAAGGGGGAGCCTGTTACAGAAGATGCATGGCTGACGGGCTGAGGCAGCGGGACTGTCACAGCCATGCTGAAAAGGGCCAGAAGAGGGGCTGGAGGCCACACAAAACCTACGTTTGAATGCCTTAGGCAACCAGATAGCCCCGTGAGGCGATGGCGCAGGGGAAGTTGGCCACTTCTGCAGCTGAGAACTTCTTCCTTCCCTAAATGTCTGCGGTCTGGGCTTTTATTTTCTGGGTGAGAAGGCTCTCAGCAGATGGGCTGGGAAGGCTGTTCAAAAGACACTTGTTTGCAAGAGAAGAGTTGAGAGCAGCCAGAGAGATGGGAATGGAGGGTGAGCAGAGACAAATGCCGGAAGAGGGAATAGAGTTGTTTCTAAACAGAGGGAAACACGTGGGAAGAGCTGAGGCTGGCCAGGTGGGGAGTCATCTAGGTTGGGGGGCCGAGGGGAGAAGCTCTCATGAGGAGTGGCTCAGCCCTGTGCCCTGGGGGCCGACTGTTAGAATTCTTCTGGAGGATGTTTAAGAGATGAAATGATATGGCTGGATGGCATCACCGACTCCATGGACATGAGTTTGAGTAAACTCCGGGAGTTGGTGATGGACAGGGAGGCCTGGCGTCCTGCAGTCCATGGGGTCGCAAAGAGTTGGACATGACTGAGCGACTGAACCGAGAGATGAAGGACTGCGGTGACAGTCCAGTCACTGGAAACCAGGGAAGACAAGGGAGGGATGCAGAGCAGAAGGCCACCAGGTGAAGCCAGGGGGACGGAGGGGAGTGCGCAGGGTCCCCTTGGGCAGGGAAGGTCTCCCCCATGATCATCCTGGGAGAGAGAATGAGGCTTCCTCAGGGGCTGTCTTCACCATTCCTACAACCAAAGTGGGCTCTTCAGGTCCCTGCTGTGAAGAACTGGAAGCTGCTTAATGCCTCTGAGCCAGGCACTCGGACCAAAAGGAAGATATTGACTCCCCCATCTGGATCTGACACCCAGCAGTCAAGTTGGCAACTTCCGACCCCATTTCTGAGATGCCTTCAGTGTTAACTGAGTCCCATGCTGGATCTATCAGGATCTGGGATGCTCTGAAACATGGACTGGCAGACAAACTTAGGGGCTGCCTTTGAGCAGCAGGGACAGGAAGATCATGCCCAACCTCAGCATAGAGAGTGGGGCACACCCAGCCTCGGACAGATGTCCAGAAAGAGCCTAGAGCCAGTTTCCCCGGAGAGCCAGGGCGTGGTGCCAGGCTGTAGGCAGACACAGCCCTGCCATGCTGATTCAGGCATTCTGGGGAGACAGACACACCCAGGTTCGTGGGAAAACTGACGTTCTTTCCAGATCGGGTCTGCTCATTACGGACAAACACACCATTTGCCTTCGCTGCAAAAACGCCTGAACCAGCAGCTCAGTTTGGCCTCAGAGTGGGAGGGGAGAAACCATCCGGTAGAAAGGATGGAGGGAGCTTGCTCAGGCAAGAAGAAACACAGCTGCTGCGTGCACACCCACATCCCTTCCCTCTAAGGACGTCAGAGTCTGGCCCTCTGGCGGCGGATCAAAGCTCTAGGCTGCCTGCCGTGGAGGCTGGGGCTGGGGGCTGGGGGTGGGGGTGCGGGGGTGGGTACTGCCGAGGTGGTGACAGCAGCTGGAGCCGCCAGGCACTGGCGGAAAGGTGAGCTGCTGCCATCCACTCAGCCCCGGGACGCTACCCCTCATGTTCGAAAGTGCCGGTAGCTTGCCTGAAGCCACATCAACCTCTAAAGCTCTGGAAGGGAGAGACAAGGGACCTGGGGGTCTGGACCCTCCTATTCATCCCAGATGAGTTGGCGGGTCTTCCCTCGGGGAAGCCAGCTGCAGGCAGTCTTGGGAGGTCATGGGGAAGAGTGATGTCTATGAGCTGTGCTTGGCTAAGAGAGTTTTCCCTGACAACCTGATGAAGGCCTGATAATGAAACGCATCCAGGCAGTTGCTTTCTGGAGCGACCTGGCCCCAGAGTCCTTGCACCACAGAGGAATCCAGCCTGGAGGCTCAGAGTAAGACAGGGCACATTTGCCCCAAAACAGTGAACCCCGAAGGCAGATTCTTTCTTGCTGTGGCAGCCCTCTAGAAGCACCAATCCTTTTCAGGGTCCTCGCTCCTCATTAGAGCAGCTCCACTGGGAGAGTTCCTAGAGCAGGCCTTGCTTCCCTCTCGAGGCCAGGAGACAGGCACAGGGCACAGAAGAGGCTCCGGGGCTGGGGGCCCCCAAGCCTGGGTTGGCTCAGATCCTCTGCAATACCATTTCTTCTCCATAAATCAACCTCAGCATCTCACCACAAATGTTACTCTGAGGATTCCGAGGTAGCCAGAGCCAAGCAGATGAGGATGCTTAGCAGGACCTCCAAGCCCTCCCCAGAGCCAGGTGAAGGGGAGACATATAAAGTGGAGGGTGTCATGGGGGGAGCCTCAGCCTGCTGCCAGGTCCCCCTCTGCTACCCCAGAGCCACCTTCAGGGCCCTGGCCTTGGCAGGAGCAGAGGTTCAACCCTGCCTTCCTCTTTCCCCCAGGCAACCAAGGAAAACACCCTAGCCCTTTGCCATCTCTTCCCATCTCCAGCCTCACACCAGCTGGCACCTGACCACTGACCCAGGTTCCTCAGAGCTGAGAACACCATGAAAGTAGGGAAATCCTTCTCTCCCAACCCTCCCTTTATTTAGGTACATGGTTCATATACAGGAATATTCTGGACTTTCTGTAATCCTGCAGAGAGAGCTCTATAAAGGGCAAGGTTAGGGGGTTTGTCTAAAATCTTGCATGACATTGCTATAATGAAGGACTAGAACCCAATGTCCAGACTTCCAAAATTTCACTCCAAGAATTTTGCCATTTGTGAAAACTTGTTTCTTCTTGGTCTCACGCACTCTGCATACTTACCTGTAGAATGGATTTTTTTCCCTTTAAATCAGAACATGCTCTAACATGGAAAGCTAGGAGGTGATGGAGGCAATGGATTGTACGATGATGATATGCTTGAGGGAAAAACCGAATGCGTGGAATAGTGCTCCAGCCCCTGCCCGTGTGTATGTGTGTGCACACACCCGGGCTCACACCAGGGAAGGGGGGAGCAGGCAGGGCTGGCAGGGTGCTCACCGTGGGCTGTGCAGCAGTCCAGACAGGGGTTCAGGTGCCTGGTCTGCTCCCCCAAGCAGGAAGCCGTTATGCACTAGTGATGGGTTTCACGGGAAGCCGCAGTGCACACAGGTATCCCATAGGACCCCGACACCAGAGCGCACACAGCACGGATCTATCCCCCAGGGCCCCGACACCAGAGCACACACAGCATGGATTTGTCCCACAGGGCCCCGACACCAGACCACACACAGCACGGATCTGTCCCCCAGGGCCCTGGCAGCAGACCACAGAGACAGGACAGCGTGACAGCCAGGCCCAGCCCGAGAGAAGGCTCAGCGGACCTTCCTTCAGCTGGCCTTCCTGGGAGGGGCCTGCGGCTTCTGGAAAGGTTTTCCAACCTGCATGGGACTCTTTCTCCACTCTTCTCATGTCAAAGAACAAGGGGGTATCCCACTCTCCCCCCTGGAGTTCCATGGATCCTCATGAAAACTCAACAAAGGGCTGGGAAAGGAGAAGCAGCAGGAAGTTTGTTTGCTTGAGGCCTTGGGCCTGGTGTTCATTTGATTCGCCATCTGGTCTCTTCCTGGTAGCGTGCACAGGCCACTTGCCCCATCTGGCAGGGTGGCTGGCTCTCTGGAAAGGGTCTCAAGTGTGGGCTCACTCCCTTCTTCCAGAGAGACTCTCAGGTCCAAGCAGGTTTTATTCCCCCCAAATCCAGCGGCATTCAGGTGTGGGATGGAGGCGGCTCTGATGCACATGTAAGTACATTTGCACAGACGTACATGACATAGACAATGGATGGATGGCTCAGGCGGTCACAAAGGAACCCGCAGACCTGGGACACCACCGCATGCAGACACACTGGACGCACAGCTGAAGCACAGGTGGCAGGAAGTCACAGCCCCAGGGTCTGCAGTCCGTGCCAGCCCCCACCAGAGTTCTCTCTCCTTCCAGTGGGGCTGTCTCTGGGAAATGGGGGGTGCAGGGCGAAGTTCACCGGAGACCCCCACACTGCCACCATGGGATCTTCAGAAGTAACTCCTGGGAGAGACCCTCCAGCGGGAGCCCAGGAGCGCCCTCTGCTGGACACGATGGGCTGGTGCAGCTCAGAAAGGGAGGCCTCTGGTGGGGCTGGAGGCAGCTCAGAGTGTGTGTGTCTGTGGTGGGTGGGTGTGTGTGTGTGTGTCTGTGTGTGTGTGTGTGTGTGTGTGTATATCTGTGTGTGTGTCTGTGGTGGGTGTGTGTGTGTGTGTGTGTGTGTGTGTGTGTCTGCGTGTGTCTCAGAAATGTGGGAAGGGCTGAAATCTAGATCAGACGGAGATTCTGCACAGGAAATGCATTTTTCTGGGGTTGATGTCGTACCAGAAATTCCCACCAAGAACTCCTAAAGGTTCAGGCAAGCTCAACTAGGTACCTGCACAGGTGGTGGACATGCAACAGCAAAGCCATGCAAGGCACATGCTGGGCTCTTGCTTTCTTCTCAGTCAGCAGCTCCCAGGACATTTCCCCAAAACCGGGGTCACAACCTCCCACACTTCCTGCATAGACCTCCCGGGTCCTTTCAGCTAAAGGATCTATGCCAGGCAAGGCCCTGAAGACATCTGGGCCTTGGGTACCCCCACCTCCCTATCCTCCCTTCTACAAGTTGGAAACCTCTGAGGCAGAATACCTGGGGGTCTCTTTTCCTCCTGAAGGGCCCCCTCAAGTCTGTTCTTGCCTCAGAATCATCTCTGTCTCCAACTCACTGACCCACAGGCATCAGGCCAGGAAGGTGCAAAGTGGGGAGGGGCCTCTGTTTCAGTGGAAGGAGTCTACTCAAGGGTGAACGTGCCCACTTCACTCCCCTAAATGCCACGGTTGGGGCAGGGAGACCGCACGGTCCATTTGTGAGTATGTGTGTATGTGGATGTGTGCGTGTGCAGGGGGTACTGAGTTAGGGACGGTGTCAGGGGGGAAAGGACAGTGTATAAAAGGGGATCATCCCTGCTGTATAAACTGTTTCCCCTGATGGAGATGGGGATGTGTTTATATAACAAAATTTATTAGACCAGATAAAACCAAACTAAGAGAGTCATGTCAGTGGGCTGGCATGTCAGTTTCTTCTTGATTGAGGGGAGGAGGGGAATTATTCTAGAAATTAAGAAAAGCTAAGTAAAAAAGGAAGAGTGGTGGAAGGATTCTGGGCGGGGGGTGGGGTGGAAGTGTGTTCATCCTGGCCTTCTGCCCCCACAGAGCCTAGTCGGGACGATGGGTGTCTGGCAGCAATGACTCCCAGGAACTAGACAAACGGGACAGGGAACTGACCGGGGACGTTCTCTCAGTGGTGGCTCGGTGGGGACCTCGGGGAGCCTCCCCTGCTGTCTCGCCTTCCTCCTCTTGAAGCCTATGGAAAACAATGTCCCGCTTCAGAAATGAGCACCTCTAGGAGGCCGGAGCCCATCTCCAAGGCCTGGCTTCCCACCTCCTCCCCAGAAAACACAAGCCAAGTCTGCAGCCTGGCAGACACTCCACAATCTGCAAAGTGAGGGCAGATGCTTCAGAAAAGGCTGGTTCCAGGCAGCCTGGCCTCCGGAACACGTGTTCAGCTGGTTCCCAGAGCAGGGGGGCGACGGTGCAGCAGCCATGACCCACCCGCCTCATCCTTCTCCCATGAGGACTGCAGGACACCCAGGACTGGGGGGAAATGAAGTCTCTTCTCTGCCTTTAAGCTCCAGGCACTCTGGATTTCTCTGACCAGTGACCCAGGTGTGAGAGGTCACATGTGGTGTGTCAAAATGTCAGGGGGCCTGTTTCAAGTGGAAGCATCGTCTTCCCCCTCCCCCTCGCCCCCCCTCAGCAGAGTGCTCCAGCCAGTCCTCCTCACACTCACCCAGGCTCTTCCTCGGTTCTCTCCGGGGTCTGGCGCTCTTTGAGCTCAAGCTAGAGAAAGAAAAGGCCAAGGAGTCAGAGCAGCCACGAGGGGAGCCAGCTTGGAGACAGACTTCCTTGAAAGAGGCTCCCTGTACCCGACACATGTGATGTTCATTCCTTCCAGAATCGGCCCCTCTTGTCTCTTGCCTTCAAAAATCCATCCTTCCTCCTACTCGTGTTTCCTTCCCACTCTCCCCACTTGCTCAGCCTTTACACTGCCCACAGGTCCCCCAAAACTGCCTAAGAACTCTCGACTGGAGGGAACCCCAAGGTGTGGCTGTCCACCACTCTGGGTCACCCCCTTGCCCCCCGCTCACCGTGGTGGGCTTTTCTAGGGCAGCGAAGCGCTCTTCCCAGCTGGCCGCGGATTTCTCAAAAGCCTCATGCCTTTTGATGAGCTTTTCCACACTGTCCACCGTGTGTCCATAGTCCCGGCTGGCCAGGTAGGGCTCCTGGGCGATCAGCCACGCTTCAGCCACGGAGGCATCCCGGAAAAACTGACACACCTCCAGTACTGCCGAGACAAGGCCCGGGGTCTGTGAGCGCCCCCCGGGCCTAGGGAGCCTAGGGGAGGTCGGCGCACAGACAGACGTGGAGCCGGGCTGTCTTCCCAGGCTGTCTCCCTCCCTCACAGACGTGCACAAGCGGCCACGGCAGAGACCAGGTCCTTGTGCAGCCTCGATCGGAGTGGTGGGCTCTCCCCGCCTCTCTGGTTTCCAGCCGCGGGGGACAGAGCTGCTTCTGTGCAGCACACGCTGCAGGTCAAGCACCTGGGACGCACTAGGGCCTTACCCTGACCCCTGGAGAGGCCACAGCTCTATGGGGACGCCCGTCCAGCAGGAGGCGGGGGCGGGGGCAGAGGGTGGACAGGAAGCGGGTGCTGGCTGTCAGAGGTGGGCTTCCAGCAGCGTGTCTGCTGGGTCTTCTCCCCCCGAGGCCCCCGGCCCTGAGTTCTGCCGATGAGTGGTGCTGCGGGGTGGGGTGGGGTCTTCTCCTCCACCGCCTTGTGACATCACCCCTCCCTGCACCCGCCCCTCCCTGACTGCCTGGCTCCCAGCTTCACTCACACATGCGGAGCCGCTCCCAGCGGGCCTCCCACTTCTCCTTCATCTCCTCCCTCCTGGACACCACCTGCTCCAGCTTCTCCCTGATCTGCGGGGAGGAAGGGAAGGTGGCTCAGACTTTGGTAGGTAACCCTTCCTGCCACCGTTGGAGGTGGTGTGCGGAAGGGCCCTGCAAAGCCGGCTGGCCTTGGTCACACAGCCCTGGCTTCAAGTCTTGGCCCTGTCAGCTGTGTAGCCTTGGCCACATTACTTAACCTCTCTGAGGTTAACATGTGCCTCACCCAGGGGGTGGGGGTCGCCAAGCCCAAAGCACACACACATGAGAGGGTTTAGGAGGGTCATGAGCCCATTCTCCCTTTGAAGCAGCCAGCTCCTTGAATGGGTTTGGTGAGGCTGTAAATCCCTGGGCCGGAACAGAGCCCCAGTGCTCCTGGGGCGAAAGAAAGATGAGCCTCCATGGCCCACAGGCTCCCTCCCAGGAAGCTGTCTGGCCCGGCAGGAGCGGAGGCGAGAACAGGAGAGAACCCGTGTCCGTCCTGCCAGCCCACCTCGTCCGAGGCCTGGTGCTGCCTCTGCAGGAGGGACTCGCCGAGCTCCAGGCAGGTGCTGAAGTTCTTGCTGCGGGTCTCGATCTCCGCCCGGATGCCCTGGTGATACTTCATGAGGAGTTCCACTGAGGAGACGTCCCTGGGGGGCAGGGTTGGGAGTTTGGTGAAAAGGGAGACTCGGGGTGACTCTGGCCCACCTGACACCAAGTCCCAATCAGAAGGGGGGGGGCCCATCTGCCTGGGAGTCTGACCCCACTCCCTCCTCTCTCTCTGGACAGCCGGGAAGTCCTGCCAGCTGCCTGGTCCAGCAGGAACACTGAGGCCCTAGTGTCCTCCCTCGGCCAGTGGTCAGGACATGGGCAGGGGTGCAGCAACCACACACACACACACACACACACACACACGAAGGAATGTTACATTTGGCAATAGAGAGGAATGAAGTACTGATACATGCTACACGGATGAACCTTGGAAAGACTGTGGACAGTGAAAGAAGCCAGTCCCAGAGGATCACACATTCTATGATCCCACTCATGTGAAAAGTCTACAATAGGCAAATTTAGATACACAAAGCAGATTAGAGGTTGCCAAGGACTACAAAGAGATAGGAGTGGGGGTGATGACTGCTGAGGGGTACTGGGCTTCTTTTTGAGGTGATGAAAATATCCTAAACTTATACTGGGGTGATGGTCGTCCAACTGTGACTATGCAAAACAAACACTGTCTGGCACACTCTAAGTGGCTGAACTGCAAGGCATGTGAATGATAAGCTCTACCAAGATGTTAAATACAAAAGTCTGACCACCAGGACAGGTGCCCTAGAGGCAGAGGGCCAGAGACAGGCACAAAGTGTGTAGTGAGTTCTGATCCCGGCCAACTGCCCACATACCTGCCTCTATCTCTCACAGGCAATGAGCTCCTTTCCTGAAATTTAAGGAAATGGTCCTCATAAGCCCATGCCAGGGGGAGAGTGACCACTTCTGGACCTGCCCAGCTTTTGACGTATAAACTACTTATTTTCACTGACAACCACGGCCACCGCGCCTCATGATAGAATCTGAATGACAGATGTGGTTCTCAGCACTCTCAGGATTCCCTTTACTCTGCAATGGTCAGTCCTCCCAGTAGCAGCTGAGCCACTAAGATTCTGCCTGGACCCAGCCTCAGGTGCCCCTTGGGGGGTCCTGCGTGCCCACAGTCCGGGACATCTCTTCAGGACAGGCCCTCAGAGCAGCATCCTGGTCCTCCAGCCTCTGGGACAAACTGGTCCAGGGGTGGGGATGCTGCTCTCACCTGGGCTTCTCCTGGGTCTCAATCTGCCGGATGATGCTGTCCATCCAGGAGAGGAGGTCTCGGGCCATGCTGAAGAAGCGGAATTTGTCTGCCGTGTCTACCAACTGGGTGCGGCGCCCGGCACAGGCATCGAGCAGCGCCTGCCACGCGGCAGACACTTCCTGCTCCTTGTTCTGGATGATGTCTGCCTTCTCCCCGGCGTACGCTGTTTGCAGGCGGGCGGCCACGTCCTGGAACTGCTGTACCTGTGATGGGGCAAAACTGACTGTTGTTCCCCAGGCTGACATGTCTTGGGCCTATGATGGATGAGAGTGTCTGCTTCCTCTGGGTCTCCTTTCCGAGGATGGTGCTGGCGGCTCCCCACTTCTGGGCGCTGGAGAGAGGGCTCCCTGCCCTGGCATCTCTGCTGACCCAAACTGCCCTTTGGGCTCTGATGAGGATTTGGGAGTGAGAGGGGCTCTGTGCCCTTTGATGTGTGATTATGAGGGTAATTATATACTGGGCACTGCTCTAAGCACATTTTATGACTCTCAGTCTTTATAACAATCTCATCAAAGAGGTACCGCTCTTACCCCTGTTTCTGAAACAAGGAAACTGGGCCGCAGGGAGGCTCATGACTGGCCCAAGGTCACTCACTCTCGGAGAGGGCACAGCTGGGACTGGAGGTGTCTCTCGACTCCCTGTTCCAGATCCTTCTTCGTGATGCCATCCACTGTTCGAGGCAGGCCCCAGGGCAGTGAAGTCTCGCTCCCGAGACCCTGGTGGGGCTGTACCTGCCTCAAGGGCTCCGGCATCCCCAAGGCACCTCCAGTTGGATGACAAATCCCTAGGCTGTCCCCTTCTTGGTGACCCAGGGGCCCCGCCTATCAATACTTCGGTGCTTTTTCCTGAAATCCCACTGCGTCAGTGCAGGACTGCAAGTGAGCCCAGCTCTCCCTGTTCCACTGGAAGCCCGGTGAGCACCCCCAAAGAGACTGAACTCCCCCTCAACCTTTTCATCACCCTGGACTTTGCAGAACCTTATGGGCCTATAGAAGTGCCTTAGGGGGCACCCTGTGATGGGAAGGGGGAGTCTAGGCTGATCTTGGGCCCCCCTCCAGCTCCCACTTGGAAAGGCTAAACAGCCCCATGGCTAAGGTTTCAGAGTCTACAGCCAGACTGCCAGGATCTGAATCCTGGCTCCACTGCTTAGCTGCATGTTTCCAGGCAACTTAATTACTCTTCTATGCCCTGCTTTCCTCATCTAGAAAAGGCAGAAGACATTACTCCCTTCCTCAGAGTGTGGCTGAGTGTATTGCTTAGAACAGTACCTGGTGCTAGAAAAGTGCTACATGTGGACTCACTAATGATTCTGTAACACTCTGACAACCAGATAAACTGCATTTTAAAGTACTTTGCATTGGGTTTTGGGAAAGGCTCAGTTTAAAGTTAAAGTGTTAGCCTCTCAGTCATGTCCGACTCATTGCGACCCCATGGACTGTAGCCCGCCAGGCTCTCTATCCATGGGATTTTCCAGGCAAGAATACTGGAGTGGGTAACCATTTCCTTCTCTAGGAGATCTTCCTGACCCAGGGATCAAACCCAGGTCTCCCACATTGCAGGCAGACTCTTCACTGTCTGAGCCACCAGGGAACTAGTTCTAAAGCTAAAGAACATTTGAAAGCCTCTGCTCCCTGCCTTCCTGCCTGGAGCTGTTGTCTCTCTAAGGGGGTGCCTGTTGCAGAGATTTCCTCTCTAGAAGCCAGGAGAGGGCCTCTAGAAGCCAGGAGAGGGTCCCAGGGATGCTAGCCGGGGGCAAGGTGGAGGGACAGCTGGGGGCCAGAGGTACCTGCTCCCCCAGCAGATGGAGCTCCCGCTCAAAAGCTGTGTGCACACGGTGGAAGGACTCCGCGGTACTGGCGTCCAGCCCCACATCCTCAGGCAGCTCACGGTGCTTCTCATCAATGAGGCCCAGGATCTCGGAACCGGTATAGAAGTAGCGCTGCAGGTCGTAGGAGGCGGCCAGCAGCTGCATGCGCGTGTCGATGAGCTCTAGCAGGTCCGCCCACATCTCGTTCAGCCCGTCCTTCCATTCGGCGATGGTGGCTGCCTCTGAGTGGCCCGCGTCGATGAGCCGCTCAATGACGGCATTCACGTTGTCCACCCGCTCCTGCCCAATCGCCCCGGTCTCCCGGGCAAAGTCCCGGAACTTGTCCCGGAGCACCTGGGCAAGGGTAGATGGAAATGCGGCTATCGGTTATCAGGGCTCGGGGTTCAGTAATGTCATCACGTAGACTCCCAGTGGCACCTGCCACCGCCTGGAGCTGGGCTCTGACACCTTCCCCAGGGTGCCTGAGCTCACACGGGGGAGCCCTCATCTCTGCGGCACATTGCACCTGGCAGGTGTGTGTGTGTGTGAGTGTGGAGGGGGAGAGACAGCTCCTGGGTCTGCTGCATTAGAGGGAGACAAAGCTAGCAGGGGCCGTGGATACTCACAGTCACGTGGTCAAAGTCTTGCCCCATTTCCGAGGAGGAGGCCACCGTGTCCTTCTCTGTGATCCACTGCTCCAGGTCATCCACCTCCCTCTTGAGCTGGAACAGGTGGTACATGTTCTCCAGCTTCCGCCTGCGCTCCTCCGCCATGTCCTTCAGCCCTGCGTACTGCTTGTCCACCTGCCCCTGAAGTCTGATGATCTGTTCTCTGGGATTCAAAACAAGAAAGGTCCTCAGAGGGGGCGGCTGAGAACCCAGGACAGCCAGCTTCGAGGAGCCCGCCTCCTCCTTCCCAGCCCTGAGGCCCGAATGCATGGGGCAGCACAGCTTAGAAGACATGAATGGCAGTGACTTTTCATGGGGAAGAGCCGGGAGAAAAGGAACCATCCCTTAGACCATGATGCTTCAGGGGATGATGAAATGTGTCCCCTGCCAGGAGCTGCCTCCCATCCCTGCCCCTGACTCTGGGAAGCTCAGAGAGACTGGTCTGGATGGAGAACTTTTCTGCTATTCTTCCAAAGAGGCTGGGGTTGGGGGCAGTCTGAGCCCGGGTCTACCAGCAGGAGGCTCTGCTTGGCTCCTTAGGGAGGGATGTGCAGTACCAGGGGCTCTTCAGTCCCTGGGGGGCCTTAGGAGACGCTGAGGTGGCTGCTGTGGGTGCCCAGAGGACAGGGCCAGGCCTGGGGGCAGCCTGAGATGCCTGACCCGCTGGGCTCCACTGACGCTGCACCCACACCACTCAACAGCTTAGATGGTGCATAATGATTTTGCCGAGACACTGCAAGATCCTGACCTGCCTTCTGGACCACACACACAAAAAGCAAAGTTAGACTAGGCTGAAAGATGCAGAAGACTAACTCCACCAAAGATCGGAGCTCTCAGTTCACCACGCAGGTAGTTTTGCTAGTCTGTTCCTGAATCTCTTTGCCAACCAGGCTTCCTTCCATCAGCCCTGTTTGAAGTCACACTAAACCATGACACAAGAGGGTCCTGGGGCCAACCAGCAGCCCAGAAGGCAGCCTTCTCAAACCCGTAGTCTTGGGGAAAACCATTCCTGTTTTCCCCTTGGACCTGAAGAGATCCTGATTGGCGGGGGTGGGTTGTGCCCAGGACCTGGCCAGGTCACCCCCAGAGGCACACGCACCCCTCGGGGTGGCCTGCGGATAGCAGGCCCTGCGCCCGGCCGGCCAGCTGCTTGATGTTCCTCCCATACTCCTCCACCGCCCGCTGCTGCCGCAAGTGCCGCTTCAGCATCACGATGGCACTCTCTTCATCCTGGGAGGAAGCGGACTGTCAGGGTACGAGCTCATCTCATCGGGGTCACAGCCCAGCTCCGGGAGGTGCCCGAGATGCGGGAGGGCCAGGGTCGCGGGACACCCCAGGAGCACCACGCGTGGTCTCTTCCTGCTACTCCCGGTGCCTGGCAATGCCCACGTCCTACCTTCTCGACACCCTCAATTCTCATCTGACGTCCACCCTCCCAGGCCCTGGTCCAACCTCTCCGCTCATGAAAACTTCCTGTATCACCCCAGCTTTTAGAGACCCCCTTACCTCGCCTCTCACTCCCTCCCACCACAGTTCACCTGCATAGAGCCCCTGACACAAAAAACGTGAAGAACTCTTGGGTTAGAGCAAATCGAACTGGCAAACAGGGCACCCGGGTGAAGCACGTGCATCATACGTTCTCAAGAGGAGGGGCGTCCTGAGGGCACCCGGACCCCTGCCCTCACTCCTCACACATGGCATTCCAGGTGCCCCCCCCGACAGCCCATCTCCCCTCTGGCTCTTCTTCTCGGCTGGTTTTGGCTCCCAGCCCTGGACCCTGCCCGAGCCAACCTGGGGGTTCTCGTCGGAGAAGACGTAGAACTCCTGCTCGCTGATCCAGGCCTCGGCCTCGCCCGCGTCCAGGTAGTACTGCTGGGCCTCGCTGGCCTCCCGCAGGCGCTGCAGCCGGCCGGCCGCTGCCTCCCGCAGCGTGTCCCACGAGCCTTGCAGCTGCCCCAGGTGCTCCTCCACGTCCTGGCAGTCGATCTCGGCCGCTGCCACCAGCTGCTGGCCTCTGTGCAGCACGTCTTCCACCCGGGGCGTGTGGCCCAGGATCTCGTTCTGCAGCGTCTGCGGCCAGAGGGGAAGGGCTCAGGGGCTGGCCTTCCCACCGTGCAGGGCAGCCCACGGCCTCTCCCGGGCCCCTCTCGCCCAGAACCACTTAGGGAAGCTTGAGCAGAGCAGGTGTGGCCGTAAAAACGGCCTGTGACCATGTGCCCAGCGCAGTGCTGCATCCACCCGCTCTCCCCTCACCCTCCTGTGAGCTTCTGAGATAAGCACTGGACGCCAACACAGAGCGGTTAGGTCACTGTGGGCTTCGAGTGACCGGGTGGGGTTTGAACACGGCTCTCTTGGATCCCAGAGCCGGAGTTCTTGATGGTTCCCTACTCCTCCTGTTTCAGTAGAGCTCGATTTCTTAGCTGTGTGTGGTGGAGGAGAGGAAAATGACTCTTAAAATGGCCTTCTGAGATCTGATTTTAGCAACTTTTACTCTGTATAAAACAATAGTCAGCAGTTGCTCCTTATTCAGGGTAGGATTTTGTTTTGTTTTCTCCTTTTTCTATTTCTCAAATCTTTTCTGAGCTTTGAATTATTTCCTGCTTGAGACTTCGGTTACCAACATGGTATTTTCTTCCCACTTTGGTGATGGGCAAGAGCAGGATACATGGCCAGTGTTGCGACTGTCAGCATTCAAAATACATGGAACTGTCAATACCTGTAAGTCACCTAGCTTGTTGAAAGGCACCTTATACCTGATGCTTGGGATCTCGATTAAGACAATTTCCTGTGGTCTCTGCAATTGTATTCAAACAACCCAGGGGGTCAGCTTCCACTCGCCTGTTTACTTTCCCTGAGATCTATGAACTCTTCAGGTATACTAGAAGGCTATTTCTGTCTCCTTTTAAGCAAAGAGATGAAGATTGTTCTCCAAGGCGTGGCAGTGGCCACTCTAGCTGGGGGTCCAGGAAGCGTTTTCTGTATAGATAACGTCTGAGTGAGACGTGACTGATGAGAGAATGAAACCCCAAAGAGATTTGGAGGATGAGTGTTGATGGCAGGGGGACAGAGCCAGTGTCAAGGAAGTCCCTGGAAGGAAACCTGGATGGTCCAAAGGGTCAGGCAAACTTGAATACTGTGAAGGAGGGTGAAAGGGATAAGACAGAAGATTCAGGGGGAGGTGGGAGCCAGGCCAGGCTGGACAGTGGTTGAACATTGAATTACTGGGGAAACTAGACATAGATAGGGCTACCCCATCCCCAGAGATCCTGATTAATTGATCTGAGATGGGACCCAGGCATTCGTATGTCTAAAGGTTCCCTTGGGTGATTTTAATGTGCAGCTAGAGTTGAGAACCCTTCAGGAGGCACCTTGCAGGTTGGGTTCTAGTCACAGTGATGGCCATTAGAGCAGTGGTTCTCAAAGTGGGGTTCCAGGCCAGCAGCATCAGCATCACCTAGGATCTTAATAGAAACGCGAACTATCAGGCTCTGCTCCCAGAGTGTGATGCAGAAGATCTAGGGTGGAGCCTGGCCAAGTGTGTTTTAACAAGCCCTCTGGGTGAGTCTGATGCACACGGACCACTGCAATAGAAGGGATGATAAAATGGGATTTCGGCTTTAGTGAGGCTAGCCTAAAATCATCTTTACTGGAGCAGCCACACTCACCGAAGAGACTGTCTTTCCCTTCACGTTAAGGGGAACCCCATCCATATCACTCTTGCCCTTCTCCTGAAATAGCCATCTTCAGCTTGGGGAAGTGAAAATCATTTGGCAGTAACTCTGAGGCTAAAGGAGTGAGTGTTGAAAGGACTAGAGTTGGCTCATTTTATAGTAGAGGAAACTGAGGCCTCAAGGATACTGTCTTCTCCCAGCCTTCCCCCTTTAACTGGAGGTTGATGTGTTAGTGGAAGCCCCACCTCCACCACCTTCTAGTTCGGGTCCCTACATGCTGCCACTGGAGCCTCAGTGCCATGACCAAGCCAACTGGAAGCAAAGGGTTAGAAGAAGCCTTCAAGAAACCACTTTTAGTATAATTAATTCAGGCCCTTGCACAGTTGCTGGGTTCTGTGGGAAGATGTTGGCTGCTGGCATTTTTGCAAGAAGGAAGTACTGTCTGCCATGACCTTCCTTCCCCAGTTGCTGCAGTACCAACTGTCACTCTGGGACACTCTGCTCTTCTCTAAGTTCCCAGATTCTCCCTGATCGAGGCTGCAGCTGCCCCCACTTCCTGAGCCAGGACGGACTCCGCCTAAGAGCAGGGGTACAGTCAGCCCCTGGCCAGATCGCATGGTCAGACCACAAACCCATGCCACCGGCCTTCCCAGAGGACACAGGCTTCCCTGCAGCCCTGACAGAGGAAGAGCATTTGCTTGCTTCCAGGCTTCTGCCCAAGGACACAGAGGTTCCCAATCAGGCCTAAAACAGCAGAACAGCCAATGGATGTTTGCTCCTATGGCTCAGAGTCCAAGTTTAGTGGCTTCCTCTAAAGGAAGTGGGGGTTAGAGCTCCACAAGCACCCTCATGTGTTTCAGAGAGTAGAGGCCTACTTGCTCTGAGGAGACCTAACAGGTCAAGTTTAGCCCTGAAAGAGGGACAAAGCAGCAACAAGAGAGACCCCAGGAGCTATCAGCCTCCTCGCAGGGAGGCCACGGAATACAGAAGCTACAAAGCACACGAGAGCCCAGGCCACGGCCTCCAGGTCCTACACTCGCCTGTGCCCCGAATGGCCCCAAATTCGAAAGCACCTGGACCCCCATTCCCACTCACCACCTCCCATGGTTCCCCTAGAATTCTCTCTGCTATCACCATAGCTGCAGGAGAATACACACGCAGACTGGGAACCCTGAGACTGTTAACAAGAAATAGTGGTCTGTAATCTGCTGCTGGGGAGCGGCGGGGCAGGAGGGACTGACAGGTGGCAGGACTCACCTGGTTCTTCTTCATGAACAGCTGCACGGTTTGCAGGTTAGTGCCATAGTCAGTCGACTGGGCCAGAGGCAGCCTCTCTTCCACCCAGAGCTGCGGAGACCAGAGGGCAGGGGACAGCGGATGACAACCACAGTTAACCTTCCATCGCTCACCACGGGCCAGACACAGCTCTGCCTCCCGTGTCCCTCTGGTTCCTCCCAACACCCCATCAGTGTTTTGTAAAAGGAGGGGCATTCTGATACTTTGAACCGAGCTTCCAAGTAACTTGCTCCTGGTCACTTCAAGGCAGGTGGCAACATAGCTGGACCTCGAGCCCAAGTCTGTCTGGTAAGCCATGAGCGAGCCACCCTTCAAAGGGCACTGGATTACTTTTATATTTAATGTAATCATTACAACCACCCTATGAAATGAGGTGGTGAGATGACCAGACATCCCCTGCCAAGTACTGCCCTGGGCAGCAGCCAGCCACCCTGATGACAGCTGGGGAAGGCGGGGGGCGCTGCGCCCACTCACCGTCTCATCCTCTAAGTCCCGGCTGATCTGCAGCTTGGCTCTGGATGATTCCAGCTGCTTCTTCCTCCTCCCCAAGGGTTCTAGAAGATCCAGGAACCGCTTCTCAATGCTCAGGTCTTCATCCCCCGCCTCCTCTCCCAGCGAGGGCATCTGGGAGAACAGCTCCTCCAGCTCCTCCTTGCGCACATTCACTTGGTCCTCCACGCGCTGGGACATGAGAGGATGGTGTCGGCACCAGCCCTTGCACCTGGCCAGCCCCTCCTCCTCCTCCTCATCCACGTCCCACTGATCCTCCAAGACCTGGCTTGCGCTCAATCTTCCCCAGGGAGTCTTCTTGGATTTCCCCCACCTCATCTTTTGCCCCTCTGACCACCTATGCTATACTTCTCATGCATGCTTTTATTACCTTGTCTTACCCACCGCAGAGGGTAGGAGCTGGGTTATAAACCAACAGATGTGATAAAAGTCAGCCTAGCTAAAGGGACAGGAGGGTACTCCCTTTCAGGTTGCAGATTTGCTGCCAAGACTCCCTCCATGCCAACGGCCCCAGTCTGCAACCCGTTCACTCACCTTCAGTTTAGCCAGCATCCTGTTGACGCTGGTCAGGTCCTTGCCCAGGTCGTCTGACTGCAGCTGGTCCTCCATGGCCCGGATCCACTTGTTGAGGTCAGCCTGGGTCTGCGAGCGCAGGTCGGAGCTCCTGGCAGCTGATAGGCGCTGAGCCGTCTCTTGTGTATTGGCCTGAAGCTCATCCCAGAGCCGGTGCAGGGCTTCCAGCTTCTGTGACACCAGGGCTGCAAACTGGGGCTTCTCCTCCATCAGCTGCTTTCCTTCCTGTGTGGGGAAGAAGAAGTGTTCACCCTACGACCTTGGAGAGGACCCTCGGAGAGCCCCCTTGCCCCAGGTGGTTGCCAAGTGCTAACTGAGGAGAGGTCAGTGAGGCAATGGATCTGCCTAGAACTTGGGTGAGGCTTAGTGAAAAACTCTGCACCTCCAGAGTTATTGGCAGCAGAAATTGAGGCACATGGAGGTTAAGGAGTCAGGCAGCCTGGCTTGGAGCCCCATGCTTAACCACGATGGATACAAACTCGTGTGGCTCCCAGGCCTGCTTTTTACGGACAGTCACAGGAGTGAGAGGCTACTCTTTCTCCTCTCTCTCTTCTCCCAGGCCTGACTCCAGCCATATTTTTGACTTGGGCCCCTGGACAAGCTTATTACAGATGGGACCTCTGTTATGAATGACAACTCCCTGGTGGTGCTGCCCATCCAAACAATGAGGGTCAGTAGTCCCTGGCCCACTCTGCTCATCTCAGAGATCCTCCTGCCTCTGGGCAGGACATTCTGGTGAGGATGATGGACGGCAGACAAGAGATTACTACTGTCCTGGCACTGGACACTCAGGCCCTGTGTTCTTAGTGTCCTGGACTGTCATGAGACTCAAGTGACCCACAGGAGGCACCCATTCTGTGCAGGTTTACCATCGGATTATCAGGAGTTCCAAGGTTTAACCACTACTTGGAGAAGTTTTTCACATCCAGGACCTATACTGCTCGGCAAGCTCCCGGCCAGCGTCCGTGCCCCACGTGCAGCCCTACTCAAGGAAGAATCCCCAAGCAGAGACCCCACCACTTGCTCTGCTCACCGCGTCAAGGTTCTCCAGCCACCCCTGGTGGGAAGCCAGCTCTGCCACGAACGCCTGGTGCTTCAGCCATTTGTTGTGAAGGTTTCGAGCTTCGTCATAGGAGACATCCTGAGATGTTAGCAGCTTGTCATTGATCCAGAGAGTGAGCTGTGGGCAGAAAGAATGGGATCCATGGTCCCTGAGAGTCCCTCTTTGGCCAGGGGCTCATGGCTGGACCTGCTGCCCACCTCTGGCTGCAGAAGAAGGCCAAGGGGAGGGAGTATGAATGCAGCAGAGTACTCCCCTCTGACTCGGGATCCCTAACTCCCAGCACAGGAAATTTAACCCGTGAGGTCTCAGGGCTGAAACACAGGCACCACTGTGTCTTCTCCTCTAGAGCATGTGCAGTACAACACCAGGGATATTCACACTTCTCTCCACATTTCCAGGACTGAGGACAGGGCCTGGCCTATTGGCAGTAGCTCAGCATGTGTTTACTGAATGGATGGTTAAACCCACCCTTTGGCAGTAGGGTGAAAAAATGTTATCTGAGGACAAAGCCAAGAGCAGACCCTATAATAACAGTGAAGGAAGAACTATTGAGTCTCTCATGTTTCCAAGATGTCTTGGCATTACACCAAGCTTGGTTTGTACCAAGGGCCGAGATGGGTGAGGACAAAGTCACTTGAATTGAGAGGAAAGGGGTACGAGGATGGAAGCAACAAAAATGTCAGGGGAAGCCCCATTCCACATGGAAGCACTGTTCATGGAGAGGCCTAGGAGTACAGGGCAAAGATCTTCCTGGAGAGCTCACCCCAGGCTGAGTGAGGACCTTCTGAGTCAGTGGTTCTCCAACCAAAACGCTTGTTGAGAATGCTGCTCTCTATCTCACCCCCTAAGTTCTGATTCATCTGGGCCCAACTGGGGCCCAGAAGTCTGCATTCAACTAGAGCCAGGACCAGCTCCATAATTTGCAGGGCCTGGTGTAAAATTGGAATATTCAAAGTCATTAAGAATTGCAAGACGGCAACAGCAGAGTAATAAACCAAACTTGAGGCCCTTGTACACACTGGGCCCCATATGGATGCAAAGGTCACAGGACTTTCAGGCCAACCCTGACCAGGGCCCTAGGTGATTCTAATACAGATAGTCCTCGGGGCACTTTTTGAGAAATCTTGCCCCAGACTTGACAAATTAAAAGATATCTTTACAGATTTGAAAAAAAAAATTTGTGAAACCAAAGATTCTAGAGGATGAAGGACTTAATAACGTCATGTGCCCAGAGCTCCTTGCTCGTGGAATCCAGACTCCTGAGTGAGAAAGGACTTCCCACCTCCAGGGCACCACGCTCCTAGAGGGAATCTCCTGCAAAGTGGCCAGCCTGGCTGGAGCCTTACCTCCTGGCAGTTCTGCAGGAAGTTCTGGAGCTCTAGGTTGTCTTTCAGAAGCTCTGAGGCCTCTTGGGCCTTCTCGTTGTTCTTCCTGTGCCTGCAAGGAAAGCCGGAACCACAAGTCACGAGGGTGCTGTGGACTGCACCATTACCCTACCTGGCTCCGGCCCCCTGACCCTCGGGGCAGACAGTACCTGTCCTCAATCAGCTGCACCTTCTCCTTGATCTTGTCTGAGTAGAGGTTCCCCTCAGCTACCAGCTTGTTGCCAGAGTCCACAGGACTCAAAACCTTATCCCGGTTGTTCTCCATAGACATCAAGAAATCCTCAAACTTCCGGATCCCGGCCTCTGCAGCTTCTAGGGAGTCTGGGGGCTCCAAGTGAGCCAGGGTATATTCCTGTCGAAGCAAGTTTCCAGACAAGGCATGGAGGTGAGGAGGTGGAGGAGGGGGCCCTTGCCAGGCAGGAGCTGTGTGTGCAGCCATGCAGGTCACAGCATGAACGGCAGCCCCTGCACTTGTGGGGGAAGGTCCCTGAGTCCTGTTCCCTGCCCCTGCCCAGGGCACCTGATGAGCAGGGTGCCAGAAGCCACCTGGAAGGAGAGCCACCCAGGGGAAAAATTCACTTCTCTGAAGGCAAGAGGAGAAGGGGATAACAGAAGACGAGACGGTTGGATGGCATCGCTAACTCACATGAGTTTGAGCCAACTCCAGGAGATGGGGAAGGACAGGGAAGCCTGGTACACTGCAGTCCACGGGGTCACAAAGAGTCAGACATGACTGAGCGACTGAACAAGCCTCTCACTGGCCCAAGAATAAGACACAGTTTGGGACACGGGACTGGAAAGGGCACACGATAAGGAACACAGAGGACTCTCCCCTGAACTAGAGAGAAGCTAAGAAAAGCACAATTTGATCCCTGAGCCCTGTAGCACTTCTGCAGGCTGATAACCTACAAATTCTCTCTTGCCCTGAGAGATGCCCCCAGCCCCTAGTGCCTCTCCCTACCTGGTTGCTGAGGATGGCCTCAGCCTGCTTGGCATCTTTCTGGAACTCCTGGAAGCCGAGGCACTGGGTGAGGGCCTGGCTGCGGCTCTCCCACATCCGGCTCAAGGCGTCCCAGCCCTTCTCTAGGCCGTCTAGCCGCTGGCCCAGGAGCAGGTACTCTGGGTCCGTCTGGCCATGGGTCACCTTCTCCCCAGACACCCTGACTTTCTGGTAGCTCTCCTGGTGCCTGTCGATGTCGTCCTTGATGGCCGCGTGCTGCTGCAGGAGCTGCTCGGCCTCCGGGAGGGACTCGGGCATGTCCTTGGAGGCCACATCCTTCTGGGTCGTGGAGAGCCAGGCCTGGAAGGCATCCAGATCCTGCAGGAAGGCCTGCAGCTGGCTGGCTTCCCCCAGGGAGGCCTCCTGGCTCTTCAAGGCCTGCTTTAGGCCCTGCCACAGCTCCTCCAGGTACGCCTGCCTCTGCTCAATGTCCGTCTTCAGCTCGGGGTGTGACTCCATCAACCGCTGTGACTCCCGCTCCAGCATGCCCAAACGGGTCTGGATGGCAGCCACGTCACGCTCCAGCCCCGACAACTTGCGCTGGATGGCAATGACCCCTGCCAGGTCCCGTCCCAGGTCCTTTGTGGACTCCACCACCTTTGTCTTGTCCACAATCCACTTGCCAGTCTCCTCGCAGTCCACACAGTAATTGTGCACCCGGAGAGCCGAGTCCACGGCCTCCCGCCGTTCGGACACCATGGTCTGGAAGTCCTGCCACCTGCCGAAGGAGATGGGAGTCAGACAGCCTCTTCCTTAACTCTTCCCCCAGGGTGTCCCTTCCAGATTTTTGAAAAAAGAGTCATCTCTCTAGCAAACTGTGATGAGTCAGTTTATCCAATATTACCCAAGACAACAGAACTGCCAGAGCTTCTATTAGCAGGAGGCGAACTATGATGTTATTACAACCATCAATAAAGGAACATGATGCTCTGTATGTAAGCTCTATATGTAGTTGAAATTCAGGCAAACATACAATTTCCCAGATGTTTTGAAATGCAAGCATATCTCGTTTTATTCAGCTTTGCTTTACTGTACTTCACAGATACTATGGGGCTTTTTCATTTTTGTTTTCTTTTATGAATCAAGGATTTGTAGCAATCCTTTGTTGAGACATCTATTAGTGCCATTTTTGCAACATTTGCTCACTTCATGTCTATCATATTTTGGTAATTACTGCAATATTTCAAACTCTCTCATTATTATACTTGTATGGTGCTCTGTGGGCAGTGATCTTTGATGTTACTATTGCAAAAAGGTTCTGATTCACTGAAGGCTCAGAGGATGAGCAGTTTTTAGTGATAAAGTATTTTTAATGTTTGTACATTGTTTCCTAGGCATAATGATGTTGCGCACTTAGTAGACTACAGTACTGTGTAAACAACTTTTATATGCACTGGGAACTCCCCAAATTTGTGTGTGACTCATTTTATTTTGATACTTGATTACTGGGGTGGCCTGCAACTGAACCCACGTTATTTCTGAGGTATGTTTATACTGAAAATAATTAGAAACGCCCCATTATCAATCATAAGAAAGCTTTATGACACAGGATCCCAGCTGCCACAGAGGAACCACACAAATGTCTAAGACCATGTTCTAAGTGCCCTGGGCCTAAGGAAAGCCAGCATGGCTGTCAAAGAAAAGAGTTGTAGTGAAGAGAAGGAAGAAGAGGAAGAGGGAAGGAGAAACTGGGATTGTAATTAAAACATCATCTTAACCTTCATGTGCAGTGTGGAATGAGCCTGGGGAGCGTGCAAAAGTCGGGCAGATGTCTTGCGACTGGTCTGCAGCCCACAGTAAGCCTCTTCTAAAGAGCTGCTCAATAGCCTGGGCCCACACCACCAGGGACACCTCCCCTGGACCTGGGTTTACTCACTCTGCATCACTGTGAACTGGAAGCACACGAGAGTACACTGAACGTGCAGTCGCTAATTGAGCTCATCTCTCTTGAATATCCACAATGTATAAGCATTATGAAGAGCTTTGGGAACATACGGTCATAGCCAGACTTTGCTCTGGCTTTGGGCCTTTGGGAAGATACAGTCACAGCCAGACTTTGCTCCACGGAGTGTATGAGTTAGAAAGAAAGTAGGATAAACTCATCAAACAACCATAGTATAAAGTACAATGTACACAGCACACACCAGGCAGAGAGGACTAAGGGAGCTGTGAGGAGCAGGAGGGGTGGTAAGAGCAGGTCTCATGGTGGTCATCTGAGCTGTGCTCCAGTGAACGCATCACCAGCAGTGAGCTATTTAAGGAGAGGGCCCGGAGTCACTCATCTCTGAAGCCTGGGGATGGAAGTGGACAGAGGAGGCAGATGGACTGGGTCGAGTGCATTGTGGGCATTCCCAGGGCGATCTCAGTCTGGGGGTGGAAGACAGGTCTGCAAAGCAGTGGGAGGAGGGCTGGGAAGGATTGGGAATTCCAAGAGAGAGAGGAGGACGAGCCCAGAGAAAGGATGGGAAATTCCAGGAAAGAGGGGAGACGAGTCCAGAGGTAAGGCCCCCGACCTCTGGGGAGTTTTGTGCCTGTTAGACGGATGCTGCTGAGGCTGGATGTTAAGGGAAAAGGGCTGGAGGTTCCCCCCAAGGTGATCTGAAACTACTGTGAAAGGAAAGCAAGGTGCCCCAGGGCTGGGAGGCCTCCCAACTCCATCCAGAAGCCACAGGAGACCATCTGGCAGTGCCCCTAGGAAGGAGGTTCCATAGTGACTTTCCAGGCTTTTTTTGGTATGGCCTCACTGCGACACCAGGCAAGGGCCACATAGGGACAGGGTGACGTTTGGGTCTAGTCTGCCTCCCAAACCCACCTTCCCCTTCCCTGCAGCATCTCCAAAAGGGGGGACGTTGTTAGAGCTGCTCTAGGCAGTACTGGCCAGACCATGTCAGGAGTCCAGGTGTGGTCCTGGGCCCAAGATATTATAGGATAATACTGGCCAACCAGAACGTGTATGGTGGGAGGTAATCACATATTCGGTAAGTACTTGAGTGACTCAGGTGTGCGGAGCCTGGCACATTTCAGGTCTGTCCTCGGTCACTCACATCACACAACCATCACGTACATGTCTCGTGCCAGTCACTGTTCTAGGCTCTGGGGATAGAACCACAAATGAAGTAAAGTGCTCCCATTCAAACGGGCAGAGGCAAGTAAGTGTTTACTCCATCAAGTAGTGACAAGTACAAAGGAGAAAAGTTAAGCACTGGTCCCTGGTGGTCCAGTGGTTAAGACTTTGCACTTGTAATGCAGGGGACGCTGCTTCAATACCAGGCTGGGAGACTAATATCTCACATGCTATGTGGTGTGGCCAAAATCCCCCCAATAAACCGTTTTAAAAAATCCAATTTAAAGGGGGAAAAAAAGGGGGACTTCCCTGGTGGTCTAGTGATTGAGAATCTGCCTGCCAATGTAGGGGACATGGGGTTCACTTTCTGATCCAGGAAGATCCCACATGCTGCGGAGCATCTAAGCCCTTTTTCTGTAACTTCTAAGGCCTGTGGATGGCAACTATTGAAGCCCACATGCCTAAAGCCTGGGTTCCACAACAAGAGAAGCCACTGCAATGAGAAGCCCACACACCAACGAGAGAGTAACCCCTGCTCACTGCAGCTAGAGAGCAGACTCCGCTTTTTGCAACTACAGAAAGCCTGAATGCAGCAGTGAAGACCCAGCGCAGCCAAAAATAAATAAACAGTTTAAAAAATCTTTAAAATTAAAAGGAAGCAAGAAAAAGGTATTGAGGCAGAGGAGCTGGATGGGAAGGAGGAGGTGATACTGTGAATGGGTTGGTCAGTGTGAACTGCACCAAGAAGAGGACATGACCTGAGAGTCTGAGTAACGTGTGGGAGTGAGGATACCTGTGAAAAGAATATTCCCAACAGAGGGAGCCTCAGACAATAAAATCTTGGCGCTCAGAGCTGTGGACGCTATAGAAGATACCGTGGACACTGAATAAGACACTGTGGACACTATAAGATACTGTGGACACTGTATAAGATATTGTGGACACTATAAGATACTGCTCTTCATTCACTTACAGTCTAGTAGAAAATTTCTTAAAAGATGAAAGTAATTATAATACAAGGTAGAGTATGAAGCTCTAAATCAGTCAGGGAAAGATACTTTTTCATCCTGGAAACTGGGAGGGAGAGAAATCTGTACTGGCCTGAAAACAAGCACAATTTAGACCATATTGTTGGAGGAGGATGGACCCTGTAGAGAGAACTGCACCCACATGGAGGCAGGACCGTGGGTGCAGGTGAAGGGGGACAATTGTCTTTAAAAAGAGTCAAAGAGCTATCACGTGGAAGAAGAACTGGAGTACGTTTCAGTATCTCTAACAGGCAGAGTCCAGAACCGATGTATATAAATTTCAAGGAGGCAGATTTCCACTCACGATGAGATCCAACTTTCTAACAAAAGGGACTGACCCCAAGTGGGGTGGGCTACATGTGGAGGAAGCATTTGTGCAGGATGCAGGCTGTCTGGGATACGTGGCTCAGGAAGCTTTCAACTCTCAGGTGTAATGGAAAGCCATCTTACCTTTTCAGGCCTCGGGTTTCCTCTAAGGATGGCAAGTACCTTGGCGTATTCCATTTAGGACAGTGCATGGCTTAGGGGTCTATAACAGCATTCTCTGACTATAGCTCCTCAAAGCAGTAGATTACTGGCTGACAAGTTCTTCCTGTCTGTCTCTCAAACACACACACACACACAAATACATGTATCACTGTTACC
This sequence comes from Muntiacus reevesi, assembly GCF_963930625.1. NCBI lineage: Eukaryota > Metazoa > Chordata > Mammalia > Artiodactyla > Cervidae > Muntiacus > Muntiacus reevesi. Next base: position 73,921,964 of record NC_089255.1, read on the forward strand.
TCCAAGCCTAAAGAAGAACTGGAGGCATCCTCCTCCTTGGCATAAACCTCAGCTGGCAGAGGACCCTCCTGAACTACAGCCCCGTCTTCGGATGCTGAGACAATCTGGTGGCTTCCAAGTACCAGGGGTTACCCCTTGCGTCCTCTTAAGCCCCCCGTGCTGCTCCTTTTCTTTACAGCCAAGTCTTCCCTAACCCCACCTCCCAGGTTGCCTCAGGCAGCGCAGGGCTCAGGCAGGTGTGGGGTACTGGGCTGGGGCGGTGGCGAGGCAGTGAACGTGGCGCTGCGCATGTAGAGCCCAGGATACCGAATGGAACACAGGTGCATGCACCGTCCTCAGAGACTCCCCAGGAACCCGTGGCAATCACATCCTGTACTGAAAGCAGTCCCTCTCCAACGGCTCCTTAGGGCCTGTTTTTCCTTCTGGCCATGGCGTGTGCTCAAGGCTTCTTGCTAATTCTCCTCTTCATTCAAGCCAGTCTCATTATCAATGCTGCATCTTGGCACAAGCAGGAGCTTTCTTTTATGGACAGTACTTAAGAGCTCTCAGAAAGCAATCTTCCCCGCCTAAGGACGTCCAGGGAAATGTGGCCTGAGAACCACATGGCCTGATTCTAACTGTGGATGCACTCAGGGCATTTCCTCCATTGCTCAGCACACACCCATTCCAGGCACAGCACTGCAGCTTTGGGAACACATCTCTCTCCCTGGGCTGGTCACCACCCAGGTCCCTCCTCCCTGGGGCTAGAGCTCCAGGGTCCGAAGGAGATCATGGCAGATGGAGGCAGGAACTCTGAGGGTACAAACCTGGCACACACAGCAGGCCTCCTGACTTCTGGGCCACACCCCACAGATGAGCTAGAAAAGACGCCCCCATCTCCAAGCCCTCCCCACACCCCACCTGGTGTTCAGGTTATCCTGGCACTTCTTCACTTCTGCACTGCACGGGTGATTACTCTCTACCAGGCTGTTGGCAGCAAGGTTCACGCCATCAATCTGAGTCATCAACGTCTTCATCTCCTGGTCCAGGATGTCAAACCTGATGTGGACAGAGAAAATGAGGATTGCTAAGGCAGCAGCGGCTTTTGCTTTCTGCCCCGTTCTTGCTTTCTTCTTCCACCTCCTTCCACCAGGTAAGAGGGGAGAAAGGAGAAAGATGTGCTGACACTCCCTCTTTTCTGGTCCATGGGTCCACTTTCATGGTTTAGCATTTCCTGGATGAGGCTAGGAGAGACCTGGTTACTTATACAGGCCGATGTCTCAACAGAGATGGAGGAAAAATGAGGTGTGGGTGGTGTTGATGGCCACAGAAACCATTTGCCACACCTCCACTGGCTCAGCTGCTGCTCCTGAACCCTAATTCCACTGCCTCTACCTGAAGGATACCTCCCCAGTCAGGTGCTCCGTCCTGGGGAGGAGAAGGGTGAGCTGCTGAGGCTGTGGACATCCTGTTATGAAAGCTGACCCCTCTGAGATAAGAACCCAGGTCCCTCCAGCATCGGCATGGGACCACCAGGGCAGGCTCAAGGAGTAGCCTCTTGCTCTTAGCTCCTTGGATTCTGTACTCAGAATGCTGGGGGCAAGCCTTGCCATGCCAGAGTGCTGATGGAACTCAAATACTGGAAATGAGAGTGGCCTTGGACTGACAGTTTACAAACTGGTCTCTGAGGCCCCTGAGGGTTCATGTGGTTTAGGGACTGCCACCGAAAGAGCTTATGGGGTCTTGCCTCTCACCTCCCCCTTAGTCACGTCCCCTCCGCTTTCCTCTGTGTTACATATCAGGGGTCCCACATACAATTCATTTGAACAAAGGCTGCTGTCACTGAAAAGTCATCGAACACTTGGACTAGAAAGAGCCCCTTTGGGAAAGGCCCTGGGGGTGAAGTACCCAAAGCCAGATGAGAACTCGTGACTCTTGGTGCCTGGCCTCTGCGACAAAGGGCGTCCCCAAAAGCCTCTCAGAGAGAGGCTTGCTGATCTGGGGACTAGGAGCGCAGACTGTAGGGGGCGGTGAGAGGGGAGGGCCAGCTCTGACCTGTGCTGCACGACCTCCAGATCCTCCAGTGTGTCCGGGATCTCCATCTGGGCCAGCCACTTCTCCTTCTCGCCCATCCACAGCAAACAGGCGTCTGTCTCCCCAAACACCGTGTACAGGTCCAGGGCATCCTGCAGCCTCTGCCGCCGCATGTCCGCCTGGGCCACCACCTGCTGGTAGAGATCCCGGAGGGCCTGCAGCCGGTTGCTCACATCTGGGGAATCCTGGAACCCTGGGGGAAAGTCCCGAGCCTGCTGTTCCAGGTGCTGCATCACTCCGCGGCTCTCCTCCAGCTCCTCCAGGAAGTCCTTGTGCTTTTTCCCCAGGGCCCGTGTGGCCCCTTCATCCTGCCCCACATCCTCCCCCGAGAGCAGCCGGTGGGCGTCCTGTAGCCAGGCCTTCAGATCATCCGCGTCGCCCTGGAACTGGAAGAAGTTCTCAGTGTCCTGGAGGTTTTTCTTGCAAAAGGCAGCCAGGTCCTTCAGCTCATTCCACTGGTCAGACACCTTCTTGATCCGGACCTCAATCCGGTCGTGCCCAAACTGCTTGCGTGCCACCATGTCCTCAGCCTCCCGGAAGATCTGGTCTAGGTGGGCATCCAGCCCGCGCAGCTCATCCTCAAAGGCCTTGTGCTTCCGCTGCAGGATGAGTACGCTGGTCAGGTCCTTGCCATAGTCCAGGGAGGAGTAAATCTGCTCCTTCTCCTTGATCCAGCTCTCGGCCTCATCCATCTCCCAGAAGAACTTACAGAGCTGCTTGGACTGCTCCAGCTGGGCCTTGCGCCCAGCTGCCGTGTTGCTCAGCTCCTCGAAGCACTTTTCCAGGTGGCTGACGCGATCCCGGATGACCTGGGGGTCACAAGGCTGGTACCCTGGGTGACATGGGAAGAGGAAGGACAAAGAGGGTAAGGGCTTCATTATCTCTGGGCAAGCTTCAGATCAGGTGCCAGACTAAAACCACACCTAGAACCTGCCATCTCACTGGGGATTGGGATGGGATTGGGATGCAGGAGGTCTCAGTTGCTCAGAGGACAGGCTTTTAATTAGTTCTTTATAATGAGTTTCCACTAAATCTTCAGGAATTAGTGGGATTAGTTCCCACTAAAACTCCAGGAATAAGAGAGGTTAAAAGTTGGATCAACTCTCAGTAGAAATGCACAATGTGAAATTATTTTTTAAAAGACCCAGGCATTAATTTCTAGATGATTCTTCCGAGAGGCAGCAGGGGTCACCTATCTAAGACCAGAAGCTATAAACCTAGCTTGTCTCCACCATAACTTGAACTAGCCGAGAGAATGAAAGACGAAGGATGCCTTCTTGGTGCTTACACAGCTTTCTGATAACAGATGACCGAAGCAGTCTCCTGCTTTCTGAACAATTTTGCTCTCCCTCAAACTTCTTTCTTGTACCGCGTGTTGATGAAAGAGGCAGAATTCTACAGCTAGATTTATCCACCCGGGTGTGCTGGAGTGCTGGGCCAGAGGCCTCAGCAGGAAAACCTCAACCCGCAGCCTCACCTGACCCCTCAGTGAACTGCAGGGTGGCTGTGGTGATGGCCTTCACTTTGTCCCCTTGGATGGCAATGTCAGCCTCCATCAACTTGTGTTTCTGTAGCAAGTCCTCGACCTCCAACAAGTGCTTCCCAAACTCAGCAGACAAGAGGTGAGCCTGGCGAAGAGGACAGACAGGGCAGAGGGAGTCAGGAGAGGTGGAGAGACCCACGTGCTAGGAGAATAACCTTCCTAAGTGAGGGTCCAGGGCACTGGGGACCAGGGTGTCAGATGCAGCTGGAAAATGCAGTTTCTCAATGGGAAAGAGGCTACAGAGCAGGAGCTCCCACTGGGGGTGCCCATCAGAATCATCCAGGGAGCATCTTTCAAGAGTTCAAGTCCTACACTCAGTCTGCCCGTGTGTGCCCCAGGGGTGGGACCTGGGTGTACGTATTTTCAGAAAGTTCCGTGGGGGACTTCCCTCATGGTCCAGAGATTAAGACTTCACCTTCCAGTACAGGGGATATGGGTTTGATCCCTGGTCGGGGAGCTAAGATCCTACATGCCTCAGGGCCAAAAAACCCGCAACATAAAACATAAGCAACACTGCAACAAATTCAACAAAGACTTTAAAAATGGCCTATATCTTCAGGATGGGGAACACATGTACACCCATGGCTGATTCATGCAAATGTATGGCAAAAACCACCACAATACTGTAATTTGTCTCCAATGAAAACAAATGAAAAAGAAAAAAAAAAAGATATTAAAAAATGGCCTATATCAGAAAATCTTAAAAAAAAAAGCAAGCCCCAGTCAGTCTGATGCACGTCCTCAGTTGAGAGCCACTGTGATAGCGAGAGAGGAGACTCAGACTTCTCAGGGGCCCTGGATGCCAAGGTCTGGAAGCCAACTAGAGTCAGATTGTGATTACTCAGAGCCTGATTCTCCAGGCTCCTGAGGGAGGTCTGTCTCGTCCAGGCCCTGCAGGCAGGCACCTGTGTAACTATGAACCCCAGATTTCTTGATCACTGGGGATACAGCAGACTGGAGCAGAGCGAGCCAAGCCGTGGAGAGGCAGATGCCATCAGACACTCTGCTGCCTTAGATGCTCTGCTCTGACTCGGCCGTGGGGCTGGGAGGTGCCTATGGAAGCAGAGCTTGCTGAAGCCCCAGGGGGACGGGGTGGGGTGGGGGTGGGGTGGGGGTGCCCAGGCCCACCTTGATCCCGTCCATCCAATCAATGCTATGCAGCATGTCCTGGAAGAGCTTCTGCAGGTCCAGCGTCTTCTCCAGCCTCTGGCGCCGGGCCCCCAGCAGCTCCTGCAGGTAGTCCCACAGGCGGAGGATGTTGTCCTTGCGGGCCGTGATGCGCTTCTGGTCATGGTAGTTCTCCAGCTCCAGCTCCTGGGCCAAGTCCTCCAGGGCCCGCACCCGCTCCTCATAGGCGGCCGTGTCCGTCTCGATGGCCTCGTGCTTCTTCTTGGCGGCCTCCACTGCTGCCAGGTCATACCCGAAGTTATCCTGTCCCCCAGGAAGGAAAACAGGCAGCTCGGTTAGGGTCCTCTCGGTTGGTCCCCAAGCTCAGAGAAACGGCAGGTCTTTTAGGAGCAACTTCTGCAGGAGAAAGTCTTTCCCCAAAAGGTTACTTCTGCCAGCTTTTCCAGCCTATCTTATCAGCGACGAGTTCCAAAGACTAAATGTCTCATAAGAACCTTTGCAAGAAGCTCGTGATTTCACTCACTGCACTATCCGTGTGGGTGTAACACTGGGTGACTATCATGAACAGAGCTCTTTCCCACCTGCTGGCACTCGCCACCCTGCCTGGAGGGACCTGCCCCGTTCTGGGCAGGAAGGGGCTTCTTACTGGAAACCCTGCAGCTGCACCCAGAGGGCTTGCCCCATGCTCTCTGGGGTAACTACACACTCTCCAGTTCTTTCAGAATGCTTGCTTTCGCCCTTCCGGATGGAATTGATTTGATGCCAAGATCCAAGTGGGAAGGGACAGATGCTCTCATGGAGAATCAGTCCTGGGGTCAGGTTTTAGTAAGTGAAATGTGACACAGTCCTGAAGGCCAGCGTCCAAGGGGCATGTCTGACACCCACAAGGTGCATGGCTTCTATCACATCCCCAGAGGACACCTGAAATGTTGCCTTGAACTCTGGCTCTGGGTGATGCTCCTGGTTCATGGGGGATAGCCTTTGGGGCCATTTTTGGACTGTGGGGCTCTTTCCTAAAATGAGACTTAATAGGGAATTCCCTGGAGGTCCAGTGGATAAGACTCCATGCTTCTAATGCAGGGGGCCCAGGTTCGATCCCTGGAGGGGAACTAATATCCCACATGCTGCAACTAAGCCCGTGCACTGCAATGAAGACCCAGCGCAGCCAAAAATAAATAATTAAAAAGTGAGACTTAATCAATCTGGGAGAGTTCCTTTTCAGATGTCAATCCTGACCCACCCAATCACAGGGAGCAGGGATGCAAGGCCTGTGGAGAGGCTTATCCCGCTCCGCCCACCCCACCATCGCAGTCCCAAGTGCACCCGACTACCTGGGCCACGAGGCGCTGGTTTTCATTGAGCCACGTCTCTCTCATGGCCGCTTTTCTGTCAAAGCGCCGGGCCAGCTGCTCCAGCTTCTCCTGCCGGATGAGCTCACCCCTCAGGGCCAGCTCCCGCTGGTACTCAGCTTCCTCCAGGCTTTCCCAGGCCTGTGCGGGGTGGCAGAGGAGAGCTCTTGGGATTTTGGGGTACCATCCCAACTCTTTCACCAGGACTGAGTGATTTGAGGAATCTAGACAGAACCTAGCCTTCCGGTTTTCCTGTTTAAGCCAACTGAAGATTCAGGGAGCACTGATCACGACCTCCCAGTCCCTCTTCCCCTACACTGGCCTTCCCGTAAATTGGTCTTGGTCTCATATAGTGTTATTGCCTCTGTGGGTGCTCAGTAAATTCCTGTTGAGTAAATGGCCACCACCATTCCACTGGAATTTCCAGGTGGTGGTAGGCCTCCAAATCTCCAAAGTGTCAAGGCATTCGCCTTCATTAAAAGTAGTCGATATTCCCTAAAAGCTCTCCAGGTTCTATGGAGAATATGCTATAAACTGGACTCTGGGCATCTGAGGAGGGGACTGCACAGGTGGACAGTGGGTAGAGCCTGACCTCTCAGTGCCAGGCTTGTATAGTACCCTCAACAGCCAGCTGGCCATTATTAACAGCACAGAGTGGCTTGGCTTACCATTCCCTATGCCCTCATTAGGAGAAGCTCAGTTAACCCACTGGCAAGCCTGCTGAATCCCCATTCTCATGGCATTTGAGCTGGAACTATGTAGCAACTGCCTCTTTTTCTTTTTTATTTTTTTTAAATTGAAGTATAGTTGACTCACGGTATTGTATTAGTTTCAGGTGTATCACATAGTGGTTCAATATTTGTATAGATTACACTTCATATAAAGTTATCATAAAATAGGGGCTACATTCCTTATACTGTATCTTAAATCCTTGTATCTTACTTATTTGATAGGTAGTAGTTTGTACCTCTTCATCCCTGTCTCCTATCTTGCCCCTCTCCCCACCCCTGAATGGAAGGATGGTGGGTAGAGTCTGACCCCTCAGGGCTAGGCTCAGACAGCACCCTCAATAGCCAGCTGTGTCACTGACAACAGCACAGAGAGTGGCTTGACTGAACCCTTTCCAGGACCATTCCCTGTGCTGCTCTCAGGAGCTGAATCAACCCCCTGGCAACGAGAAATGAAAAACGCCGCTGTACCCGGTTGATGTCGGACACCAGCTTCCCATCGTGGGGCGTATAAACTTTCTGATTGTTGGCTCTCATCCGGGACTGGATGGTAAAAAGTAGGACTTCCAGATTCCCCTTCTCCTGAAACCTGTTGAAAAAACAGAGGTTGGGTGATGAGTATGGAGATTCCCACAGACAATTTTTCTTGTTTAAGTAAACGTGGAACCCTGGCATCTTGGAGCTTGGATAGCAAAGCATATTTCGCTTTAAAAAGTAAAAAGAAACACAACATTGTAAATTAACTATACTTCAGTAAAATTTTTAAAAAGTAAAAAAAGATAGAGGATCTATATGTTTTACCTGTTACAACATTAGTCTATCATACTCACCAACTGGGACCTAATAGGGGCTGAGTCTTTGCAACATAAATCAAAGAAAACACAACTACTGCAGTGTTTGCTTATCATTTGTTTCCATGGGGGAATGGCTAAGTGTTCTGCAAATTCCTGTAGGTATCAAGTTTTACCAATCAATACAAAGAAATTCTTCCCTGTTCTACAAATGCTAAAGGCTCCTGACTAGCTCTTTACTCAGTTTTTTATGGTGTGAGTCAATAAGCCTTTGAAGCAGCATTATCCACGTAAGAACATATTGCACAGAAAGCAACTTTCACCTGAGTACTAATGAGTTGGCTGTCCTGACAACTGTCCAAAAGTCCAGATGCTTCTGAGGGGGGAGGAAAGGCTGGGCTCTGGGAGGATCTCAGGGGGAGGGGAGGATGGCAGCAGGATGGATGTCTGGAACCCAGTGTCCAGACGAGCTCCAGGTAACTGAGTATTTTCCCATTTCTGCAAGTGGCCAAGTTATCTACCCACTTTTCCCTCCTCCTTGTGGCAGCTGCAGATCAGATGGTAAGCAAGGTCCCAGGCCAGTCCGAGGCCAGCCCATATACCTGCTGCTCATAGGCACGTCAAGGAGTCTGTGACCTCGAACACTGTCTTACGTAGCCAAGAGATACCACCCCTGTGTGCAGTGCCTGGTAGACTCATGGGAGATATTACTTGGATTGGATTTAGGACTTTAAACATGGTTAGTGTCAGGCCAGAAATCAGACATTTATTTATAGTACATTCTAGACTCCGCGTCTGGCCATTCCCAGTTAGCGAGTCATGAATGAATGAGCAGGGGAGAAGCAAAGCACAGGTACCACCGATGAGCTAGAAATCCGTTTCAGGGGAGCTGGACAAGCTGAGGGCAGGCGAGCTAGAATGCCGTGTGTGTATGTGTGCATGTGTGTGCACACGCATGGCTGTATTTGCATGTGCATATGTGCACACAGGCCCTGCACACACCGCAGTGGAGCAGGAGTCCCGAGAGGCAGGCTAAGTGCTCTGCTGATGGATGAGCAGTGACAGGCGGAGAGAAGAAGAAGGATGTGTCTGATGATCAAGGAGGCTGCGCGTGGCGAGCTCTGGGGCTGCAGATGCAGAGGTCGTTACCAGAGAACAAACCCGCAGCTCGCTGCGCAGGGAAGGGGAAGTCTCCGGCACAGGCTCTTTGAAGAGACTCTGAAGCCTGAGATTTCACTCCTGCTCCCCATTCAGGGATCTGGATCTGAGAAAGTACTTCCCTTGGCTATGAGTCAGGGGTTACTCAATGCCCATTTCCTGCAGGCTGACAGCTCGGGAGCAGGGAGAGAAGACGGGATGAAGCAGGTGACAGGCAGGCAGCTCGCTAGCCTCCAGGATATGCCTCCGGGACCCCTTCTCCAGGCCCTCCCACCTTTGGGAGGTCGTTTCTCAGCAGTTGCTGCCCACCCTCCCGGGTGCCCGGGCCCTTACTTGGGTGGCTTCTCGACGGTGCGGTAGGTGCTGAAGGCCTGCAGCTGCTGCTGGACACCAGCCAGGGAGTTGGCGAACTTGCGGCTATTCAGGACGGTGATGGTCTGCTCGATCCAGGTGAGCAGGTCCGAGGCCAGCCCACCGTACTTCTCAATCATCTTCTCGGTCTCAATGGCGTGGTCAATCACCTAGGGAATCACCCTGTGACTCATCCTCATGAGAAGGGTGAGGACATCAGTGAGGATGCCAGCGGGGACCACAGTCGAGGTGGTCCTCCTCCTCGCAATCCCTAGAGTGTTTATGTCGGCTTTGTCCCCAGAGCCCAAGACCACTGCTGAGTAGAGGGCTGGACAGGAGGTGCAGGAGGGACCTGGCCGTGTTTGGGATCAAGAGCCGCTCCCCTTCCCGCATCCTGTAAAAGACTGGAAAGCTCACTGTCCCAGGACATCAGTCACCAGAGGAGCCAAAGTCCTGTTTGTTTAAAAACGGGTATTAAGGATCAAGGTCATTGGAAAAGACCCTGATGCTGGGAAAGATTGAGGGCATGAGGAGAAGGGGGCAAGAGAGGATGAGATAGTTGGATGGCATCACTGGCTCTATGGACAGGAGTTTGAGCAAGCTCTGGGAGATGGTGAGGGACGGGGAGGCCTGGCATGCTGCAGTCCATGGGGTCGCAGAGTTGGGTGTGACTGAGTGACTGAACAACAAGGGTGGAAGGCTTCCAGGCACTGCCTTTGCTCAACACCAGTGCACAAAGATGAATGAGAAATGGGCCCTACCCTGGAGGAGCTGAGGACCCAGCAGGAGGATCTGTAGAACGGGGTGGCTCCCGGGTAGGCTATGGGAGCCTGAGGGATCTGACATCACAATAGACTAACAAGTAAAAGCCCGTTTTGTTCCTGAGGGAAAGTTCATGAGATATAGGTCTGCAGGAGGAAGGTGGATCCGGAGCTATGACCTCATTGAGGACAGATCATCAACCTGCACTGGAATTCAGCTTGGGAGCCATTAATGTGGCAATGCTTGGCTTCAGAGGAGGTTGGTGGGAGTGATGTGAGCCCTTTCCTATGGCTGGGGTCCAGACATAAAGCTCTTAGGAGAGAAAGGGAGCGTCTGTCAAGGCCTTTGCACGGTGAGCAGGGATCCGGGGGCCCTGGTTTCACAGAAGCTCCGTACCTTACCGACTCGTTTGCCCTCCACCGCCAGCACCTTCATCTTGGAAAAGTAGTGGTAAAATGCCACCACGTAGGTAATGATGGATTTCTCATCAGGGTTTTCTGTGAAGACATCTGCAAGGGGAAAGCGTGGGCTCTCAGGACCAGTTAGAAGCTGGAAATGTCAGGCTCAAGGGGTTCATCTCCCTGTGTCTCCAGCATGAAGTTCAACTACACGTACCGAGTAACAGGCGAGAGTGGAAGAGGAATGGGGCTGCGGTTTAAGTCACAGGATGAAATCCATATTACAACCACAAAACAAGGAAGAAGGAACAAGGTGGGCAAGACTACAATGGCTCCCGAGCGGGCAGGGGAGGCATCGGAGCCAGTCTGGAGCTGAAGAGCAGACGGAACAGGGCCCTGGGCCGGCCCCCAGGCCCACTTTGTGCCCACGGCTTGCCCAACACCACCACACGCCTCCGGGTGCCCTGCCCGTCTGGTGGGTGCCGGCTCACCTTCAGGGTCAAGGAGCGGGATGATGCCCAGCTGACGCTCGGCCACTTCGAAGGCGTGTTCCAGGTTGTGCCGGGCGTTGGAGTCCTTCAGCTTATCGAAGTCGATCAGGTCGGGCCTGGGAATGAAGCCAGACTATTAGAGGGCAGGGGGCATGGTGTCCCCCACCAACAGGGCAAAGACCCTGGGCAGATGCAAGGAAGTGGCTGAGCCAGAGGACTGAGAAGAGGACATGGGCTGGAGGAGGGATCTGTGAGCACCAGCCTGTGGGGAAGGAGGATTTAAGGGAGGCAGGATGTTGAGGGTGAGAGGAGCAGGCACAGCGGGTTTAACATTCCTGTGGAGCTTGGACAGTAACCTACACACTAAGTGCAAAGTATCCAAACCCCCCTCCCTCCAAGGGTTCCCAGGCTCCCGCAGCCCACTCCCCCTTCTTACCGGTGCTTGTGGATCAGGGCGTTAAAGGCCAGGCCATCCTTCCAGCTGGAGGTGAAGTTGGTGACATTGACGTGGGGGTAGCTGCATCCAAGAGAAACATTAAGACCTAAGAAACAGATTCTCTAGAGGTCCCTACAAGTGTGTGAAGGAGAGGGGTGGACCTGACCCTTCTCGAACAGCTTCAACAAGGCAGCAGCTGTTAAGTCCCACAGAGAGGCTCCCCCATCCGAAGGGCCCAAGAGACACTCACCACCACCCCCCACCCCCAGACCCCATGGTCTGACCCAGGCAACTTTGGGATAGAATCCTATATTCCGGGCCTCTAAGAATCAGGTCGGGATAGACTGTGCATTGAATACGTCCAAGCTGCTATAGTTCTGGGTAATACGTGGGTGTGGGGTGAAGAGGGTGGTGAGAACACGGTAGCAGCTGTCCCCCAGGGCATACCCTGCCGTCTTCATCTGACACCACAAGAGCAACGCATCCTTGGCCGAGCGCGTCTCACGACCTTCCTGAGTTTGGACAACGATGTCCTGAATCTGGGGGCACGGGAACAAGAGAAGGGAGACTGAGATTTGCATCTGGCCCAGGGCTCTCTGGAAGACCCCCCTCCCTCTTTCCTCCTCTGGTTACCAGCCCTGCAGCCACACCACAGGCTGAGGCCTATAGTCCCGGAGGCCTGCTACCCTGCTGCACTCCCCAGGTCAGAGGAGATGGCTCCAATCAGAAACTCAAAGGGGAGGCCGAGAATAAATGCACGATGGCCTCTTTCCTCCTCAGGAGGCACGACGCTGTGAGGGCCGTGGACGGCATGACTGTTGGAAGGTGTTGCATCTGGATTAGCGGCTCCTGGGGCCTTTTCATCCTCCCTGGTTCTGCCGTTATTACCATTTCATCATACACATCTGCAGTTAGTGAGACTGGACACCTGAGACCACTTGCAGGAGATCCTCGGGATGGGAGTTGAGTGTTATTTTTCTCCTCCTGGCCCTTCCCTCCTCCAACTAGGTTCTTTCTGCCCCAAACCAGCAGGTGGAAGACCCTGCTTTCCCTCCCTTGGGCTTCCTAAATTTCCTTACATAACAGACATGGACGTTCAAGGTGGGAAGAGAAAAGCTTCTGACTGGAAAACACAGCAGCAGATCTTCTGCACTGTCTTTGCAATTTTTGAATCAAACTATTTAGAAAACCAAAGAGTTACCCATGTAGGGGGAAGGGGGCAAAAGGAGATCTGGCGAAAGCAACCAGATCTGAGTCCAGCTCCCAGTTTCTAGCTTCTCTCTCGACCACGACACTGGCTGAGCTGCTTGCGCTCAGCTTCAGCAAGCTGGTGATGCTCAGGATGGTCTCTCCGTCCTACAAGCACTGTCCCGGGGGACACATGCATGAACACTCACACTCGTTCACTATCTTCTTAGGTCCCGGGGACCCACCTGGAAGCGCAGGATGATGGTCCAGATGAGGCCGAGGACCAGGCGGTGGTTGCCGTCCACGATGTCGTGGGAGCCCATGTTCTCCAGGTGCACGCGCTGCTCCCTCAGGAACTGCAGGGCCTTGTCCACATTCTCCAGGCAGTGGATGCGCATCTTCCCCTTCGTGGGCTTTGGCTGAGGGACAGCATTGCCCCCACGGGCAGGGGAGAACCTCACGGTCATGCCTGGACCAGCTCCTGTCATCAGCATCCACCCTCCACACCAACTCCACCTCCTAGCTCACTCCTTGACAACGTTTCAACCTCTTCCTTTCAGCAAAGTTCAGGGGTTCCCTCTTTGAGCACCCAGAGCTCTGCAAGTGGGCTGTACCAGTGCTGTTCCTCAGTCTAAACAGAGCTTTGTGAGTGGTAATAGATGACATTCAGATGAATAACACAACAGGGAGTTAACTGAGCACTTACTATGTGCCAGGCACACTTCTAGGAACTATTTACTGCTGATTGGTGATAACAGTGGCTTTCAGTTTGGTAACTGATAATGGGTTCATCCTGCCATCCAACCTCCTCCCTCCTCACCCTTGAATGGCCCCAACTGAAGCTCAAGGGACCACCATTGCTGAGTAATTGCATCATCTGAAGGGTTCTTAGCGGTAACTCTCTCTAGTGGGCCTTCAGTGAAGGGTAAGAGGTATTCTTTAACTTCAGCCTGGAGTTGAAAAGGAAACAGAAGAACGTGGAATCTTTCACTCTCTTAGCCTACATCATCAGGCACAGGTATCATTTTACACAGGGGAGAAATGAGACAAAGAAGGTCCTGCCTGGTAGGTCCAAGGTCACAGTGGAAGTGACTGAACAAAACATGAGCCCTGACCTGGTTCTCCTGCAGGGGCAACATTGCTGCTGGGTGAGTTACAACTGAGAGGGCCAGAAATAAATCTCCACTTGTAAGAGTGATGGACACACAAGAAAATCTCTTCCATTCTTTCCTCCTGGTTCCATGAAGGAGGCAAATTCTTCAGCTGGGTAATGGCATCTGTCTTAGCCTTTGCTAGGAGGCTGAAGGTAAACTCACTGCAGGCCAGACAAAGATAACCAGATCCCAAGAGAAGAAAGTCAAGGGCTCTTTTTCTGAAGGAATATGAAGGAGGTGGGAGTGACCAGGAAAAAAGCAAGAAATTCTGAGACACTTCAGCAAAATTAACTAAAGTTTTGATTGATATATTGGATGGAAAGTCATTGCATTTATGTTGGGACATATAGGTGGGGCTAGTGGTAAAGAATCTGCCTGCCAATCCAAGGGACACAAAAGATGTAGGTTTGATCCCTGGGTTGGGAAGATACCCTGGAGAAGGAAATGGCAACCCATCCCAGTATTCTTGCCTGGGAAATTCCACGGACAGAGGAGCCTGGTGGGCTACAGTCTTTAGGGCTGCAAAGAGGTGGATGTGACTAAGTGACTAAGCACAGCACATTTTTAGATGAATAAGTTCAGAGAACCAATCAGTTACATGGATACATTGCATCATTACTATTGCAGGTTGTGAGAAGTAGAGAGGCCCCAGACCGTGTCTTTGCTGCAGAGGGGACCCAGGACCAGCCACAGGGCCCAGAGGAGGGGCTTTACCAGCATCTCTCCGGAGAGCACCTCCAGCAACTTGATGAGCATCCGCCCGTCCCGCAGGTCCTTGTAGAGGTCGGTGATGCGGCAGGACACGCGCGCCAGGTGTGAGTTCACCCATTTCGTGAAGGTCTTCTTCTGAACAACTTCCCGCTCATCTGGGTTGGGAGAAGAGCCTTGGGTGAGGTGCCTGAGATTGGCAGAGTCCATTTGCCATGTGATACGGGACCAGAGGATTTTTCGCCTTAACCCAGAATTGCCCCATCCCTGGCAGAGGAGGTGGGTATATTTATTCTAGCCCATCTGTTCTATCCCTGCTCTGGGAAGCATTGGTGACCAGAGCGCAACCTTTCGGTGACACAGGTCCATGCGCCATATCTAGGGTAATGAGAAGGTAACTTCCAGCACCATGGTATCAAGGTGCCCCAAACCTAGTCACCTGCTTGCTTGTGCCAATCAGAAAGCTCTGTGCCCCTGGGTCAGCGAGCTCAGATTTCAACCTCAGGTTCACCTGTCCACTCATCCGACAAATACTCTCTCTGTCTAGAAGGCTTTCTCTCTGCCCCTCTACCTCATCCCATCCATTGCACCTAACTCCTAGTCATCCTTTAAGAGTTAGTGGAAACAGAGCTTCTCCGGGAAGTTTTTGTGACCCCTAGGTTGGGTCTCACCTGGTGTGCCCTGAACCCTACATCTGCATTGCTCATTTCTCTCTCCTCGTACTTGGATTAGTTGAGAGTCTGTCTTTCCTGCAAGATTGCAGGCTTCTTGAGTCCAGCAAAGTTGTCTGTCTTGTTCATCTCTATATCCCCAAAACCTGGAGCCTGGCACACAGTAGGTCTCCAGAGCCGTACTGTAGCTGGCTGTGTGGAGGTTTGGCCAGCTCCTATGCCAGGGCTCCTGATACATAAAAGCAAAACACACTACCTGCCCTCAAGGAGCTGCTGGTATGTAGAGGAGAAGGAAGAACATGAAGACGATGAGACCAGGTGGAAAATGCGATCCACGTGGGGCTTGGGCTGTGCACTAAGTTCTCTTTCTTGCCTCCAGAATGGCAGGCATGATTTTCCATCTTCAGACCTGGGAAGCTGACACCCTCGGCCTGAATGAGCCTCAGTCCAAAACAGGCTGCTGGCCCAGGCTTTGCCAGTTCAGGTGGGTACCTCTTAGTACTTCCATTAAAACAGTTACTGTAAAATAAATGTTGGGATCTGTCTGGTTAGGGCTGGGAAGCTTGATTGAGATGCTGGAGAGAAGACAGGGACTGGGACTTCAAAAAGAATGGGGGACAGGGTAAAAGAAAGAGAGAAGAGGAGCAGAAAAGATAGAAACAAGGAGAGCAGTTTAGTGAACAGCCTTTGGCAAACTGCTTTTGGGCATGGTGGCTGAGGGTTCAAGGTGGGAGCTGACCTGGCAGTATGGCTGGGTCACAGAGGGTCCCCGGAGAGAGTGTGCTTAGGTTGGTCACAGACAGGGCAGACTCTGAGCAGTCCAGCCAGGAGGGAACGTCAGCGACGTGAAAGCAGGCTAAATGTCAGCTCAGCTGAGCCCAAACCGTGGAAGGGCTGGCTTCTTCAATGATTAAATATCTGACTTAACAACAACAAGAGGAGCCCGGCCAGCATGGCCTCAAGGGGATACTCCTGGCGGTTCCTGAGGCTCACAGCATCCAATTCCTTTCCACTTCGTGGCTATTTTGGTGTTAGCAACTCAGACCCTTTATTCGCTTATTCATTCATTCAGCAATTGCTCATTGTACAGTCATTAGGTGCCAGGCTCCGAGTGGAGGTGGGGCATTCAAGGACAGGAAGAGTCCCCTCCTTGACACAGACAAACTTGATTATAAATATGATAAGCTCTGGAGTCATGTGTAAAGAATTCTATGGAAACCATCTACATAAGACTTCTAAGAAGAGGAAAAATACTACAACTGACTATACAAATCCACCATAATAAATATAAAGTTAAAATGTGGCTTATTCGTTCTGGGACTCTGGGCAAAGTTCCAGGGGGGAAAATCCCCTTATGCTACTGGACCCTTCCCTGATTTCAAGGTCTGCTTCAGCAAAATGTAACTGAACTTTTGATGATATATTGGAAGGAAAGCAATTGAATTTAAGTGGGAACATGTTTAGATTCAACAGAGCCAGCCTCAGCCCCATGCCATGATGCATTCCCTAGAGATCAGACCAGCTCCATAAGAGGCTAACCCTTCCAGTCGTTGTGGAGGGTTTGTCCAAGGGGCTGGGATTTTTTGTCCCTTAAGAGGTAACTGTCTCAAAAAGTCAAAGTCCTTTCTTTCCTTCACCTTTTCTTGTCTTTAAGAATCAAAAGAGTTCATTATGTGGGTGCTGAGACCTGTTTACTTGTGCTCAGCAAAGTGTAAGGAAGAGCTTCTAGCTGGGACATGGAATTTGATTCTAGGCTGCCTACCTGGCATGTGGGTCAGTGCAGATGTAAATCACCCTTAGAGCTCTTCAGTTCTCAACAAATAATGCGTATGGGGTCCCTAAATGCTGGAGCTGCAGGTTTAGAGCTCAGGCAGGCAGCCTCCTGACTGCCTTTTACTTGAAGGCTGGTATGCAATTGCCTAGGACACCAGGCAGGCACCCTGAAACCGTCTGTAGTATTGAGATGGGGGAAATATTCCAAGAGGCTCATGACTGTTGTGGAGAGGCAGGCCCTGAGGTGGGGAGGATTTCCGTCAGCTTGTAGCCCTGGCCGCTTCTCATCAACATGCTCCACGCTCACTCCCATCAGGTGCTCAGCAAAGCTGTCTGAGTGCAGGAGAGGGGCGCAGACGAGCAGAGCAAGTTGGGCTGGGAACCCTGGGGTGTGGACAGACGAGGAAGACAGTCAAGCATTGGGACTGCTGTCCCCAGGGGACCCGGGCCATCCTGCAGGGAACCACTGTGGAAAAGAGGCCTCAACAAAGCCCTGCCATGGGCCAGGCCTTATTTCCAGGGCCCTAACTCTGCCAGTATAAAGCAAGGGGCAAGTCCACCGCATGGCCTGACTTGAAACCACCAGAACCTCGGAAAATACTCATCTCCACAACCATCAAGCTCAGGGCCTCTCCATTCCTGCCTGTTTCTCTCCCCTCCCTTCCTTGACTCTGGTCATCCTCCTTCTTCTCTAGAAAATTCGCCTTCCTCTCTGCCCAGCAAGCTAGAATCACTGTCTGGGTATTGTGACCAGCTGATCTTTCTTTTACCTTCCCCTTCAAAGGTTTAGTTTGAGGTCAAATAAACCCAACACAACTCAAGTATTTACCTGCTAATGAGTTCACACATGGAAAGTGCTTAAAATCTACCTGGCACAGAGAAAGTTTGCGGTAAATGTGAACTATCATTGTTATCATTGATGCTACTATCATCACTGCCTGCAGGGCCCAGAGGCTGCAAGAAGGATGAGACAGGCTCAGTCTCCCCAAAGGCCTCGCAATCTAGTTGAGGAAACAAGACAAAGACCCACTAATAGTTTTATAGCCACCTAAGAGAGAAAGGGCAGTTCATTTTAATAATACAAAAGCTGTCACAAGGTAATATTGGATTATTATCAGATAAAAGGCACATAGAATAAATGGTCAAGGATCAAAGAGGAGAGAGGTCATTTCTAATTGGATCACTTAAGAAGGGGCTCATGAAGAAAATCATTTTGCACAGGCAGAGGAGGAAGGAGGGGACCCGTGACATGGGATACATAAAAGGGTGGTGCTTGTTCAAGAGTTGCTGACTAGCTACAGGTAACAAGAAAATACGTGGAAAACAGGTTTTAAATCGGATGTGGAAAGGCTTGAAGGAAAAGCTAAAAAGTTCAGATTTAATCCTAGAGGCTAAAGGACCCATTGAGTGATGGCAAGATCATTTCCTGAAAAAGGAATTTGGAAAACTCCCAATGATCATAAAATGACAAAACATTTCAGCTTAAATTTGAAAATAATTGGGCAAATTCTATATACATCTAGAAAGTCTCCAAAGACTCACCAAAGACTTGAACAAATGGAAAAATCACACAAAATTCTTGAATAGGAAAACTCAATATCATAAAGATGTCAATTTATCCTAAATTTATATATTTAATATTATTTAAAAATATATATAATTTAAGTTTCAGGGGAAACTAGAAAAACAACTAGAAAACTCATGATAAAAATAGCTAGGAAAATTTCAGAAAAGAAGAGTAATAAAGGTAACCAACCTTCCCAGGTGTTTTTTCTAACAAATATTATACTATAAAGTTATAATAATGAAACTGTGTGATACTATCATATGGATAAACAAATTAATTGAACAGAAATAGTCCCAAGTATATATACAGGCATTTAACATCTGATAAAGGTGACACTTCAAATATGAAGAGGAAAGATGGATTATTGGGTATAGGGTGCTGATGATAAGATCTCTTCAAGAAACTTAGAGATACCAAGGGAACATTTCATGCAAAGATGGGCTCAATAAAAGACAGAAATGATATGGACCTAACAGAAGCAGAAGATATTAAGAAGAGGTGGCAAGAATACACAGAAGAACTGTACAAAAAAGATCTTCATGACCCACATAATCATGATGGTGTGATCACTCAGCTAGAACCAGACATCCTAGAATGTGAAGTCAAGTGGGCCTTGGGAATCTTCACTACTAACAAACTAGTGGAGGTGATGGAATCCAGTTGAGCTATTTCAAATCCTAAAAGAGGATGTTGTGAAAATGCTGCACTCAATATGCCAGCGAATTTGGAAAACTCAGCAGTGGCCACAGGACTGGAAAAGGTCAGTTTTCATTCCAATCCCAAAGAAAGGCAATGTCAAAGAATGCTCAAACTACCACACAACTGCACTCATCTCACATGCTAGTAAAGTAATGCTGAAAATTCTCCAACCCAGACTTCAGTAATACCTGAACCGTGAACTTCCAGATGTTCAAGCTGGTTTTAGAAAAGGCAGAGGAACCAGAGAGCAAATTGCCAACATCTGCTGGATCATCGAAAAAGCAAGAGTTTCAGAAAAACATGTATTTCCACTTTACTGACTATGCCAAAGCCTTTTACTGTGTGGATCACAATAAACTGTGGAAAATTCTGAAAGAGATGGGAATACCAGACCACCTGACTTGCCTCTTGAGAAATCTATATGCAGGTCAGGAAGCAACAGTTAGAACTGGACATGGAACAACAGACTGGTTCCAAATAGGAAAAGGAGTATGTCAAGGCTGTATATTGTCACCCTGCATATTTAACTTCTATGCAGAGTACATCATGAGAAACACTGGACTGGATAAAGCACAAGCTGGAATCAAGACTGCCGGGAAATATAACCTCAGATATGCAGATAATATCACCCTTATGGCAGAAAGTGAAGAAGAACTAAAGAGCCTCTTGATCCAAGTGAAAGAGGAGAGTGAAAAAATTGGCTTAAAACTCAACATTCAGAAAACCGAGATCATGGCATCTGGTCCCATCACTTCACGGCAGATAGATGGGGAAACAGTGGAAACAGTGACAGGCTTTATTTTTTGGAGCTCCAAAATCACTGCAGATGGTGATTGCAGCCATGAAATTAAAAGACGCTTACTCCTTGGAAGCAAAATTATGACCAACCTAGACAACATATTAAAAAGCAGAGACATTACTCTGTCAACAAAGGTCCATCTAGTCAAGGCTATGGTTTTTCCAGTAGTCATGTATGGATGTGAGAGTTGGACTATAAAGAAAGCTGAGCGCAGAAGAATTGATGCTTTTGAACTGTGGTGTTGGAGAAGGCTCTTGAGAGTTCCTTGGGGTGCAAGGAGATCCAACCAGTGAGATAAGTCCTGGGTGTTCACTGGAAGGACTGATGTTGAAGCTGAAACTCCAATACTTTGGCCACCTGATGCAAAGAACTGACTCATTTGAAAAGACCCTGATGCTGGGAAAGATTGAAGGCAGGAGGAGAAGGGGACGACAGAGGATGAGATGGTTGGATGGCATCACTGACTCAATGAACATGGGTTTGGGTAAACTCCAGGAGTTGGTGATGGACAGGGAGGCCTGGTGTGCTGTGGTCCATGGGGTTGCAAAGAGTCAGACACGACTGAATGACTGAACTGAACTGATAAGACTAGGTGACCATCCAGGAAAAATTAAGTTAAATTCACATCTCATACTCTAAGACAAATTTCATTTGGGTCAAAAATTGAAATGTAAAAAAAAACCCATAAAAATACCAAAATCAATTATAGTAGAATGTTTTTTATGTTAGTGTAGGGAAGGGATTTCTAATTCCAACACAAAATCCAAAGTCATAAAATGAAAGACTAACAGTTCAAGTGCATAAAAAATGTTTGTGTGGGATAAATACCATAAGCAAAGTCAGACAAATGAGGCAAAGTATTTGTAACTCACATCACAAAGGGCTAACTTACCTTGTAGGTAAAGAACATCTATAAACTAATGAGAAAAAAGACCAATAATCCAATAGCATAACGAAATAAGAATGTGAACAAAGAGTTAACAGAAAAAAATTATAAAAGTCTCTCAGATGTATAAAAAATTATCCAAGCTACTCATAATAGAAATACAAATTAAAAACATACATACACACATAAACCTAATACACAGTCCTTAATTAGTTTAAACAAACTAATGATAAAAGACATCTTTGAGACAACAGGAAAATTTGAATATTAATTGGGTATTAGATTGTATAAGGGAATTATTCATTTTATTAGGTGTAGTGACAGTATTATAGTTAAGTGGGAAATGCTCTTGTTATTCAGATATTCATGCTAACCTATTATCATAAAATAAGAGTAGAATGTCATGATAATCTTCACTTTACTTTAAAAATATTTCAGCCCCAACATGAACAAGCAAATATGGCCAAGTATTAACAGTTCTTAAATCTAGGTGATAATTCATTTTACTTTTTCTCTACTTTTTTGCATGCTTGAAAATTTTCATACTAAAAGTACAAAAGTAAAATCAAAGTACATCAAGACACTATGTTTTACTTATCAGATTCACAAAGATCCAAAAGTGTGATAAAATACCATGTTGGCAAGGAAGTGGGGGAGAAAACAGTCATATGTTTTTGGAGAGGGTGTAAAAGGCAATTTGGCAAGATGGATCAGAATTATAATTGTACTTACTTTGGGACCCAGTAATTCCATTTCTAGGGATTTATCCTTCAGATAGACATACATTTGCAAAATGACACATATCAGTTTATTCACTGCATTTTTGGAAATAACGGAAGATTGGAAACACTCTACATGTCTACCAGTAGAGGACTGGTTAAATTAAAATTATGTCTAGACCATGGAATATCTGCAAAAAGAATGAGAAGCCCATTTGTGTACTAATATAAAATGATCTTCAAGATACACCGGGTGGGGAAAAAAGGACAATAAGGTACAAAATAGGTGGGGAAAATTTGAGAAAAACAATATAGACTATTTGCTAATATGTGCAAAAAACATACCTGGAAAGATACATGAAAAGCTGATAACGCTGGTTATGGGAAAATAACTGAGTCTGGAGAACTGAGATGGGAATTGTTGTTGTTCAGTTGTGTCTGACCTTTTGTGACCCCATGGACTGCAGCACACCAGGCTTCCCTGTCCTTCACTGTCTCCCAGAGTTTGCTCAAATTCACGTCCAGTGTGTGAACGATGCCATCCAATCATCTCATCCTCTGTTGCCTTCTCCTCCTGCCTTCAATCTTTCCCAGCATCAGGGTCTTTTCAAATGAGTCTGCTCTTTGCATCCAAAGGATTGGAGTTTCAGCTTTAGCATCAGTCCTTCCAATGAATATTCAGGACTGATTTCCTTTAGGATGGACTGGTTGGATCTCCTTATCCAAGGGACTCTCAAGGGTCTTCTCCAACACCACCGTTCAAAAGCATCAATTCTTTGGCACTCAGCTTTCTTTATGTGCTTCCCTGGTAGCTCAGATGGTAAAGCTCAGGGAGACCTGGGTTCAATCCCTGGGTCAGGAATATTCCCCTGGAGAGGGAAATAGCAACCCACTCCAGTATTCATGCCTAGAAAATCCCATGGACCGAGGAGCCTGGGAGCTACAGTCCATGGGGTTGCAAAGAGTTGGACACGACTGAGCGACTTCACTTTCAGTTTCTTTCACTTTCTTTATAGTCCAACTCTCACATCCATACATGACTACTGGAAAAACCATAGCTTTGACTAGACTGACCTTTGTTGACAAAGTAATGTCTCTGCTTTTTAATATGCTATCTAGGTTGGACATAGCTTTTCTTCCAAGGAGTAAGCATCTTTTAATTTCAAGGCTACAGTCACCATCTGCCCACCCCCCCAAAATGTGTGTCACTCTTTCCATTGTTTCCCCATCTATTTGCCATGACGTGATGGGACCAGATGCCATGATCTTAGTTTTCCGACTGTTGAGTTGTAAGCCAACCTTTTCACTCTCCTCTTTCACTTGCATCAAGAGGTTCTTTAGTTCTTCATTGTTTTCTGCCATAAGGGTGGTGTCATCTGTGTATTTGAGATTATTGATATTTTTCCCAGCAATCTTGATTCCAGCTTGTGCTTCTTTCAGCTTGGTATTTCACATGATGTACTCTGTATAGAAGTTAAATAAGCAGGGTGACAATATACAGTCTTGACGTACTCTTTTCCTGATTTGGAACCAGTCTTTGTTCCATGTCCAGTTCTAACTGTTGCTTCCTGACCTGCATACAGGTTTCTCAAGAGGCAGGTAAGGGTGGTCCATCTATTTATTCCTGCTATGGCTTCCTATAAAATTCCTTGACTGTTTCATGTCTCTCTCTCTTATCTCTGTTAGAAACCTGCTCTCAAAAGTAGAAAATAAAAAAAATTTTTAAAGTAGAGAATAGTAGCCTAAATATCCAACAGAGGATTATTTAATAATTTTGGCACATTTATATATATATATATAAAGTGGAAGAACTTCCAATAGCAAGAAAAGATATTATATTTTAAGGGAAAATTCAGATTATAAAACTACCTGTATAATATAAAACTACAATATAATATTTTAGACCTATATACATAGATTCATAGAAAAAAGCTAACGATATACTATATTATAGCTGGGTGTTAAGACTGTGGGTGACACTTTGTTTTGCTTATCTATGTTTACTAAAATGTCTGCAATGTACATACATAACTTTTATAATAAGAAACAACAGATGTCATAAAGAAAAATGGGACATAGAACTCAAATCCCAAAGAACAAATGACTGATTAAAAGTCAAAATGTATCCTTCTTAAGGAAGTCTGAATTTTCACCAGTGCATGGCTTTAAGCTTTGGGTAAAGCTAGGTGGTCAGAAAGGCAAGTGGGAGAAAAGGTACCAAGGGAGGCCATGGATCAATAGCCTGGGCCTGGAAATAAGCATTTACTTTTTTTGCAGGTTTACAAAGGGATTTCCCTCCATTTCACGCCAGGAAGTCAAGAACTTATAGAATCTGAGAGAGGGATATCTGAACTTGTGACAAACCCCAATGGTATAGATACCAACCTATTATAAAGCCTAGCATGGGGCAGACTCTCAGGGATACGTCATAAACCATCCTGCTTGCACAAATTCTACTCTTCCTGTTTAGTTTGGGGAGGAATTGTTCTTTCCGCCAACCAACTTTCATCATACTGGTATTGTGAACAGCTTGGGTACAGTTCTTCCGCCCCAAAGGATTTCAAAGCCAACTAGGGCTGAACCTAAGAGAAAACTTAAAGATGCTTACTACACATGCCAATGCATATTTGAATATATACAGATTCCTTTAAATGCAAGAATAAAGTACACAAGACTGACTCTAAAAGTGAGCAGAGTTAAACACTAAGATGCTGGTTAACTAGACCTGGGTACATTAACAGAAAGGAAGACTATAAAGCCATGAAAATGATAATCTGCATATTTACAGGCATGAAAAGATATTCATAATATATTTCTCAGTGAAAAACAGTCTAAGATTATAGATGATGTTCATATTTATACATATATATACACAGTCTATGTATATGTATAAATACAAAAATGTATCCATAGACATTACAGTATCTATATGGGATATTCACAAATGTCTATACTTTCTTTTTAATCAGTTTTTCTAATCTTTTCTATGCTAAATATATATTCTTATGTAGTAGAAATGTTTAAAGATATAAATCACTCTAATTTTAAAATATAAAAGAGGATTTTAATGTATTTTTTAATAAAATAGGGTTTTTATATATTATAGGAAAAGTTTAAATTTAAAATATTTCATGTGAACAAATGAAGCCACCAGTCTTCCCTGGTGGCTTAGGTGCTAAAGAATCTGCCTGCAATGTGGGAGACCTGGGTTCGATCCCTGGGTTGGGAAGATCCCCTGGAGGAGGGCATGGCAACCCACTCCAGTAGTCTTGCCTGGAGAATCCCCAGAGACAGAGGAGACTGGCGGGCTACAGCCCACGGGGCGGCAAAGAATTGGACATGACTGAGCGACTAAGCACAGCACAGCATGTGAAGAAGGCTAGTTTTGATCCAGGGCTTGAAGATGATAATACTTCTAGAATGGCAGGGAAGGAAGGAGGGGTCTCTGGTGGAACCTTGCAATCCCAAATGTGTATGTGCATATGTGCATGAAGGTATATGCGTGCATGCTTTTGGGGTGAGGGTGAGAAGAGTTTACCAGAGCAAAGAAGTCAAAGGACAGTCTATGGAAACTGAACCTTATCCTCCAGGAAAGGAAGAGCCAGATAAAGTGATACCTCACTAAAAATTTGCTGCAGGAGAAAGATCCTAACCACCCTGCATAAATGGGATTGGACAAGGGAGAGGCTGGAGCCCAGGAAACTCGCTCAGAGGCAGCAGCAAAAGTCTGTCTGATGTGCCGAGGCCTCACTGACATGTGAACTGTGGGAATGAAATGACAGGAGATGATCTGGACAACGTCACAGGACAAGGAGCAGCTGGCCCTGGCAGGTGACAGCATTTGGAGGCTGTAAGACAGAAGTAAAAATGAGTTCAGGGTTTTGATTAAAGAGGCTCAAGAGGCTGGTGGTGAAAGGAAACATGGGAAGAGATGTCTCAGATGGAGTGCCGAGGAGGAGATAATGCAGACCTGAAGGACATTCAAGTGCTGTCGCCTCAACAGCAGAGGGCTGATCGTAATAGCCTGGGATTCTAGGCTTGTCCTGGCCCTTCCTGCTGCGGGACTTCCCTTATCTAGAAAGGGGAGGGTAATAGTTACACCTTGCCAACTTCAGAGTGGTTGACGGGCCAGTGAGATCTGGATAAAAAGCACCTAGAACACGAAGCAGCTGAACAAACACCAAGCCCTGCTGTCACGCACGCAGGTGGTGGCCGCGTGGAGAGAGGATACTTGCTGAGAACATGAGGCCGCAGAAGTCAAAGACGGTCTAGGATTCGGCCTCAGCCTAGCTGTTAATGAACACAGAGAATTTCTGGAGAACCCACTGATTTACTGAAAAGGGTCGATTCCCCTTCCCCCAAGCCAGGAGCCAAAGCTCCGAGGTTCAGGGTAAAAACACATGGTCAGCCCTGCCTCAGGGAGCTTCTCCCCAGGTTCCGAGCTGGAAAGTCCTTCTGCGATGTCTGGTTCAAGCCCCTTACATTACAGGTGAGGAAACCGAGGCCTGGAGGAGCAGGAAAGTAAGTTGGCTGAGGTCACCACACTGGGGAAAGTCTGTGATGGCAACAGGACAGAAGAATTATGTGGTGGGGACGAACCACTTTCCTGCTCCCAGTGGCCACCAAGCTGACTCTCCCCGCCACCTTCTCTTTCTTGGACATTTGTGGAGCCTCACCATAACCTGTTCTCCCCCTTGAGGCTACAGTGATCTTTCAAAGCTAAATGTAACTACATCACTTCTTTGTGGTGGGTTGGGATACATGCTGACGGGTTGGGAGCAGCACCGTCTGTCTGTCAGGCCCTTTCCTGAAGGCCACAGCCTTTGTCCTGAAAGCCTACAGCTCTTTCTGCTGAAAGTTCCCACCCTTTGACCCTTCAACTCTGCCGGTCCTTTGCAAGCCATCCCCTCATAAACATCACCACTATGAGTTACCTGCTGCTTCCTGCCAGGACCCTGAAGATACCCAGGGCCTTGAAGGTCCCTGGTGACTTGGTTCTCACCTGCCCCTCCTACCTCCACTCACTCATCCCACACTCTTATTCAAACAAGCCCCCACTCCTCCTTGGATGAATTATAAACTGTGGGTTATGTTATAAATGCACAATTCCTAGTAAGTCTTCATAGCATTTATCCTAATTTGTCATGACATACCTGTCTATGTGTACAAAGACACATGTGTGGTTATTTTTTTTTTAATTTTTAATTGGGAGATAATTGCTTTACAATGTTGTGTTGGTCTCTGCCATACAGCAACATGAATCAGCCATAGGAATACATGTGTCCCCTCCCTCCTGAACCTCCCTCCCACCTCTCACTCCCATCCTACCCCTCCAGGCTGTCACAGAGCACTGGGCTGAGCTCCCTGTGAGGTACAGAAAATTCCCACTGAGCTATCTATTTTACATACGGTATGTTTCAAGGCTACTCTCTCATGTGTGACTATTTGATCAATTTCTTTCTCACTAGACTGTAGACTGAGACTCCCTGGTTGATCCAGTTTTCAGAGTCTGAAGGCCAAAGGGTTTGGAAACAAAATGCTGCCAGGGACTCAGCTACTGGGCTCCCTGTCATTCTTTCTCTGTGACAAGATATAAAGGGAAAATGAACAATTGCTACAGTTGCTCTGAAAATGACACTCTTGGCACCTCTTCAGCCAAGCAGCGGGCAGGGGTTGCCCCGTGGGGGTAGAGGGGCGGGATTGTCAGCTGCTCCCAGGAGCCAGAAGCACAGGCAAGGTCTGGTGTCAGGACCTGCCTTTGGGAACGAAGCTGACAGTTCACAGGAATGGCCTAAAGATGAAGGAAGCTATTAACATGGCTCACTCAGACTGCACGCCACGGGGAGGGAACAGCGTCTCATTATTAACCTCGGGGTATTAATATTTGATAAAACATCTTCATGATGATAGATAGCAGTCACCCAGAGAAGGGGAAGAGCTGCAGTTCTGCAAAGCATTCTCAGAGAGGAAGAACAGCTTCTATTGAGAGGGGATGATGGGAGAAAGGGTTATGTCCTGGGCAGGAGAAAACTGCCCTGACCACACAGCGCAGTCAGCACGATGGCCTCTCTCGTAGGTTGGGCTGCACAGGTAACTGGCAGCCTTCTCTGCACAGTGGCTTGTCTCAGGGGAAAGAGGAGGACTCACAATGGCTGACCTCCAAGAGAAAGCTGCTGAACCATTTTTTTTCCCTTCTGACAGTACATTAAAATGATGGCTGATGATTAAAGATATTTCCGTGAATAGTACATCTTCCCAATATGTGGTCTCTAAATAGAACTCCACTCCACGTTTTGAAATCGGAGAAGAAAACATCTTAAAAAGCTCTCACTAATGACACCATCTTTGTTCTCACAGGTAGCTTAAGAGAGACATTTGGGCTGTGTACACCTGATGGATGCCTTTTGGTCTCCAGCAGCTGCTTTTGAAATTGTCATCTTACCAGGCTGCCAAGAAGTTGCTGAACCCTCCTGGCACAATCGTAGTGAAACCCTGCTTTCTGAAAGAAATCATTCACCCTCTGGATACAAAGCCCTTCTCAGGCAACCAGGGCACCTGGACTCAGCATCATCCTGGGGCAGGTGGGGAAAGGGGGAGGTGGGAGGAGGCCAGGCATCACTTTTTGCCACCAAGAACAGGCAGGAATCCACAGCACCCTCCCTGGGGAGTGTCTGGGGTGTCAAGGCCAGTGGTTGGGGAGCAGCACCGACCGCTGTGTCCGAGGACCACACTCCTGAAGCTCTGATGGAGCTGGCCACAGACCTTAACCTTGGGGCCTGGTTCAGTGGGTCTGAAAGACGTTCCAGGTTCCAAGTGGAGCAACCATATGCTTCAGAGCACAGGGACACAGCCTGCAGGGCACCTATTGCCCTGTTGTGTTCTCTGAATCATCCTTGACCAAACTCACCATCGGCCTCACCTCACTTCTAGTAAGAAGGCGACAAAGAGAGAACTCGGGAAGGAGCCACGTCTCTAGTTCGAAACATCACTTGCATTCCGATTTAGAGGCTAAAGCAGAGTGGGCTACACAGTTTCACGTACTTGGTCTTAAAAGGGAGGCTCTGTGTAGTCTGTCCCATAGTAAGTGTTCAAGGAGCCAAAGAAGCGGAGGAAGGACACGTCGGTCCTCCCCTCCCCAGAGCCTCCCAGGAGGCCCCAGTCTGCTCTCTGCATCACCGCCATCCAGATGTCTCTGCACCGAGGAGCTGGAAGTTACACCACGGGCGGCGCTTGAGAGGCGGGGAAGCTGAGCTTTGTGTGTGTAAGACAGGCAGGGGACGTGGGGAGGAGGTTAAGGCCCAGGTTTCTCTTCTCAGGGCACCTTTCTGTTGCTTTCCTCCACTCCCAGCCCCCTAGCTGGGTCATATCTGCCCTGAGGCAGCGTCTTCACCCAAATCTCAGGGTTACACAATCAAGTGCAAGGGTGTGTGCAGCGCAGAGGCCTCCTCTGGCATGAGGAGCGAGGGCACAGACGGCAGGCGTTCGGGCCAGAAATTCCCCATAGCCTGCAGTCCCTCCTCCAGACCGCAAGTGTTTACCCAATGGCGCCCAGGGTGAAGGACAGGAAATGGGGTGAGTGGCAGTGAGGGGGCTCGGGGAGACACAAAGGCTGGAACCTCTTGGAGGGATGTGAACTCGGGCTCTCCAGCTGCCTTCCTGCCTCCAGGCTTTCAAGGCAAGTCCCACAAGTAGGCAGGTGCCAGACGCAGGCATCAAAGTGGAGGACGGCCTCCTATTCGGGAAGAAGCCTCAGGACTCACCCACCACCGAACCTCAAGAAGCGCTGCCAGCTTTAGAGGCCAACACTGAGAGCAGCATTTGCCTGGGGACCTCCCGGGCTTCCAAACCTCCCCTTGCATCGCCAAGGTCAAATCCATCCCCATCCAGGAGCCTCCTGCAGCATCTTCTTACCCACCTCCCCCTTTGCTTTAGTCAGGCTGATCCAGTTTCAAATGCAGAGTAATTCATTCTGGAGAGAAGTCAGGTATCTGTATACCAACGTGGAGGTTTCCAGGCAGAATAACCAGATGGCTTGTTTATTTTGACTCCAGGAGGAAGAGCTGGGGATGATTTGAAAGGCAGGAGAGAGACTGTCTCCTCTGGCGCTTTGAGGAAGGTGACTTAGGAGGCAGAATAGACAGAGTCCACTTAGCCAAATGCAAGTCTTCTAACCACGGGTCTCTAAGTAGAGAGGGACCAGGAGGCGCCGCCACACTAAGAAGGGCATCTAACACGGCTGCATGGTACTTGGTTTCTCGGGTCCTCCCATCACCCAGCTAATGGCAGAGACACACCTGGGATCCAGGTGTGCTGAGAAGAAAGTGCTGCGCAGCAGGGGGCATCGTCCCCATGGCCACTGGGTCCCTGGGGACCAAGCCAAGCGCTCCAGGCACAAGCATTAGCCTAATTTCACTGGTTCCTGCTCCTTTTCAGACTCAACCCTTCTAAGACAAAGTGGGGTTCCTGCTCCTTTTCAGACCCAACCCTTCTAAGACAAAGTGGGGTGGGAGTTAAGAAGGTAGAAAATGGCCCTGGAACAGGCCAAGGTAACTGGGACATTGTCTGGACTGATGATCTCAAATATTTGAAGTTGGGAGAAGACAAGGGACAGAAAGATACTATTAACATTCCTGGGAGTCCCCTGACAGCCGAGTGGTTAGGACTCTGCACTTTCACTGCTGAGGGCTTGGGTTCAATCCTCGGTCAGGGAAC
This sequence comes from Muntiacus reevesi, assembly GCF_963930625.1. Classification (NCBI taxonomy): domain Eukaryota; kingdom Metazoa; phylum Chordata; class Mammalia; order Artiodactyla; family Cervidae; genus Muntiacus; species Muntiacus reevesi. The sequence goes on from NC_089255.1 coordinate 73,952,048, forward strand.
TAAGACCCCACAAGCCACTGGGCTAGGAAAAAAAATACCATTCCCAAGTAGATTTCCTGTAAATACTAATATTCATCCAGAAATTTAATTAATAAAAAACTTTCATAAACCTTATCTTACTTGATCTTCACAACAATCTTGGGAAAATACTACGGTCTTCATTTTGTAAAACAGGAGACTGAGTGAACTGTCCTCCTTGGCGGTAGCCTCAATGGTGGAGCCAGGACCTGAATCTGGGTCTTGTGACATTTTCCTCCTCACTCCAAGACCTTCAATTTCAGATGGAAAAGGCCAGGCCAACCTCTCCAGCCCCATCACGTATACCCACGAAGCAGATCACCACCATCTTAAAAGAAAAACAGGGCTGCATGCCTTCCTTGCAGTAATACACCTAGGAGTGGGGGAGTGGCCATGGAGAATGCAGAAATGGTGGTGACCAAAGGCAGCTTCAGCTCCCTCAGCCTCTTTGGAGAGGCCAACCGATGCCTAGACTGCCAGTGCTGCCAAAGACAGCGCTGAAGAGAAAAACATCAAGAAGTTAAAACCAGTGGGGATCTGGGAGTGGGAGGCTATTGCTCCCTGCTTCTGCTCTGCCCACCCACCAGAATGGTTATTTCAACCACTCTACCTCGGACCTTCTCAAAGCTTTAGTTTCTCCCACAGATCACTCAGAGTAGACTCTCAGGAAAGGAAAGTCAGTTAACTTGTTAGGGTTTTATTTGTTTAAAAAAACCCCTGAATAGGCCCCAAACTTGTGTGTTTACTTGCTAGCCAGATGTTCTAAATGGCTGAGATCCAGGCATGTAACTCTATATTCTGTGGTTCTGCTCCTCCCAAGGGGGCTTTCAGATGCTTTGATAGAGGAGATGCACACTTGCAGTGAGGAATACACAGGCTGAAGGACCCTCTTTCCCGATCAACTGGCTCAGCTTACTTCCACCAGTTTCCCAGGCTGTGTGCATCAATCAGACCAGGCTGCCATACCTATCAGCCAACTGGACCAGCTCTAAGCCCATTGTCCTGAGAGCCACACACACCCTTCAGTCCTCAGCCCAAGGACCACCTCTCCCACAAACAAGTCCCTGATTCTCCCTGTGTCTCCCGCTTTGTTCCCTCATGGCTAATTATGTGTCTTTCCCATAGTTCTTCTCTAATTCTATTCTTGCTAATTAATTATGAACATCATTTATTTCCCTAATAGATCATAAACTCCTCAGAGACAGATATTATGTTGAATCCAACTCTATGCTCCCCCTATCCACATTTATGTCTGGGTAGGGGTTCGGCTTTGCACATAGTAGGAATATGATTGATAATGGTTAAAATGGAATTTACCCCGGTTTCTTCAAAAACAGGCTACCTGTGAAACACAAAAGACAGCCCCACCCCTCAAGCTGCCCTTTGACAAACTTTACAGAGTACATTACCCTCTCCCCCCAGTTGTATCTCAGGGTCACTGCAGCCAGTCCTAGCCAGCACAAGACACACAAACAAAGTCAAACCAGACTGGCAAAGGCAAAGGCTTCAAGTTTGGTTATCTAAAGAGGTTAAAATTACATAAGCAAAAGCAAGGGACTGGTGCTGTTACACATTGCCAAGGAAAACCAAGGAAGGATTTGTGGGGTCAGGGGTGGTGAGGAGGAAAGGAGGGAAGAAGAAAGGGAGTTTCCTGCAAAGAGCAAGGATCATATGGGTGACGGCTGAGACCTGAAAAGATTCCTCACCATCACAAAGAGACACACCATCCCTTTTACAGGGATGGGAAGCCCGGACACTACTGAGGTGAGCTGTCATCATGGTCTCAGAGGGGCCCTGCTCATGCCTCAATATACTGGGGACCTGGGTACCTGGGAGCAGAATGCGGGGAGGGAAGGTGGAAGAGAAACACCAGGAAGCTCAGAGAGGGCCATGAGCACTGGCAGAGGGAGAATCACCCCAGAGAGTGCTCACGGGAAAGGCTGTGCGCTTCGTACCAGGTGGAAGATGGAACAACCAATGTCGGGGAAACAAGTCTGATCTGGGCCAGTCACTGATGGAGCAGGTGAAGGAATCCACCCCTTTCCTGGGATAAAACCACACATACCACCCCCCCACCCCCCCCAACCACCACAGGACCTAAGTTTTCTTTATTGGTTGAGGACTTAGGGTCAGAACACAGCTACCCTGGGACAGGTTCCAGGGAGGCAATAGTCATAGTGATTGGTGGGGGAAAAAAAAAAAAAATCTCAGAATCAGATCTCAGCCAGCAGGGGAAAGAGAAGCCATTTCCACTAGAGATTTGAAGATCTCTCTCTGCCTCTCCCTCTCCCTCCCTCCCTCTCCCCCCACCCCACACATACACAGACATACATCTATCATGAACCTAAGTAAAAATCTAATTCCAGTTTAAGTATAAGAGGTTTAGTCCAGAAAATCCTCCTCTCTGAGGCAGTGTGGGGAAGATCTTATCTGTTCTCCATTTCCTATCGAATCACCCTTTTTCCTTTTGGGGCCCCAGAGGAGATGATGAGAATTCCCCTATCCAGGGCCAGGCAGGAGATCGAGATACAGAATGAGGCCCACGCCCCTCTGCTCAGTTGACCCACCCCTCACAGGCTCTTTCACCCAGACCTCCTCTTTACTTCTAACTGCGGCCACAGGTCATTCAGGGCAGAGGACAGGGCCCACCTGGCACCACTTCCCACCTGGAAGAAAGTGGAGGACACGTAGGGGGAGGGGCTGCCTGCCCTGTGCTCACTCCCAAGGGGCCCTGGCCTCTGAGCCACGTGGCCACTTCTCCATCGCCTCCCTGCCAGGGCTCACGCCAACACACCCAGGGGATTCATCACAGGCGGGAGGGCGGTGAACCTCGGGATTAGGAGAGCGGCTGTCCTAACCCCCATGGCCCCAAAGAGTACCTGCCAAGGCCTTGATCCGGGACCTCTCAAAGAGCCTGGCTGAGCTGTTGTCATTATCCAGCTCATCATCCGGGCCGTCCCAGCGGGCATTGATCCGGCTGTACGGTGGCTGGTTGCCCACGTTTTCAAGCTCCGTGGCTGATGTCATGTCAGCAGGCTGTCCGCAGCTACGCCTGCCTCAGTCTTCATGGAAGGGTCCCTGGGGGGTGGGGGTGACAGTAACACAGTCAGAGGGTTAGCACCCAGCCCCTCGGACTTTGTCTCAGGGGAAACTTATTTGGAGCAGCCGATAGGAGCTGATCTTTGTGGGAGCAGCACAGGGTGCCCTGCGCCTGGCCATGCTTCCTACCCGGGGTCACCGGGTCACCAGGTAGAAAATATTGCAGCAGCAGCAACAGTAACTGGGACGGTGCCAGCAGGGACAGAGGGTTGCAGGCAGCAAGGGTCAGGACGGCCAGCAGGTGGAGATGTCAGACGCAGCAAGCCTGCTTCCTCCAAACCCGCTGCTACGGCCAGAGAGGCGGGGGCTCTCCTGGGAGCCAGAGGCTGGCTGGGACGAACTGGGCAGAGCAACGCTACCCTGTGACCTGGGGACCCAACCTGGAGGCGAGGTGGGGACAGGGCAGGAGAGGGAGAAGCTGGGAGCTGGTGGAGTCTGACTCAAACATGAATCAGGAGGGAGCGGGGCAAGCATTAGCTTTGAGATGCCACCGGTGCCACCAGCCCGGAAGCTGCGCTGGGGAACGTCAACTCCTCCCAGAGGCTCCCAAGAGCCCTCCGAGTTCTTGGCCTGCAGCCAATAGTCAGAAAGCTGGCTCTTGCTTTTGCCTTCTCTGAACTGTGCCCAGGTGCTTGAACAAGCTCTCTGGTTGCATCTCGGGACAGACCATGGAGCCAGATCAGCCTGTTGTCCCTTCGAGGCTGTCAGCATGATGGTGGGGTGGGGTGGCGAGGGGATCCCACAGACAACAGAGCTGTGTGTGTTCATCCATGCTATGCACACGGGCGGCAGGAGCCCTGGGTCCTCACTCGCCTGTCACGTATCACGTTTATGCTTTCATTCATGATTAATTCACATATGCGCCAAGTCCCTATGAGGTGGGGGGTGATATGCCAGGCATAGCACCTTATGAGTGAGACAGAAGGGCCCTGTCCTCATGGAGCTTATATCCTGGCAGCAAGCAGGATGATTAAAGCAGCAAGTACAATAAGGTGTGATGCTGTGCCACACTGGGAAAGAACAGGGTAGTGTGATGCTGGACGCTGGGTGTCAGGGGAAAGAGAGTTTAAGTGGGTTCCTAGAGGAAGCTTGGAGGCTTCCTATAAAGGGAAGATGGAAAGGAATGAGTCCCAAAAAAAGGTATAAAGAGCAGGTGCAAAGTTCTGACGGTGAGAAAGGGTGTGGCAAAATTTAGCAATCTTATGATGTAGCTGGAGGATGAGGGCAAGGTCAGGGAGAGGGAGGCTAGAGCAGCCAGGCTACGACCTGATGTCCTGGGCTTTTGAAGCAAGACGGGCTTCCCTTCAGTCTTAACTGCCTAACCTGTACCTGTGCTTCAGTCATCCCCCCAGGGAGCTTAAGGGACTCCAAGATCAAGTCTGTAAAAGAGAACAGGGAGCCCGGAGCCTTCCTATCCAAGAGGACAAAAGGGGGCGGGGGTGGGGAGGCCGTGAGGCAGACAAATGACAAGTGTTGACAACTAGTGAGCTGTGAGGTAAGCCACTCCCTCCAGGAGCGTGCGCACACACACACACACACAGTCATCCAACACACACACGCAGCCACCGAAGCAGACGTGTGCCTGAGGAAGAAATGAAGCAAGCTAACCAGCCCAACATCACTGCAGCACCAGGGCCCTTGTTTTTCAGACAGAATCCCTTCAGGCTTTTTCCCTCATCTGACTAATCAATCCCACCACATCCCTTCTGAGCTAAGACTGGAGCCTGAGTTATCCACCCTAATTGTGCAAGGGAGAAAATCAGGGCCTGCTAGGATGAAGCCTCCCCAAGGTCATCTAGGGAGTGACGGCTGTTGGCTGGGAAGGAGGCCAGCCTGGGAAGGGGCCGCTGTACCCCCTTCGAGTGGGCAGGTGGATTTTAAAGAAGAAGGTGAGGAAAGAACATGGCCCAAGAGGCAGAGGGCACTCCTCAGCTTCCAGAGTTTGCCAAGATATTTGCTACTGGGGGAGGGGAGGGTAAAGATGGGGGAGTCAGCCATCACCCCACCAGGTCCGCCCTGTGATTCCAGATCTGGGACCCAGAACACTCTCGTCCCTTCTGACAACCTGTCATCTTCCACAGTCAGGTGTGTTGCTTTCAGGGTTGAGATGTCCCACTCAGCTGGCCAGGCAGAGGTGGCTGGGGGGGACCCCTTAAGGGACATCACCAGCAGCTCGGAGCTGTGAGCGGGGCGGGACCAACAGGCTGATCGTCTGAACTGGGCTGAGCTGCCAGACGCACGCGGGGAGATGAGATCAGATCCTGCGTGCAGGAGGTAACCGGACCCTGGCTCTCCTTCTCATCTCGGGCTATTTTTAAGAGTGGCTGAGCTGAGCGAGGCCCAGGCTGGCCGTGGGGCCTGGGGAGTGAGATTACCTTTGCCGTGGCTCCGTAAATAAGTCTGCCCCAGAAAGATGAGCCTGAGCGGGCAGACCAGCAGGCCGGGCGTTCAAGACAAGATTGATGGCCCTGGGTGCAGAGGAGCAGCCACTCGACAGCCATTCATCCTGCTTAAACCCGCCCTGCCTCCTGCGACCGGAGCTCGGAGGACGTAGCAGCCAGGCAGCGGCTCTGCCGGGAACGTGAAAAGACACATGTGCGTGTCTAAATACACAACTCAAGGTGTTTTTTTCTTTTTTCTTTAGAAGGATCAGATCCCAAAGACAAATACCAAGGAAAGAGACTCAGAAACTAAAGAAAGGCCCTCTTCCTCTGCCTCCCCAGCCTTGCCCACCCCAGTCGCCTGCCCAGATGGCATCCCACCAGGGCCAAGGGGGTAGGGGTGGGCTGATGTGCTCAGTGGCAATGAGAGAATCGGGTGTGAGAGGCAGGAGAAGAAAATAAGAAAAAAAGGAAAGCTACAGATGGTGATTCCAGGAAAACAAAGCAAAACTCGCCTAGAAACAAATTCAACCCAGGGTCACCCATAACCTCTACAATGTCCCCTGCACCACGGGATCACCATGGTGCACCATGAAACCACCATGACTGAAAAGAATAGCATATGCTGGGGACACATGGTGGGAACACCTAGCCGAATGTGGGGCCATGAAAATGACATTCAAATTGGTCTTGGAGGCGAAGCTGGAGCTGAGGCGGTTCAGTCATGTTTTTAAGGACATAAGTAATTTCTGCAGTCAGACTGGCCCTTCATGAGTATGTTAGTTACTCAGTCGTGTCCAGCTCTTTGCGACCCCGTGGACTGTGGCTCACCAGGCTCCTCTGTCCACGGAATTCTCCAGGCAAGAATACTGGAGTCGATAGCCATTCTCCTCTCCAGGGGATCTTCCTGACCCAGGGACAGAACCTGGGTCTCCCACATTTCAGGCAGATTCTTTACCATCTAAGCCCTAAGTATGGCAGACAGCAATTAAATGGCTAAAAACAGGCCCCAAACTGCACCTCACTTCCCTGCCAGCAAATCCAGGGAAAAAAAGATATAAGAAGTAGTTCCATGTCCATCTACTCTGTAGTTTACTCTGAAGCCCCCTAGAAGTCCTTCTCATGACCCACCACCAGGGCCTCATCAGAGTGTAGCTGGGTCTTCTCTGGTCTGTGTCCAGGGGAACCCGCCTTCCCTGTCCATCTACCGGCCTGACAAGCAGCTAAGCAAGTCTGTCTCCAAAACCACAATCTGAGGCTCAGCCTCACCTGGAGGCGTCTGTCACCCCATGACTCCAGGATACACTTTTGAGTGGGATGGGATGGGTCGCTAGAAAACTTGCCCACAGCTCTGTACTGAAAAGCTCATGCGATTACACAGCACACTCCCTTGCATAACGAGCGCCTGCCTGGGAAATGGATTTCACAATATCACTGATGCAACCCGCAGCTCCACCCTTTTCTGGTGTGCCTAGGCATCATCTGCTTTTGAGATCAAGTGATAGGCCTTGGAATTTCAACCCCATGTGCTATGTCCTGTTAATCCCTGGGGTAGGTAGCAACCCAGGAAGTGGCTGTCATGGTAGCTGAGCAGAAGACGACGGATGCTTTTTTCTTCCTCTCTGCACCCCATCTCCTCTTTCCTGGACTACATAAATATGAGCAGTAACAAAGCCCAGGTGTGAGAAATGGAAGAAATACAGGCTGATGCTGTGTTTCCTTAGCAGGGTCATGGGTACAGGCTATTGCAATAGCTTAAATACAGTCTTCCATAAGCAGAGATCTTAGATTCTCTCTATCTTTGTCTTTAGCTATAAGATTTGACCCCTTACTTGCTTCCTATTTTGTCCTGCCCCTTTATGCTACCTCTAGACTGCTTTTAATGTGTTTTGGCACCATGCCAACCCAGGTCAGAAGAGTAAATCCTAAAGTTTCCCTGGAACCTTCCTGCCAATGCTTTTTACCAAAACAGAACATTCCTCTACTCCCTTTGAACGTAATCTCACTGCATATTCACAGACACCTTAAAGAATAAATACATAAGCACTCACTGAAACAGCACGAGAACCAGTGAGAGGCCCAGTGCAGCATACTCTAAATCTATCTCCACCCCCACCGCCTCCCCATCCCCCAGCTCCAGTCTGGCACCTCCATCTGTCTAGCAGACGTCTCCACCTAGAAATTACGGCTCAGCCTCAGTATGGCTGAGGCTGAACCCACGGCTCCCAGCACAGCAGAACAGGGGAGTTTGGGGACCAAGGGGTGACAGTGACGCCCAGACAAGCGTTACCACCTGTGGCTGACCATTCCTGCCTCTGGACATCACCAGCTGTGTCTGGGCCAAGCTGCTGCCTCCTCAGAGCATGCTCTGCTTTCCCACATTCCACAGCTCCCATCCCAACCCAGCCTGGCTGCCAGTTCATCATTAGCAGGGTATGGTTTGGGGGTTCTTAAAGTCTCAAGACTTCTCTCCATGGTGGCCACCATCAAGGATCCCCATCTATCTGCAACATCCTGGCCGTTCCGGTTCACTACTGTTGGGTAAGGCTTTGCCCAGCCCTTCTGCTCCAGTTTCTATCAACAGGCAGGGACTTCAGGCCCACATGTCACAACTTGCCTGTCTTCATCATGGAAAAATCTCCTACTAAGAACTGGCTTCAGTCATGCTGCAGCTGCTTGGATGGGGGAGGAGGGGTGGGATCCTGGCCCCAACAGTTCTTGCAGGGATCTGATTGGGGAACAGGTGCTGCCCAGCTCTGATACAGGGATTGGCCCATCAACCCTCTATCTTAACACCTATCAGCACCTCACATCCAACACAGAGGCAAATGTCTACTGGGAATGATTAAAGACAAGAGGGAAGAGGTGATATTCTTAATATACATTAAAAAAAAAAAAAAACTTAGTTGTGGCATGTGGGATCTAGTTCCACCATCAGGGATCAAACTAGGGCCCTCTGCATTGGCAATCCAGAGTCTTTACCACTGGGCCACCAGGCAAGTCCCTACATGGTTTTTAAAGATTATCTTCTCTTCTGATTCTTGGGCTTAATATCTACATTTACAGAAAGCTATTATAACCCTGTCCTACTTATCTCTCCGAAGCTTACTTCTTTCAAGATAGCCACTGGCCTCCTCCCCACAAATAAGCAATTTCTATGGTCATCAAATTGAAAACCTGAATGCCCAATTGCTGTTCTTCCATGAAGACTTTTCTAGTTACTTCGCTCTTCTCTGATGAAAACTGCACAGGGAGGTAGTATGGTCTCAATATTTGTAGTAGTCAAGAATAGGTTAAAATACCTAGAGACTGGGAGAAAATATTTGCAAAGGATGTGACCAACAAGGTCTTAATTTTCAAAATATATAAAAAGCTCATACAATTCAACAATAAAAACAAACAACCAATCAAAAAATGGGCAAAAGACCTAAACAGACATTTCCAAAGAAAACATTCAGATGGCAAACAGGCACATGAAAAGATGCTCAACGTTGCTAATTATTCAGTTCAGTTCAGTTGCTCAGTCGTGTCCAACTCTTTGAGACCCCATGAATCGCAGCACGCCAGGCTTTCCTGTCCATTACAAACTCCCAGAGTTTACTCAAACTCATGCTCATCGAGTCGGTGATGCCATCCAGCCATCTCATCCTCTGTCACCCCCCTCTCCTCCTGCCCCCAATCCCTCCCAGCATCAGGGTCTTTTCCAACGAGTCAACTCTTCGCATGAGGTGGCCAAAATATTGGAGTTTCAGCTTCAGCATCAGTCCTTCCAATGAACACCCAGCACTTATCTCCTTCAGGATGGACTGGTTGGATCTCCTTGCAGTCCAAGGGACTCTCAAGAGTTTTCTCCAACACCACAGTTCAAAAGCATCAATATTTCGGTGCTCAGCTTTCTTCACAGTCCAACTCTCACATCCATACATGACCACTGGAAAAACCATAGTCTTGACCAGATGGACCTTTGTTGGCAAAGTAATGTCTCTGCTTTTTAATATGCTATCTAGGTTGGTCATAACTTTCCTTCCAAGGAGTAAGCATCTTTTAATTTCATGGCTGCAGTCACCATCTGCAGATGCTAATTATTAGAGAAATGCAAATCAAAACTACAGTGAGGTACCACCTCACACCAGTCAGAATGACCGTCATTAAGCAGTCTGCAAACTGTCAATGTTAGAGAGGCTATGGAGAAAAGGGAGGCCTCTTACATTGCCGTTGGGAATGTAAATTTTCATACTGGAAAACAATAAGGAGGTTTCTTAGAAAACTAAAAATAGAGTTGCTATATGATCCAGCAATCCCACTCCTGGGCATATACCCTGACAAAACTATTCAAAAAGATACAGGCACTCCTTGGTTCATAGCAGTACTATTCACAACCGCTAAGACACGGAAATAACCTAAATGTCCACTGACCGATAAATGGATAAAGAAGATGTGGTCCATGTACACAATGGAATACTGCTGAGCTACCGAAAAGAATGAAATAATGCCACTTGTATTAACAGCAACATGGATAAACCTAGAGATCATACTAGGTGAAGTCAGAAAGAGAAAGACAAATACAATATGATATTACTTATACATGAAATCTAAAACATGACATAAGTGAACTTATCTACAAAAAAGACACAGACTCACAGACATGAAGAACACGTTGTGGTTTCTAAGGGAGAGGGGAATGAGGAAGGGATGGACTGCGAGTTTGGGATTGCCAATGGAAACTATTATATATAAAATGGATAAACAACAAGGTCCTACTGTTTAAGCACAGGGAACTATATTCAATATCCTGTGATAAAATACAATGGAAAAGAATATGAAAAAGAATGTATACATATGTAAAACAGGATCATTTTGCTCTATAGCAGAAATTAACACATTGTAAATCAACTATACTTCAATAATATAAATTTTAAAAGGAATAGGTTGAAATAATTGTGAAGAGCTGACTCATTGGAAAAGGCCCTGATGCTGGGAAAGATTGAGGCCAAGAGAAGGGGGCAGCAGAGAAGGAGATGGTTGGATGGCATCACTAACGCAATGGACATGAGTTTGAGCAAGCTCTGGGAGATGGTGAAGGACAGGGAAGCCTGGCGTGTTGTAGTCCATGGGGTCATAAAGAATCAGACATGACTTAGTGACTGAACAACAACAGTTGAGATATTTCTCATAAAACAATTGATTTGGAAAAGATAAGGAAAAATGAAACTATTAGATAACAGGTTGATGGAGAATTATACAAGATCAAGTTTCCAACACCTGAATTCAGTGATGAGTTTTAGTATCATTAACAATAAGACAACAAGACGCTGTGTCTCCAGATATAAGGCAATACGAAGAGTATCATGGCCTATGATATTCTTACCAAAAAAGTTGAATCTCAATCTGATCAAGTCTGTAGAACTAGTTTTCCATTTACAGGAATTATACGTTGAAGAGACAAGTTAAATGACAAGAGGTAACAAAGAGACAGATCCAGGAGGTAGGTCATTTTGCAGACAACTGGCTCTACTTCTTCAACAAGTCAATGGCATTAAAACAAATAGACTGAAAAAGAGGCAGAGGGTACAGACTACTGTAGATCAAAAGGGACTCAGGAGATGTAACAGTGAATGGATCACATACTTTGGAACTTGAATCAACATCAAAACACGCCCAAACACGTTTTTAGACAAACAGGGGTATCTGAATAGTGGGCTGAAGAGTAGATGATGACCAGGAATGATAGTCAATTATGTTAGGTGTGATCATGGCAGAAAGGTTATGTTACCATAGCCCTAGCGCCCTGCACAGTCTGGCTTCATCCTCCTGCTCCAAGCTCATTCCCCAATCCAGTCCCCCTCCACCACTTCCTGCATCCTGCAAGTCTTCTTTCAGTTCTTCTCAGTTGTCACTTCCCCCAGCTCTGGCTCTTGTGCACACCTTGTCCTCAGCTTGGGACACTTTCTGGGGCATTTTGCATGTGTGGCTCCTCCTCTTTCCTCAGGCCTCCTCTTAGAGAACAGTCCCATGTGGAAGTCCTCCCCAGGCACGCCATATAGACTAAGTCCTTTGTCATCCCCAGTCCGGGCACTTTGCTTGACCCCTTCACAGCCCTCACCATAATTGTAATCACACATTTGTCAGTTTACCTTTGCTTTTGCCTCTCCCTACCTAGACTGTAGATTCCTTACAGGCAGCAGCCAAGCCTGTCTCATCCATTATTCTATTGCAGTGCCTAGCACTGTGCTCACCACACAGAAGTGCTCAGTGAGTATTCTCCTCCTCCTCAAGACCTAAGCTCAAACTCAAGATCCACTATCCCACTTTATTCCCGATCCATTCATTGTGCATTCACACAGCCCACTTATGTGCATTGCGCACTTATTCAATATTGATTCATCATCACAGCCAGTCATTAAGCCTCTGTAAAGTGTCTTCTATCCATCATACTTTTATGTTCTAAAGCTTCCATTTCACTTCAGGCCCTTTCCGTTATCCACCAGGACATGGGTAATGGCCCAAATTTGTCTGCACTCAACCTCTTCGATCCATCTATACAGCCCTCCTCACAATGACTTGCCTCTGTTCCCTAGTTTTCAGCAACTCTCTGACGCACACTCTGACCTGGAGTTCTCTGTCATTTGGTGTCGAGTGCATACGCTCTCTTATGCTGACTCTGCTCCAGCCAAGAGGGTCCACGTGACCTGCACTCCCACCTCTGGGTCATGTGTGTCTACAACTTTGTGCCAGCAACCCATATGCTGAAATTCAGGCATCTTCCCTTTCTTCCACCAATTTAAAATAAATACTATTTTCACACATTTAGAAACATGATGTAGCATTTTCCTAGAAGCTGAGGGAGGTCACCTTTCCCCTTCTATTCATCTCCATGGATCCCACAGTGCTTCTATGATCACCAAGTGCAGGGGCAATCAGGTGGGCTCAAGGAAAGCTGCTGCTGATCTGTGTGCTGACTCCTCCTCCTCAGTCCTACTCCCTCCCCCAGTCTCATTTTTAATCCCTGGTGAGGCCAGATCCTCACCATCTTTTCTTCTAGCCATCTTTCTCATCCTGGGAGGAAGATGAGTCTTTAGTTTTTTCTTCCTTCCATCTTCATTTTAACATGTTCAAGTCTTTCTCGTCTTAAATAAAACTCCTCCTTGTCATCCTTTCATTCCTCCCTTTCAAAGTCAAATTTCTTGACAAAGTTGCCAAGAATAAAAACAGGTGATTTACAGAAGAGGAAATCCAAGAGGCTAAGACCCTAAAAAGAGATGCTCAAGTTCTTTAGCTAACAAGAAACGCTGATTAAAATAAGGAGACACCAGAAGCAAACATTATCAAACTGGATAACACAAGATGGTGATGTGCAGAGCAGGCACCTTGTATACTGCTTGCTGGTGGGAGTGTGGACTGGCCCAGCCATTCTGGAAGCCAGTGTGTAGTTCTCAGTCAGGCTACATATCTACAACCCTGTTCCTGGGCATACAGACTGAAGAAATTCTCACACAGGTCAAAAAAGAGGACATATGAAGGGAAGTTCACTGCAGCATTGACTGTGGTGGTGGGAGGGTGAATTCAAACCGTGTGTCCATCACTTGGGGATGGACAGTAAAATGGGATGTATGTACACATGGATGACCTTAAAAATAGTGAATAAAATAAACAGAATGAGATTTATAGCATGCCACTGACATAATTTCAAAGTGTTAGTCGCTCAGTCGTGTCTGACTGCAACCCCATGGACTATAGCCCACCCGTCCACGGGATTCTCCAGGCAAGAATATTGGAGTGTGTAGCCATTCCCTTCTGCAGGGGATCTTCCCAACCCAAAGATCAAATCCAGGTCTCCTGTTTTGCAGGTGGATTCTTTACCAGATGAGCCACCAGAGAAGCCATTTAAACAAAAGGAAAACTCTTTAAATGCATGAAAATGGTTGCCTCTAGATGGAGTTAGGGAAATGGAGATGAAAGGAAACCAACCAACCAACCAACCAGGAGAGGTGCCCTGACTAGAAAATGAGGACAACGAACTGCAAAGTATGATGAAGCTTGGGCTTCTAAAGTAAAAATAGATACAGTGTATTTATCTATAATATATTCATGAGAACCTTCTCATGCCATACCTAACTCACTCCTTACTGCATAGCTGGCTTCCTCCATCAGTTCTTGAAGCTGTTCTTGAAACTATTCACAGACACCTCCCTTCCTAGTTCCTTAAAACAGCAGATGTTTTTCAGGCCTTTATCTTGACTACTCAGCAGGCTTAGGCTCTGTTGGTGGTCCCCAAGTTTCCTGAAATCACCTCCTTTGTCTTCCAGGACTTACTCCTCATTCTCCCTTAACTGTCTGGACCTTCCTCCTTGGTTTGCTCTGTGGGCTTCTTTTCCCCTACTGTCCTTGAACGGTGATGTTCCCCAGAGCTCTATCCTGAGGTCCCTCCACTCTTCGTCTGTCTGCACTCTTCTTAGACTATCTCTGGCACCTTTATGACCTAAATGACTTCATGCGAATGGCTTCCAAGTCTGTCTCAACTCCCATCTATCACCTTCAACTGCCTTCTGAACACCCACCTGAAGGACTACTCAACATTATCCCCAGTTGAATCTATCACCATCCCAGTCCTTACATCCCATGGTCCTGGTCCATTGATATCCCAATGGCCCAAACCCAAACGTGGGGTGATAGGACCCAGGATCTCATCAACTAAGGCCCTCAGTGTCTCTCAAATCTCCATTCTTCTCTGTCTCCATGGCTCCCCCTCACTTCTCACCACCGCCATCTCAAGTCTAGTGGTTTCCTGCTGAGTTCTTTGCACCCAAGTTTACTCTTTTGCCTACCATCCTGACCCATCCTCTACCTTGTGGTCAGAAAGATCACCTTGGAATATAAATATGATGTCACTTCCATACTTTAGTAGTTTCTCTCTCTCTCTCAGAAGGAAGTTTAAAACCCATAATAAATCATAGTCAAAGTCCTTTGTGATTTATCCCCTACCTGAACATTATTCTATCCAACCCTCCTTACTTCCGCAATCCTACTTCCCAGTCGTAACAAACTCGAATCAGGTCCCCAGCTCTCTCTGGACATCTTATTGCATATACTTTTCCCTAAGCCTGAAATGGTGGCTCTGTGGTGAAGGGTCTGCCTGCCATTGCAGGAGACTCAGGAAACGGAGGTTCAATCCCTGGGTTGCAAAGGTCCCCTAGAGAAGGGAACAGCAACCCACTCCAGTATTCTTGCCTGGGAAATCCCATGGAGAGAGGAGCCTGGAGGGCTACAGTCCATAGGGTGGCAAATAGTTGGACATGACTGAGCACGCACCCATGTATGCACGTAAGCCTGAAACATACTCCCTCTTTTTCATAGTAATTTCTTATCCTTTCGAACTCATCTCAGCCTCACTTCTTTTGAGAAAGCTCCCCATCTCCACTCACATCCCCTACAGTGGCAGTAGGTGGGGGCACATCTTTCAGGCTCCCCTCACTGCCATCAGAACACTTCTATGGCCTAGGAGAATAATCTATTTTTCTGTCTTTCTCAATAGATAATAAGTTGCTTGAAGCCAGGGACATTCTTCTTCATTCTTTTCATCCCAACTGCCCAGGATAGCTCCAGGAACATAAAATGAGGCTAGAAGATGCTGAACAAATGGGTGAGAAGTGAGAAATGCCGAGAAGGGCTCCTGAAGAGCTAAGAACAGCTACTGCAGAGGACACACTATTAGACGGCCAATCTGGAGGTCAAGGTGGTGAAGAGGCTGGGAACGTGGCACATACAGGAGTGCTGTGGACGCGGGCTGGTCCTGACAGTCTCGCTGTTGCCCCTGCTGTTTCAACATAACAAGCCTGCCATCACATCCTCTTTTGCTGGACTGTGCTGGCAGAAGAGCAGGCAGTGGCAACAGGGCCCAGCTCCTAAGATCCCATCTTGAAACCTTTCAGAGCAGCTCTGACTCAACCCACGCCTCAATCTCCTCACCCGAAACACTGATGAAAGCTGCCTCTTCTCACCCAGAACTGAAACACTGATGAAAGCAGCCTCCTCTCACCCAGAACTCATCTAGATAGGGATGCCACGCCCCACTCAACTGAGAAGTCTTTAGATATTCTTTCTTATGTCACAGAAATATCAGTCACAGAATGGTTTCTATCCATACAGCTCTGCTACCCAAACAAAGAGAGCTACTTTAAGAGTTGAACCTATAAATAATATATAAGTTATGGGTGCCAATTTGGTATTCATTCACATTAGAGCTTTTCAAATAATTCAATTAAAATTAATCTTTTAGATGTTGCTCAGGCCCACAAGGACTCCCAAGGGAACGGGAGCTGGCTGGAAGAACTCCCCATCCTTGCCCAGGGCACAAGCCTGACGCAGTTGGGCCGTCCCCTGGAGACACACAGAAGTTGCTGGCAAGGCTCCTGTCTCCCAGCAAAGCCATGGGCAGCCTCTTCCGGCCCCGCAGGGCCTGCCCCGCCTGTGCATGAATCCCTACCCTGCAGGGAGAGCACCTCTCGGCTCCTGGAATCCACTCAGCCTTCTTCCCTGGGTGCTGCTGATGGGGAAGCCCCCACTGCTGGCTCATGCAGTCACTCTGCTGCCCATGGTCCTCAGGAAAAGGACTTGGCTCTCTGTAGGACTATGCAGCAAAGCCCAAGGCGAGGAAGGGAACCTGGAATTTACTAAGACCATTATATTGGCTTGGCTGAAAAGTTCCTTCGGGTTTTCCATGAATTAGCATGGAGAAACCTAAATGAACTTTTTGTCCAACCCAATATATACACCCCATTTTATATGTGCCCACACTCACAAACTATTAGATATTATTATTGTTATTGCTGCTGTTAGTATTACTGTGCCTGCTCTATCAAAACAGCAGACCCGGGTTGAGATCCTAACTCCTATACTTAGCAGTCATGTGCTCTTCTATCTGTACGTCACTCACCCATGTTGTACCTTGGTTTTCCCATCTGTAAAATGGGAATACCCTGTGCTTCCATGCACAGGATCAGGCCTAACAATGGATGAATGGCTCTTTCTACAAACAACTTGAAGGCATTTCCCAGTCATCCCTGTGGTTAGGTGTGGCTGTGTGATTGATTGAGCACAAGTGACACCACTTCAAGGTCTAGACTAAAGGGCCAAGATGAGAAGAACCTGCTTTCCTGGATGACTATGGGGAACAAAGTCTCCCCCACAACTTATACTCATTTACTCATCTATGATGTGAGCCAGAAGTAACATTCTATTTCATAGTTCTTTATTAGAGCAGTTACAATGCCCTAATCAATATACTCATCATTTACCATACAAAGCTATTGTACAGATACTATAAAGTTATATGAAAATGATGTATAAATTACAAAGTACCCTATAACCCCAAGGTATTCTTATTTACCAAAAAAATGCAGTATCTCTCAGTATCAAGTTTTGAGTCTGCTCAATACACACACTCTCACAGCAAAAAGAAACGTTCACAGTTGGTGGAGTCTATTGTCATTACCCCTCTGCCTCTTCTGTAACTGTCTTTCCCTTTCAACTCTGCTTCAAGCATCTAAGCTTTTCCAACCTCCCTTAATACCAGGTTCCTCTACTGAGTCTAATGACTCAAGTCTAATTCCTCCTTTAGACCTACTTCCATCCCTACTTCAAAACGAAATTGACTCTGACAACCTAATTCCTTATCACAGTAAACTCCGCAAACAGAAGGATGCCATTTCCACCTTGAAAGTCTTTGCCTGTGGTTGTTGCTGTTGTTCAGTCACTCAGTTGTGTCTGACTCTTTGCAACCCCATGGACTGCAGCACGCCAGGGTTCCCTGACCTCCACTATTTCCTGGAGTTTGCTCAAGTTATGTTCATTGAGTTGGTGATTCTGTCTAACCATCCTATCCTCTGCTGCCCTCTTCTCCTTTTGCCTTGCATATCTAGGGACTCAATTGGTACATGTTAATTGAATGAACCTAATGTATCTACCTTCCCAAGGGGCAGAGTATCTCTCCCAGGAAACTCATCTTAATAAGTGCCTTATTAAAATAGATTACCTTATTCAAAGGATGGATATAAAAGATACAACGCTGGAGCCAAACCAGACATATAGGTGATAAGCGGTTGGTTGAACAGACCACTCAGCACATTCAAATTTTATGAGGGAGGTAACTGTGTATTCTACCTACAGGGAAAGCCAGCTTTGCCTAGAGAGTCCCTGAAAGGTGTAGCCTTAACTCAATATATGACCTGTGCTAGGAGGCAGACCCTGGGTGGGAGAAGGAGCCATCCAGAGTCAAAGAACTTAGCAAGAGAAATGCAGAATGAGGCCCTATTTCCTACCTTCTAGAGTTATACTCAGACCTTTCAGCCTCGCTGGCCTGACCATAAACAAGGACTTTGATGAATTTTCCAATGCTATTCTAGCATCTTGTATATGACTACAGAATCAAGATAAGTATTCACAGGTAGTTTGGTACTGTTTATTAATTCAACATTTTTTAATTGAATAAAGCACTTCCCAAAAGCCATGAAATACTTAAGTATAAACAGAACAAAACATGTCCAGGATCAATAAGCAAACGATTATTGTCAAAGGTGTCAAAACAATGTAACAGAGAAAGGGTAGTCTTTTTCAACAAATGGTATTGAACAACTGGACATCAAATGAAAAATAAAATGAAACTCTACCTCACAACACATATTGAGGGTAACTCAATATAGATTATAGACCTAAATGTAAAACCTGAAACCTCTAGGAAAAAAAAAAAACCAGGAGAAAAATCTTTGTAATGTTGGGTTAAGCAAAATATTTTCGGTACAACATCAAAAGTATGATCCACAGAAGACTGAGTATTATAAAAGAAAAGAACTCATTAATTTGACATCAGAAATAAAAATTTCTGCTCTTTGAAAGATATTGTTAAGAAAATGAAAATATAAGCCACAGACTGGGAGAAAATACTTGTAAAAGTCATGTGATATCATACATTTTTTTCTGTCAGACTTATTTCATTTAGCATAATAACTTCCAAGTCCATCTATGTTGTTGCAAATGGCAAATCATTCTTTTTTATGGCTGAGTAGCATTCTATTGTGTATATATATCTACCACATCTTCTTTAGCCACTCATCTGTTGATGGACACTGGGGTTGCCTCCATACTTTGGCAATTGTAAATAATGTTTCTACAAATATCGGGGAACATGTATCTTTTCAAATTAGTATTTTTGTTCTTTTTGGCTATATACCCAGGAGTGGAATTGCTGGGTCATATCATAGTTTGACAGTTCTATCTTTAGTTTTTTGAGAAACATCCATACTGTTTTCCACAATTGCTGCAACAATTTACATTCCCACCAACAGTGTAAGATGGTTACCTTTTCTCCACATCCTTGTCAACATGTTATTTTTGTTTTTTTGATGACAGCCATCCTGACAGATATGAGGTGATATCTCACTGTGTCTTTGATTTGCATTTCCCTGATGACTAGTGATGCTGAGAATCTTTTCATGTGCCTGTTGGCCATCTGCCTGTGCTCTTTGGTAAAATGTCTATTCAAGTCTTTTGCATGTTTCTAATCAAGCTGTTTGGGTGTTTTTTTTTTTTTTTTTTTTCATGTTGAATTGTATGAGCTGTTTATATATGTTGGGTATTAATCCCTTACCTGTCATACCATTTGCAAATATTTTCTCCCATTCAGTAGGTTGCCTTTTCATTGTGTCAAATTTTTTTAAGTTTACTTGGGTCTCATTTGCTTATAACCCTTATTATCCCGATTTTATGGGTGAGGAAACTGAGGCTTAGAGAGTTTGGTGATTTGCCCCTGTCCATTAGCCAGCAAGTGATGGAGCCAGGATTCAAACTCAGGCAATCAGACTCAGAGCCCCTGCCCTTAACCACTGTGATCACAGCCCTGCCTGACCTGAGCCCTCTGCAGGAAGGAATGAAACATCAAAGGAGCAGGGTGCCTGTAAACAGTTTTTAAATCATCCGGGACAGATTCTTCCACACCCAGCTCAACACCAGGCAACAAGAACATCAAGGAAGGCAACAGGAAAGAAAGATGATCTATGTTGGGAGGCCAAGAGGCCCTTTAGGGTCACAGTTAATCCAACCCTGAGATTTCAGAACACAGATACATCAGGCCTCTAGTGGGCATCAGATCCACATTTCCTCTGAGGATCTCCAGGCACCTTTCTCCCCCAAATCCTTATAGACACAGAGGTGACAGGAAAGCAAGGTGGGGTAACTTTCCCAGGACAAACCAGCGGCAGCATCGGAAGGGAAATGTTCTGTGTTTAATCCCCCAGCTCTTCTCTGAGGCTGCAGTCTAATTTTAGGGTCCCTCTACAACACCACACACATCCATCTATTTTCAGAAGAAGGGGAACCCAATGTGTGGAGCCAGAAGAGGGTTTCTGTAGGTTTTCCAAGGTGCTGCAGCTTGATAACACTCTCCGCCCATCTGTTAAAGAGCGCGGCAAATGTTATCAGCTGAACGCAGCCGAGGCCAGGGTACCCCGGGTTCTGAGCACTGGAAGTGGGCTACCCAGAACTGGACAGCAACTGGACAGTAGTCAGTGCCTCACCCCGTAATCAGGCTGAGCTGCTTGCAAAGGAACCGCTACCACATTCCTCTCTTAAAGAGGCCTGACTCCAAATAGCTTGGCTGGGGCCAGGGCAGTGAGAGGTGCCAAGAGCCTGCCGTTCCCAGGGAGGCGCATGTGTGTGGCCAGGGTGGTGGACACATAAGCCAGGGGACATCATCTGAACGGTGTGGAGAAATGAGCGGTCATTGCTAAAATAGTCTGCAAGCAGCTCCCAAAAGCTCACTACGCCTCAACATTCTCAAGTACGTGGCAGCAATACTCGACCATTCCAAGGGCTTGAGCCAGCTTCCAGAAAGAACCACAGGGCAGCACACGGGGGATTTAGTCCAGAAATAGTAGACTAAGGTGACTTTGACTTGGGAAAGTGAACCGGGCAGTGCCGCGCCACTGGTTGGGGACATCTGGAGTTAGGCAGCCATGGGATGACCCCAGATTTTAGCCACTCACTAGCTGTGTGTGGCCTTATGCCATTTTTTTTAAACTCTTTAAGCTCCTGTTTCTTCATCTATATATAAAGTGGAATTAAAGACATGTGTACTCCAGTGTTCAGTGCAGCACTACTTACAATAGCCAGGACATGGAAGCAACGTAAATGTCTGTCGACAGATGAATGGATAAAGATTGGTACATATTTATAATAGAATATTACTCAGCCATAAAAAGGGACAAAACCAGGTTATTTGCATGGACCTGTGGATATGGATGGACCTGGAGTCTGTCATACAGAGTGAAGTAAGTCAGAAAGAGAAAAACAAGTATCATAACGCATATACATGGAGTCTAGGAAGATGGGACTAACGAGCCTGTTGGTAGGGCAGGAATAGACACATTGATGCAGTGAATGGACTTGTGGACATAGGGAGAGAAGAGTAGGGTGGAACAAATTGAGGAAGTAGCACTGACATATATACACTACCGTGTGTACATAGATAGCTAGGGGGAAGCTTCTGTATGGCACAGGGAGCCCAGATCACTGTTCTGTGACAACCTAGATTGGTGGGATCTGGGGGGTGGGAGCGAGGTTCAAGAGGGAGGAGATACATGCATACATATAGATGATCCACTTCATTGTACAGCAGAAACTAACAGAACATTGTAAAGCAATTAGACTCCAATAAAAACAAGGTGGAGTTGACAGTCATCACCTCACAGCACTGCCGCTCGGATCCAATGAGATGATGCATTTAAGAGTGTCTAACAGAATGCCCGGCTCGGAGTGCAGCCCTGAAGATGTGTGTGCTGTATCAGGTCTGTGGCTGGCCTCACAACTGAGAAGAATGAATTGTTGCCCCTCTTGGTACCTCAGTTTCTCCAGCAAGAAAACAGCAACTACTCTTCCCCCGCCTCTACTGATGGCGCTTCAAAGCCAGGGATATGCAGAAGTAGAGGGTTTCTTTAACCATCAGAAATATTATCCAGTGTTTACATGGCATCTACTCAGGGACTGGCCATCTCGCCCTTTTTGGTATCTGTGCAGATCCTCTAAATGCTGGATGACAGACTTCTGATTAAAACAAGCAGGCTATACTTTTGCACTTCTCAAGTTTTGATGATGTCAGGAGCAGACACGAGGAAGCAACCATCTCCCGCGTGTCGAAGACTTGGGGAGGGATGCA